>NC_089497.1:91140057-91444224 GCF_036850765.1 Saccopteryx bilineata
GCAGGTAGCTGTCCAGTTTTTCCAACATCATTTTTTAAAGAAACTGTCTTTACTCCAATGTATGCTCTTACCTCCTTTTTCAAATATCAATTGTCCATAAAGGTGTGGGTTTATTTCTGGGTTCTCTGTCCTGTTCCATTGATCCATATGCCTGTTATTATGCCAGTACCAAGCTACTTTGAGTAGGATGGCTTGTAGTATAACTTGATATCAGGAAGTGTGATACTTCCCACTTTATTCTTCCTTTCCAAGATTTCTGAGGCTATTCGTGTTATTTTTTGGATCCATATAAATTTTTGGAATATGTGATCTATATCTTTGAGGTATGTCATTGGTATTTTAATTAGTATTGCATTGAATTTATAAATTGCTTTGAGTAATATAGACATTTTAATGATATTTATTCTTCCTAATTATGAGCATGGTATATACCTCCACTTGTTTGTGTCTTCCTTGATTTATTTTATCAATGTTTTATAATTTTCTGGGTACAAGTCTTTAACTTCCTCGGTTAAATTTACTCCTAGGTACTTTATTTATTTATTTTCTTGTTGCAATAGTGAAGGAGATTGTTTTTTTAAATTTCTCTTTCTGACAGTTCATTGCTTGTGTATAAAAATGCCTGTGATTTCTGTGTGTTAATTTTATATCCTGCCACCTTGCTGAATTTATTTATTAGGTCCAGTAGATTTTTGACTGAGACTTTAGGGGTTTCTATATACAGTATTATATCATCTGCAAATAATGATAGTTTTACTTCTTCTTTTCCAATTTAGATGCCTTTTATTTCTTCTCTTTGTCTGATTGCTGTAGCTAGGACTTCCAGGACTATGTTGAATAACAGTGGGGAAAGGGGGCACCCATGCTTTGTTTTTGATTTTAGGAAAATTGCTTTTAGTTTTTGTCCATTAATTATAATGTTGGCTGTGGGTTTGTTATAGATGGCCTTTATCATGTTGAGATATGTTTCCTGTATTCCCACTTTGCTAAGAGTTTTGATCATAAATGGGTGCTGGATTTTATCAAATGCTTTTTCTGCATCTATTGAAATTATCATGTGGTTTGCTCCTTCCTTTTGTTTATGTGATGAATCACATTGATTGATTTACAAATGTTGTATCATTCTTGCCTCCCCAGAATAAATCCTACTTGATCATGATGTATGGTTTTATTTATGTATTGCTGGATCCAGTTTGCTAATATTTTGATGAAAATTTCAGCATCTAAATTCATCAGGGATATTGGCCTATAATTTTCTTTTTTTGTGTTGTCTTTGCCTGGTTTTGGAATCAGAATTATGCTTACCTCATAAAAAGAACTTGGAAGTGTTCCATCCTCTGGAATATTTTGAAATAGCTTGAAAAGGATAAAAGTTAGTTCTTCTTTCAATGTTTGATAAAATTCACCAGTGAAGCCATCAGGCCCAGGAGTTTTATTTTTTGGGAGATTTTTGATAACTGTTTTGATATCTTTTGTTGTAATTGGTTTGTGTAGGTTTTCTGATTCTTCCAGATTGATTTTTGGAAGATTATGTTTCAAAAAATTTGTCCATTTCACCTATGTTGTTTAATTTTTTGGCATACAGATTTTCATAGTATTTTCTTAGAGTATTTTGTATTTCTGTTGTGTTGGTTGTTATTTCTCCACTGTCATTTCTAATTTTATTTATTTGAATCCTCTCTCTTCTTTTTTTGGTGAGTCTTGTTAAAGGTTCATTGATCTCGTTTATCCTTTCAAAAAACCAGCTCTTGGTTTCATTGATCTTCTGAGTTGTTTCTTCAGCTCCTAAATCATTTATTTCCACTCTGATATTAATTATTTCCTTCCTTCTACTACCTCTGGGCCTTACTTGTTGTTTGTTTGTTTTTTTCTAGTTCTTTTAGATGAAGGGTTAGGCTGTTCATTTGACTTTTTTCAAGCTTCGTAAGGAATGTCTGTACTGCTATGAACTTCCCTCTCAGGACTCCTTTTGCTGTATCAATAAATTTTGAGTTATTGTTTGCTCATTATCATTTGTTTCTAGTATTTTTTTATTTCTTCTTTGATTTTATTGTTAACCCATTTGTTATTTAATAACATGCTATTTAAGTTCCATATGTTTGAGTAGTTTTCAATTTTTCTGTTGTGGTTGATTTCCAGTTTCATGCTATTGTGATCAGAGAAAATGCTTGATATGATTTCAATCTTCTTAAATTTGTTGAGACTGCTTTTGTGTCCTAACATGTGGTCTATCTTAGAAAATGTGTCATGAACACTTGAAAAGTATGTATATTCTTCTGCCTGAGGGAGAAAAGTTCTAAAGATATTTATTAAATTGAGTTGATCTAGTATGTCCTTTAAGTCTGCTGTTTCTTTGTTAATTTTCTTTCTTGAGGATCTATCTAGTGATGTTAGTGGGGAAATCCCCTACTATTATAGTATTGCTGTTGATCTCACCCTTTATATTCATCAAAGTCTGCTTTATTTATTTTGGTGCTCCTATATTAGGTGTGTAGCTATTTATGATGGTTATATCTTCCTCTTGAATTGTTCCCTTTATCATTATGTAGTGACCTTCTTTATGTCTTATTATAGTCTTTGTTTTAAAGTCCATTTTGTCTGATATAAGTATTGCTACCCCAGCTCCTTTTTCATTTCTATTTGCATAAAATATTTTTTTCATCCTTTTACCTTCAGTGTATGTGCATCTTTTGTTTTAAGGTGTGTCTCTTGTAGACAGCATATATACGGGACCTGTTTTCATATCCAAGTAGCTATGCTATTTCTTTTGATTGGATCATTTAATCCATTT
The DNA here is from genome assembly GCF_036850765.1 of Saccopteryx bilineata. NCBI lineage: Eukaryota > Metazoa > Chordata > Mammalia > Chiroptera > Emballonuridae > Saccopteryx > Saccopteryx bilineata. The sequence continues at coordinate 91,142,849 of NC_089497.1, forward strand.
ACATTTAAGGTTATTATTGATATGTAGTTGTTTATTGCCATTTTATTTTTTGAAGCTATAATCCTCTTTTTTATATTCTTTTCCCACTTTGAGCTGTTTACAACAGGCTGCTTAACATTTCCTACAGCATTGGTTTGGTTGTAATGAATTCCTTGAGGGTTTTTTTTTCCCTTTGGGAAGCTTTTTATTTCTCCTTCAATTTTAAAAGATAGCCTTGCTGGATAAAATAGTCTTGGTTGTAGGCTCTTGTTCTGCATTACTTTGAATAATTCTTGCCATTCCCTTCTGGCCTCAAGTGTTTCTGTTGAGAAGTTGGATGTCATCCTTATGGGGACTCCATTATATGTGATAGCCTTCTTTTCTCTAGCAGCTTTTAATATTTTCTTTTTATCGCTTAGCTTTGGCATTTTAATTATGTTGTGTCTTGGTGTAGGTCTTTTTGTGTTTCTTTTTAATGGAGTCCTCTGTGCTTCTTGAACTTGTTAAAACCTTCCTTGCATCAATTTAGGGAAGTTTTCAGGTATGTTTTGATTGAACAAAATTTCTATCCCTTGTTCTTTCTCTTCTTCTTCAGGAACCCCTATGATGTGGATGTTATTTCTCTTCATGTTGTCACAGAGCTCTCTCAGAGTTTCCTCAGACTTTCTGAGTCTGTTTTCTTCTCTACTTTCGTGATTTTGTTCATCTTATTTTCCAACTTGCTGATTCAATCCTCAGCTTCATTCATCCTGCTTTTAATTTCTTCCATTGTGGTTTTTCTTTCTGATATTGTATTTGTCCTTTCCGACTATTTTTTTTTCATATTTCAATGTCTTTTTTTATGCTTGCTATCTCTGTATTTAGGTGTTTGTAATGACCATCCATTGTTTTTCTAAGATTCCTAAGCATCTTAACAATCATTATTCTGAACTATGCATCTAGCAGTTTGGTTATGTCCATATCACTCAGTTCTGTTTCTGGAGATTTCTCTTGTGGTTTCATTTGGATTGCACTTCTCTGTCTTCTCATTATGTCTGTGTGTTTGGGTGTTTTGTTTGTAGAGCTGGTGCAGTCTAGGCTTGGTGTTGTTTGCCTCCAATTTTCAGTTGTGTTATTTCTAGGTCTACTTGGGTTGGCATCAGCTGTTATTTGTAAACCACTTTTGGATTTGGGCTGCTTTGAAGTCTTGATTTGTTTGTTTTCTTCTCACCTGTAGTCTTGTTTACTGATCTCAGCAGGGAGCATATTTAAAACTGTATATAGGAATGTGGTGTGTGTAACCTGAGAATTTGAAGGCCTTATCTGCCAGTTACTCTCTCTGGTGGTGGGGTGTTTTTTCACCTTCAGTAGGGGAAGGTGTATCTCAGATCTCCATGGAAACCTGAGTTACTGCCCCTCCTCCCCACTTGTTGTTTTCAGCTTTGTCTTGTTGTGCTGATTGGAGCTGGAGAGATGTCTTGTGATGTATGATTTGCAAGCATTTTAGTCTTGTGTTATGTGGAAGGATCAACCTTCCCCCAGCTATGGCCACCTCCAGCACTGGATGAGTCAGCCTCTCAGGTCCTCCCATGCATGCCTTTGCCAGTCTCCATCTGTCTCTCTTTCCCTCCTTTTCTTTTGGAAGATAACCCAGCCCTTTCAACACACCTTGTTCCCAGGTCTCCAGGCAAGTGGCTGTGGGCTATATTTACTACTCTTTTCCTTGGAATAAGAGCCCTTCTGGGCTCTTAGCCTCACATCCCCTTTGTTCCTGTAAAGAGGACAGACGCACCACTCCTCGGAGCTCCCTACCAGGCTCAGTGTGCCTTCTTTTTTGCTCCTTGGTTTTTGAGAGCTGTTCTTATAGTCCAGAGTTGGTTTTCTATGCTGATTGTTCCTAAATTAATTTGTAATGCAGTTTGGTGGTATGAGCTGGGAGTCTGTGCATCTGCCTGCTCCACTACCATCTTCAAGTTCTTCTCTCTTTCTTTTTCTTTCTTTTATGTTTTCTTTCATCTTAACAGATAAGAAATTAATACTTTGGTGTGTAGAGAAAACAGTCAGTTCCTAATTTAAAAGTGTCAATTATATGGTAACTGCCAGAGGCAGTACTGAGGTACATAAGTGCATTATTCAGATGCTTCATGCTACATGTGTTTTACCACTAGCTAAGTTTATTTAACCTGGGAATTTTTATAAGCAGAAGCCAAACAATCCATTTTACCTGAAATACATTTTCTTACATTCTATTTTTAAATGTAAAGTATCAGTTTTCTTGTTTATTCAGCTAATGTTTTTCAGTAAAATAATCTGAGATCTTTCAGTTTTGTTACTTAGTAGTAACTATTAAATGATTTGTGCACATCATTTTCAGTTATTTTGCAACACCAGGCATTTTTGTTATTTACTGAAAGAATTTAGACACTAAGTCAATAAAAAGAAAAGATCTAACTGTAATCACTAACTTTAAATGTAGACTGATTTTTATCTGTGTTTTATGACTATGGACTTATTTACATTTGTGCTTTCTAGTGTGAATAATGTTTTCCAGTATCATTGATTATGAGATACAATCTAATTCAAGTATTTTAATAGCACATAGCTATTAAAAGCTTTCCAGAAAATGCCCTTTTTTAAAGAAAGCAATTTTCATAATTTATTTCTTTATTTATTTAAATAATATGTTGTACTGTCTAAAAAATAATCTCTATTTTTCAAGGATATTTTGATGTTAATAACATTTTATAGCAGTTACATTGTTCAATGACTACTTGAGTGATACCCTCTCTTCTCCTGTTTAACACTTATAATTTACTATAACCTCTGACTGAAAGAAAATGGATGGAGACTACCAAAAGAGGTAATGTAAAGATTGACAGGTGTGCTAAGACAGCAAATCATGGGTGAACCTAGAAGTAGTCAGCCAAAAAACACTGAATCCAAAAAATGCTGCTAATATCAAATTGAACTGTTTTTCTGAAACTAGTACCTGTGCTAGAAAATGATTAATGAAGTAAACCTACACTAAGTTTATTTTCATTGATAGATAGATGACAGAGAAATAGAAGATAGACAGATTGATAGATTGTCATATAATTTATATATAATTGTTATACATATAACAATTAGCAATAAAATACTTAAAAGAAAAATAACCTGCTTGACCAGGCAGTGGTGCAGTAGATAAAGCATTGGATTGAGTCACAGAGGACACAGGTTTGAAACACTGAGTTTACTGGTTTGAATGCAGGCTCATCCTGCTTGAGCATGGGCTCACCAGCTTGAGTGTGAGGTCACTGGCTTGAGATTGGAATCATAGATATGACCCCATGGTCGCTGGCTTGAGCCCAAAGGTTGCTGACTTGAAGCCCAAGGTTGCTGGCTTGAATAAGGGGTCACTTGCTCTGCTGAAGCCCCTGTGGTCCAGGCACAAATGAGAAAGCAATCAATGAACAACAAATGAGCTGCAATGAAGAATTTATGCATCTCATCTCTCTCCCTTCTTGTCTGTTTGTCCCTATCTGTCTCTCTCTCTGTTTTTCTTTCTGTTTTTTTTTTCAAAAAAAATATTGAATAGAAAAGAAAAATAAGTCATATCTTCTCTCTGCATACTCAGTTCTACTGTGATAAGGTACAACTTCTAATTATTATCCTTTTTTATTTATTTTTATTATTTTGACAGAGACAGAGAATCATATTGTCTTTAATATTAGCTTCAAATAACATTGTTAGTGGTTGTGATTGGGAGTTAAGTCTTGATTTTGATGAAACAAGATTGACAATAATCTGATCATCTTTGATTATAGGGAAATGGATACAAAAAAAAGTCATTAGATTATTGAGAATACTTTTGTATATGTTTGAAAGTTGCCAGAATAAAGTACAGGTAATCATTTTTTTTTTTCTGAGATTCAAATTCTATTTGAAAGCCTGTAATGCCTTAATTTGTATTTTTGGAAAAAGTTATTTTTGGTGAGAAATAAATTCTTAATGAGACCTTTATGATTTGAAGACAAAAATAAAGATTATTTTCAGGAATAGGGACAAAAACATCATTGGCTTTATTAAAAAATATTTTATTTTTTTAAATTTAAATAATTCTGTTCTAATTTCTTTCTATGTCAAATTATTTGTTAATATCTGGTCCTACTGCTGCTTTAAATCAATGACCTTTTGTAAATGAATATTATCAGTTTGGAAAAACAGTTATGAGTTGCCAAAATGTAATCTGCAGGTAAACCTAGTGATTATTATAGGCTAGATGGCTGGGAAAGGTGACAAGAGAAAGTCAAGAAATTTTTATAGAATATATAAATATCTTTTGAGATTTATATCCCACAGATTAGTGAAATCATATGGTTCTTTTTTTTCTGTTTGACTTCTTTTGCTTAGTATGATATTCTCAAGGTTCATCCAAGTTGACATAAATGACAATATTTCATTTTTTCTTATAGCTGATTAATAATCCATTGTATGGATGTACAAGAAAAATAAACAAGCAAAAACTCATAGACACAGACAAATTATGGTGGTTACCTGAGGAAAGGGTAAAGAGGATAGTCAAGAGTAAAGAGGGTCAAATATATGGCAGTGAAAAATGATTTGACTTTTAAACAAAAATATGGGCAAACAATGCAATATGAAGATGATGTATTATAAAAATGTACACTTGAAACTTATATAATCTTAGTAATCAATGTCACTTTAATAAATTTAATTAAAAATACAACAAAAATGCAATTATCAATAGCTTAAATAAAAATAGATGATGATTTAAAAACTATATATATATGATTATCCTTTGGGAATTTCTAGAACTATGTGAGGAAAAGCTATCTTATAAACTCTTAAAAACCTACAGGTCATGTAAATTGTGGACTCATAATTTCATAAATTGTCCTGTTTTGTTATGTTTTTAAGGGCTAAATAAAGATATATGTGACCATTATAAAAATAGAGAGGATATTTGGTAACATAATATAATTTTAAATGTTATTGTTGAGGAGATATCTCCATAAATAAATCAGGAATATCCCCTCCAGATAACATGCTATTCTCCAAATGTAATTACTTTTTTTGTATTTTTTCTTTTTTAAAAAAAAATTATTAAATTTAATGCAGTGACATTGATAAATCAGGGTACATATGTTGAGAGAAAATATCTCTAGATTATTTTGACATTTGATTGTGCTGTATACCCCTCCCGCAAAGTTAAATTGTCTTCTGTCACCTTCTATCTGGTTTTCTTTGTGCCCCTCCCCTGCCCCTACCCCCCACCCCTGTTGCCATCACATTCTTGTTCATGTCTCTGAGTCTCATTTTTATGTCCCTTCTATGTATGGATTCATATAGTTCTTAGTTTTTTTTCTGATTTACTTATTTTACTCCGTATAATGTTATCAAGGTCCAACCATGTTATTGTAAATGATCCGATGTCATCATTTATTATGGCTGAGTAGTACTCCATAGTATATATGGACCAAAGCTTTTTAATCCACTCATCCTCTGACGGACACTTGAGCTGTTTCCAGATCTTCGCTATTGTGAACAATGCTGCCACAAACATGGGGGTGCATTTCTCCTTTTCGAGCCGTTCTATGGTGTCCTTGGGGTATATTCCAAAAGTGGAATAGCTGGGTCATAAGGCAGTTCGATTTTCAGTTTTTTGAGGAATCTCCATACTGTTTTCCCCAGAGGCTGCACCAGTCTGCATTCCCACCAGCAGTGCAGGAGGGTTCCCTTTTCTCCACATCCTCGCCAGCACTTATTCTGTGTTGTTTTGTTGATGAGCGCCATTCTGACTGGTGTGAGGTGATATCTCATTGTGGTTTTAATTTGCATTTCTCTAATGATTAGTGATGTTGAGCATTTTATCATATGCCTGTTGGCCATCTGTATGTCCTCTTTGGAGAAGTGTCTATTCATCTCTTTTGCCCATTTTTGGATTGGATTGTTTGTCTTCCTGGTGTTGAGATTTACTGAGTTCGTTATAAATTTTGGTTATTAACCCTTTATCAGATGTATTGTCAAATATGTTCTCCCATTGTGTAGTTTGTTTTTTTATTCTGTGCTTGTTGTCTTTAGCTGTGCAAAAGCTTTTTAGTTTGATATAGTCCCATTTGTTTATCCTGTCTTTTATTTCACTTCCCCATGGAGATAAATCGGCAAATATATTGCTCTAAGAGATGTCGGAGAGCTTACTGCCTATGTTTTCTTCTAAGATGCTTATGGTTTCACGGCCTACATTTAAGTCTTTTATCCATTTTGAGTTTATTTTTGTAAGTGGTGTAAGCTGGTGATCTAGTTTCATTTTTTTGCAGGTAGCTGTCCAATTTTCCCAACACCATTTGTTAAAGAGGCTGTCTTTACTCCATTGTATTTCCTTGCCTCCTTTGTCAAATATCAGTTGTCCATAGAACTGTGGGTTTATTTCTGGGTTCTCTGTTCTGTTCCATTGATCTATATGCCTGTTCTTATGCCAGTACCAGGCTGTTTTGAGTACAATGGCCTTGTAGTATAACTTGATATCAGGAAGTGTGATACCTCCCACTTTATTCTTCTTTTTTAAGATTACTGAGGATATTCATGTTCTCTTTTGGTTCCATATAAATTTTTAGAGTATGTGTTCTATAACTTTGAAGTATGTCATTGGTATTTTAATTGGTATTGCATTGAATTTATAGATTGCTTTGGGTAATATAGACATTTTAATGATGTTTATTCTTCCTAACCATGAGCACGGTATATGCTTCCACTTGTTTGTATCTTCCTTGATTTCTTTTATCCATGTTTTGTAATTTTCCGAGTACAAGTCTTTAGTCTCCTTGGTAAAGTTTACTCCTAGGTACTTTCTTTTTTTGGTTGTAATTGTGAAGGGAATTGTTTCCTTAATTTCTCTTTATGACTGTTCATTGTTGGTGTATAAAAATGCCTCTGATTTCTGAGTATTGATTTAATATCCTGCCACTTTGCTGAATTCATTTATCAGGTTCAGTAGCTTTTTGACTGAGACTTTAGGGTTTTCTATATAGAATATCATATCATCTGCAAATAATGATAGTTTTACTTCTTCTTTTCCCACTTGAATTCCTTTTTTTTCTTCTTGTTGTCTGATAGCTGTGGCTAGGACTTCCAGGACCATGTTAAATAAGAGTGGTGAAAGGTGGCACCCCTGCCTTGTTCCTGATCTTAAGGGTATTGCTTTTAATTTTTGCCCATTGAGTATGATGTTGGCTGTGGGTTTCTCATAGATGGCTTTTATCATGTTGAGGTATGTTCCCTGTATTCCCACTTTGCTGAGAGTTTTCATCATGAATGGGTGCTGGATTTTATCAAATGCTTTTGCTGCATCTATTGAAATTATCATATGGTTTTTCTCCTTATTTTTGTTTATGTGATGAATCACATTGATTGATTTATGAATATTTTACCATCCTTGCCTCCCCCGAATAAATCCCACTTATCATGGTGTATGATTTTTTCCATATATTGTTGGATCCGGTTTGCTAATATTTTGTTGAAGATTTTAGCATCTATATTGATATGAGATATTGGCCTATAATTTTCTTTCTCTGTGTTGTCTTTGCCTGGTTTTGGAATCAGAATTATGCTCGCCTCATAAAAGGACCTTGGAATCTTCCTTCCTCTTGAATTTTTTGAAATAGTTTGAGAAGGATAAGAGTTAGTTCTTTTAATATTTGGTTGAATTTCGTTGTGAAGCCATCAGGCCCCGGACTTTTCTTTGTTGGGAGTTTTTTGATAACTATTTCGATATCATTTGTTGTAATCGGTCTGTTTAGGTTTTCTGATTCTTCCAGATTGATTTTTGGAAGATTGTATGTTTCAAGGAATTTGTCCATTTCATCTAGTTTATCTAGTTTTTTGGCATACAGTTCTTCATAGTATTTTCTTACAATATTTTGTATTTCTGTTGTGTCAGTTTACTGCTCCTCTCTCATTTCTAATTTTATTTATTTGAATCCTCTCTCTCTTTTTCTTGGTGAGTCTAGTTAAAGGTTCATCAATCTTGTTTACCTTTTCTTTTTTTTTTTCAGTATTTTTTTTTAATAATTTTATTTTTTTAATGGGGTGACATCAATAAATCAGGATACATATATTCAAAGATAACAAGTCCAGGGTATCTTGTCGTTCAATTATGTTGCATACCCATCACGCAAAGTAAGATTGTCCTCTGTCACCTTCTATCTTGTTTTCTTTGTGCCCCTCCCCCTCCCCCTTTCCCTCTCCCATTCCCCCCTCCCCCCCGTAACCACCACACTCTTATCAATGTCTCTTAGTTTCACTTTTATGTCCCACCTACGTATGGAATAATGCAGTTCCTGTTTTTTTCTGATTTACTTATTTCGCTTCGTATGATGTTATCAAGATCCCACCATTTTGCTGTAAATGGTCCGATGTCATCATTTCTTATGGCTGAGTAGTATTCCATAGTGTATATGTGCCACATCTTCTTTATCCAGTCATCTATTGACGGGATTTTTGGTTGTTTCTATGTCCTGGCCACTGTGAACAATGCTGCAATAAACATGGGCTGCATGTGTCTTTACGTATCAATGTTTCTGAGTTTTGGGGGTATATACCCAGTAGAGGTATTGCTGGGACATAGGGTAGTTCTATTTTCAGTTTTTTGAGGAACCACCATACTTTCTTCCATAATGGTTGTACTACTTTACATTCCCACCAACAGAAGATGAAGGTTACTTTTTCTCCACAGCCTCTCCAACATTTGCTATTACCTGTCTTGCTAATAATAGCTAATCAAACAGGTGTGAGGTGGTATCTCATTGCCATTTTGATTTGCATTTCTCTAATAGCTAAAGAAGATGAGCATCTTTTCATATATCTGTTGGCCATTTGTATTTCTTCCTGGGAGAAGTGTCTGTTCATATCCTCTTCCCATTTTTTTATGGGATTGTTTGTTTGTTTGTTTGTTGTTGAGTTTTATGAGTTATTTGTATATTTTGGATATTAGGCCCTTATCTGAGCTGTTGTTTGAAAATATCATTTCCCATTTAGTTGGCTTTCTGTTTATTTTTCTAACAGTTTCTCTTGCTGAGCAAAAATTCTTAGTCTGATGTAGTTCCATTCATTAATTTTTGCCTTCACTTCTCTTGCCATTGGAGTCAAATTCATAAAATGCTCTTTAAAACCCAGGTCCATGAGTTGAGTACCTATGTCTTCTTCTATGTACTTAATTGTTTCAGGTCTTATGTTTAGATCTTTCATCCATTTTGAATTAATTTTTGTACAGGGGGAGAGACTGTAGTCCAGTTTCATTCTTTTGCATGTGGTTTTCCAGTTTTCCCAGCACCATATATTGAAGAGGCTTTCTTTTCTCCATTGTGTGTTGTTGGCCCCTTTATCAAAAATTATTTGACTATATATATGTGGTTTTATTTCTGGACTTTCTATTCTGTTCCATTGGTCTGAGTGTCTATTTTTCTGCCAATACCATGCTGTTTTGCTTGTCGTAGCCCTATAATATAGTTTAAAGTTAGGTATTGTAATGCCCCCAGCTTCATTTTTTTTCTTTAGGATTGCCTTGGCTATTCGGGGTTTTTTTATAGTTCCATATAAATCTGATGATTTTTTGCTCTATTTCTTTAAAAAACGTCATTGGAAGTTTGATGGGAATTGCATTAAATTTGTATATTGCTTTGGGTAATATAGCCATCTTGATTATATTTATTCTTCCTAGCCAAGAACAAGGTATATTCTTCCATCTCATTATATCTTTTTCGATTTCCCTTAACAATGGTTTATAGTTTTCATTATATAAGTCATTTACATTCTTTGTTATGTTTATTCCTAAGTATTTTATTTTTTTTGTTGCAATTGTGAAGGGGATTATTCTTTTGAGTTCGTTCTCAGTTGTTTCATTGTTGGCATATAGAAAGGCTATTGACTTCTGTATGTTAATTTTGTATCCTGCGACCTTACTGTATTGGCTTATTGTTTCTAGTAGTCTTTTTGTGGATTCTTTGGGGTTTTTGATGTATAGGATCATATCATCTGCAAAAAGTGATACCTTTACTTCTTCTTTTCCGATATGGATGCCTTTTATTTCTTTGTCTTGTCTGATTGCTCTGGCTAGAACCTCTAGTATCACATTAAATAAGAGTGGAGAGAGTGGACAACCCTGTCTTGTTCCTGATCTAAGGGGAAAAGCCTTCAGTTTAGTGCCATTTAATATGATGTTAGCTGATGGTTTATCATATATGGCCTTTATCATGTTGAGATATTTTCCTTCTATACTCATTTTGTTGAGAGTCTTAAACATAAAATTGTGCTGTATTTTATGAAAAGCCTTTTCTGCGTCTATTGATAAGATCATGTGGTTTTCGTTCTTTGTTTTGTAGATATGGTGTATTACGTTAACCGTTTTACGTATGTTGAACCATCCTTGAGATTCTGGGATGAATCCCACTTGATCATGATGTATTATTTTTTAATATGTTGTTGTATTCGATTTGCTAGTATTTTGTTTAGTATTTTAGCATCTGTATTCATTAGAGATATTGGTCTGTAGTTTTCTTTTTCTGTGCGGTCCTTGCCTGGTTTTGGTATGAGGGTTATGTTGACCTCATAAAATGTGTTTGGATTTATTGCTTCTTATACAATTTTTTGGAAGACTTTGAGTAGAATAGGAACCAAGTCTTCTTTGAAGGTTTGATAAAATTCGCTGGTATAGCCGTCAGGGCCTGGACTTTTATTTTTGGGGACGTTTTTAATGTTTTTTTCTATTTCTTCTCTACTGATAGGTCTGTTTAGGCTTTCTGTTTCTTCTTGACCCAGTCTAGGAAGGTTGTATTTTTCTAGGAATTTATCCATTTCTTCTAGGTTGTTGAATTTAGTGGCATAAAGTTTTTCATAGTATTCTACAATAATTCTTTGTATATCTACGGTGTCCGTGGTGATTTCTCCTCTTTCATTTTGGATTTTGTTTATATGAGTTCTTTCTCTTTTTTGCTTGGTAAGTCTTGCCAAGGGTTTGTCAATTTTGTTGATCTTTTCAAAGAACCAGCTCCTTGTTTTATTAATTTTTTCTATAGTTTTTCTGTTCTCTAATTCATTTATTTCTGCTCTGATTTTTATTATCTCCTTTCTTCGGCTGGTTTTGGGTTGTCTTTGTTCTTCTTTTTCTAGTTCCTTAAGGTGGGAAGTTAAGTGGTTCACTTGGGCTGTCTCTTGTTTGTTCCTATATGCCTGAAGTGATATGAACTCTTATCACTGCTTTTGCTGCATCCCATAGATTCTGATATGTCGTATTGTCATTTTCATTAGTCTGTATATATCTTTTGATCTCTGCACTTATTTCCTCTTTGACCCATTCATTTTTTAAAAGTATGTTGTTTAGTTTCCACATTTTTGTGGGATTTTTTTCCTCCTTTTTGCAGTTGAATTCTAGTTTCAAGGCTTTATGATCAGAAAATATGCTTGGTACAACTTCAATTTTTCTGAATTTGCTGATGTTGTTTTTGTGGCCAAACATATGGTCAATTCTTGAGAATGATCCATGTACACTGGAGAAAAATGTATACTCAGTCACTTTGGGATGAAATGTCCTGTAGATGTCTATCATATCCAGGTGCTCTAGTGTTTTGTTTAAGGCTACTATGTCTTTGTTGATTCTCTGTTTGGATGACCGATCTAGAGCCGTCAGCAGTGTATTGAAATCTCCAAGTATGATTGTATTTTTGTCAGTTTTTGTTTTAAGATCAATAAGTAGCTGTCTTGTATATTTTGGTGCTCCTTGGTTTGGTGCATATATATTAAGAATTGTTATGTCTTTTTGATTCAGTGTCCCCTTAGCCATTATGAAATGGCCATTTTTATCTCTGAATACTTTTTTTGTCTTGTAGTCAGCATTATCCGATATGGGTATTGCTACACCTGCTTTTTTTTGGATGTTTTTTGCTTGGAGTATTGTTTTCCAGCCTTTCATTTTGAATTTGTTTTTATCCTTGTTACTTAGATGAGTTTCCTGTAGGCAGCATACAGTTGGATTTTCTTTTTTAATCCATTCTGCTACTCTGTGCCTTTTTATTGGTGAGTTTAATCCATTTATATTTAGTGTAATTATTGATACTTGTGAGTTCCCTATTGCTATTTTATATCTTGCTTTCTGTTAGTTTTGTGTCTTGTTTGATCCTTCTCTTTCGTTTTTCTATCTTTTGTTTTTATTTGGTTGTATTCCATACATTTTTCCTCTGTTGCTATCTTTTTTATCTCATGTGCTTCTGTGGTGGTTTTTTCAATGGTGGTTACCTTTGAGTAATGAAAAGGGTCCCTACCCTGCTCATTGTAGCGAACTATTTTGTGAGTACTTTTGCACTCCATCGTCCTTTGCTACTGTTAATCTCCATCTTCTCCCCCTCTTTCTTTTTGTTGTTGTTACAGTTTAAATTTGGTTTTATTGTGTTCTTCCTGGACCTTTACTTGTGGCTCTGTTTTTTTTTTTTTTTTGTTCTTTGTATCTGATTGGAGAACCCCTTTTAGTAATTCCTGGAGTGGGGGTTTTCTGATGATAAATTCCCTCATCTTTTCTGTATCTGTGAATGTTTTTATTTCTCCTTCATATTTGAAGGATAGCTTTGATGGGTATAGTATTCGTGGCTGTAAGTTCCTCTCTTTCAGGACTTTAAATACTGGGGTCCACTCTATTCTAGCTTGTAGAGTTCCTGCTGAGAAATCTGATGATAATCTAATGGGCCTTCCTTTATATGTTGTATTCTTTTTTTCCCTGGCTGCCTTGAGAATTTTTTCTTTGCTTTTGGTTTGTGTCAATTTCATTATGATATGCCTTGGAGTAGGTTTGTTGGGGTTAAGAAAACTCGGTGTTCTGTTTGCTTCTTGAACTTGAGGCTTTAGTTCTTTCCACAGGCTTGGGAAGTTCTCATCTATTATTTGTTTGAGTATGTTCTCCATTCCATTTTCTCTCTCTTCTCCCTCTGATATACCTATTATTCTTATGTTATTCTTTTTGATGGAGTCAGATAATTCTTGTAGGGCTATTTCATTTTTTTAAATTTTTGAGTCTCTTTCTTCTTCTCTCTGTTGTGCCTCAAGTTGCTTGTCTTCTATTTCACTAATACTCTCTTCTATCTGACCTGTTCTTTTAGCTAAGCTTGTTACTTCATTTTTCAGCTCGTGAATTGAGTTTTTCATCTCTGTTTGATTTGTTTTTATGGTTTCAATTTCTTTGGACATATATTCTTTGTGTTCATTGAGTTGTTTTCTGAGCTCCCTAAATTACCTTTCTGTGTTTTCTTGTATATCTCGAAGGATTTTTAGGATTTTTATCTTGAATTCTCTGTCATTTAGCTCCAAGGTTTCCAATATATTAAATTTTGTCTCCATAGATTTTTCCTCATCTAGCTGTGTTGCCTCTCTTTCTTTTGTTTCCATAATATTCGATTTTCTCTTAATGGCATCTGAGAGTGGTTTTGTTGATAGTATTAATGAGATTTAATAAAGAATAAAAAGTTAAAAAAATGAAAAATCAAAAAGAGTTGTTTTTTTTAAAATTAATAATTAAATAAAGAAAAATAAAATAATAATTTTTAAAAAAAGGAAATTATTCCCCCCTCCTTTTTTCCTCTCCTCTCCCCTTTTTCTTGAGAAAATCTTGTGGTGAACTGTGAATTATAACAAACAATGCCTGTGATGTAGGGCCTGAATTGGGGAAAGGTAATAAAAGGGCAAAAGAAAAAAAGAAAAGAAAAAAATAGGGAGGTATGGACCCACAAAAAGCAAATAAGGAAAAAATTTGGGTCAAGAATAAAATGATTTGCTTTTAGGTTTGGTTGTTTAAGAGTTATGATGAGAGGAATAAGAGGAAAACAGGAAAATGGGGGGACAAATTAAAAAAAATACTATTGTATTTAGTGGAACAAGAACTAGATAAAATGGAGAGCCAGGGATGGGAGCACTGCTAGTGAGTTAAAAAGGTGAAGTAAAAAAACCCCAAAATGCCACAAACATAAGTTTGAGTCCCAGATAGGATAATTTGTTTGTTATTGAGGTTTGAATGACAGGAGATGTAAAGGAGAAAGGAAGAAGCTAATATAGAGGGAGAAAAGAAAGAGAGAGAGAGAAAAAAAGAGGGAACCACTAAAAGAAGAAAAAAGAAAGGAGAGAGAGAGAGTTAAGGGTTTTGGAGTGCAACCCTCTTAGAGAGAAAGGAAGAGGAGAAAAAAGATAATGGGAGATGTAACACTTATGGGTAGTGTAGTTCAAGGAGAGGAGAGAGTAAGACTGGCAGAGAGTTAATCGGCCAAATTGGAAGAGGAAAAAAAGTTTCAAGAATGAAGATAAGAGAAACAAATGAACAAATATAATAAAATGGGATAGGTTATAAAGTCTGCAGATTATTCTTGATTTTGAGAGGTTATCTTCTTGCTTTTTCTTTTCTCTCCCTCTTCCTGGTCGGTGACTCTGTACCCCAGGTTCTGCCCCTTTAGCACACTCAGGTAGAGGTTTGCAGTTGGTAAGTCTCTATGGCAATGTCATGTATTGTGCTTTAGTCTCTTTGGGAGTCGAGTCTCATTAGCATTTATAGGCTCCGACAGTGAGAGAGTCCATGTTCCTGGAGCCTTTCTCCTAGTCTTTCCTTCCTCAATTAGTAGCCTGATAATCCAGCTATGGTGTTGCTGCTATCTCTGCCTGGATAGTAAGAGGTTCAAAGAGCTGGCAACTCCCCACTCTATTCCCACTCAGCACAGGGCTCTGGGTAAGGCTCAGTCAGTCAGAGCTGCTAGCATAATCAGGCGGGGTTTCCGCCCACTCAAAGACCTCTGGCTCTGCCACTCTCTCCGGTAACACAGGCGGGCGCCCACTTCTGGGGCGCTTGGAGGAAACTCTCATTCACTATCTGCGCGCGCAGACCAGGATATCCGGCCAGCAGTCTCAAGCTCTGAGTGAAATCCCCAACCGCATGGAAAAGTTGCAGCGTTGGAATTGACTCTCGCTCTGTCCCCGTGCGCGGCTTTTGCAAGGCGCTGGGGTGGCTTGATATTCCACTTTTGCCCACACAAAGGCCGCTGACTCTTCCCCTCTGTGCGATAACACGGGTGCGCACTGCCGAGGCACTCGGAGGAATCGCTCACTTCCTATCTGCGCGCGCACACCAGGATATGAGGCTGGCCGCGTATCCCTCTGAGTGAAACCCTCAGCAGCACGGAAAATTTCCACTGTTGGAATTAGTTCTCGCTCCCTCCCGTGCACGGCTTTCCCAGGGCACTGGGGCTGCCCAGAGATTCTGCTTTCAGCCCACAGAAAGGCCTCTGACCCTGCCTCTCTGTGGGGTAACACGGACACCCACTTCCAGGGCTTAGGAAGAAATCTCTCGCCCACTAACTGCGCACCAACCAGGAGAACGGGTAAAATGGCTGCCCCGCTTGTCTTTCTTTGTTTGGGTTTGGCGCGAGTGTTAGCTTGTATTGCCCGGCTTGCCACAGGATCAGTTTTTCCTCAGCTAGGATCCCCGTGCCACAGCCTGGTTCGGCTTTTTGTGCCGCGGCCTGGATGTATTCACCCCCTTTGCCCGCCTTGGTTTCTATATTCACAGTTACCATAGAAAGCCGCCCTGTTTAAGTTAGTGAGGAAGGTGGAGCATTTCTTACTCCCTATTTCCTTCAGGGTGTGGTTATATATTTAGCCAATTTTTCACTCGACCATACCTTCGGGTGTATTGCGAAGCATCTGGAGGCTCCAAGTATAGGTTTTTCTGTTTCTGGTTGAAGATCTTGTTGAGTTTTGGGAGAGATTTATCGGTATCGCTTCCTACTCCGCCATTACTCTGACGTCATCTTTGTTTACCTTTTCAAAGAACCATATCCTAGTTTCATTGATCTTCTGTATTGTTTTTTAGCCTCTATGTCATTTATTTCTGCTCTGATCTTTATTATTTCCTTCCTTCTACTACACTTGGGCTTTACTTGCTGTTCTTTTTCTAATTATTTTAGATGCAGGGTTAAGTTGTTTATTTGAGCTTTTTCTAGCTTCTGAAAGTGTGCCTATAGTGCTATGAACTTCCCTCTCAGCACTGCTTTCGCTGTGTCCCATAAATTTTGAGTTGTTGTATACTCATTGTCATTCGTTTCTAGGAATTTTTTTATTTCTTCTTTGATCTCATTCTTTTTTTTTTTTTTTTTTTTTTTTTTTGCATTTTTCTGAAGCTGGAAACAGGGAGAGACAGTTAGACAGACTCCCGCATGCACCCGACCGGGATCCACCCGGCACGCCCACCAGGGGGCGACGCTCTGCCCACCAGGGGGCGATGCTCTGCCCATCCTTGGGCGTCGCCATGTTGCGACCCTCCTGGGTGTCGCCATGTTGCGACCAGAGCAACTCTAGCGCCTGGGGCAGAGGCCACAGAGCCATCCCCAGTGCCCGGGCCATCTTTGCTCCAATGGAGCCTTGGCTGCGGGAGGGGAAGAGAGAGACAGAGAGGAAGGCGCGGCGGAGGGGTGGAGAAGCAAATGGGCGCTTCTCCTATGTGCCCTGGCCGGGAATCGAACCCGGGTCCTCCGCACGCTAGGCCGACGCTCTACCGCTGAGCCAACCGGCCAGGGCGATCTCATTCTTAATCCATTCATTATTTAACAACCTGCTATTTAGTTTCCATGTGTTTGAGAATTTTTGAGCTTTTCTGTTGTGATTCATTCCTAGTTTCATGCCGTTGTGAAAGGAGAAAGTGCTTGATACGATTTCAGTCTTCTTAAATTTGTTGAGACACTTTTGTGCCCTAACATGTGGTCTATCCTAGAGAATGTACCATGAGCACTTGAAAAGAATGTATATTTTGCTGCTTTAGGGTGAAAGTTTCTGAAGATATTTATTAAATTGAGTTGATCTAGTGTTTCCAATAAGTCTGCTGTTTCTTTGTTAATTTTCTTTCTTGAGGATCTATCTAGTGATGTTAGTGGGGTATTGAAATCCCCTACTATTATAGTATTGCTGTTTATCTCTCCCTTTAAATCCATCAAAGTCTGCTTTATATATTTAGGTGCTCCTATATTAGGTGCATAGATATTTATAATAGTTATATCTTCCTGTTGGATTACTCCCTTTATCATTATGTAGTGGCCTTCTTTATCTCTTACTATATCCTTTGTTTTAAAGTCCAATTTGTCTGATATAAGTATTGCTACCCCAGCTTTTTTTTCATTTCCATTTGCATGAAACATTTTTTTCCATTCTTTTACCTTCAATCTATGTGTGTCTTCTGTCCTAAGGTGTGTCTCTTATAGACAACATATGTATGGGTCTTGTTTTCTTATCCCCGCATCTACCCTATGTCTTTTGATTGGATCATTTAATCCATTTACATTTAAGGTTATTATTAATATGTAGTTGTTTATTGCCATTTTCTTCTTTAAAGTGTATTTCTTTTTTGCTGTATTATTTTCCCACTTTGATCTGTTTACAACAGGCCCCTTAACATTTCCTGCAGCATTGGTTTGGTTGTAATGAATTCCTTGAGTTGTTTTTTGTCTGTGAAGTTCTTTATTTCTCCTTCGATTTTAAATGATAGCCTTGCTGGATAAAGTAGTCTTGGTTGTAGGTTCTTGTTCTGCATTACTTTGAATATTTCTTGCCATTCCTTTCTGGCCTCAAGTGTTTCTGTTGAGAAGTCAGATGTCATCCTTATGGGGGCTCCTTTGTAGGTGATAACTTTTTTTTCTCTTGCAGCTTTTAATATTTTCTCTTTATTGCTTAGCTTTGGTATTTTAATTATGATGTGTCTTGGTGTAGGTTTCTTTGGGTTTCTCTTTAATGGAGTCCTATGTGCTTCTTGGATTTGTGAGAGTTTCTTTTGCATTAATTTAGGGAGGTTTTCAGCTATGATATGATTGAACAAAGTCTCTATCTCTTGTTCTTTTTCTTCTTCTTTAGGAACCCCTATGATGCGGATGTTATTTCTCTTCATGTTGTCACAGAGCTCTCTAAGAGTTTCCTCTGACTTTTTGAGTCTCTTTTCTCTTTTCTTCTCTGCTTTCATGCCTTCATTTCAGTTGTCCTCTAACTCGCTGTTTCGATCCTCAGCTCTATCTATCCTGTTTTTAATTCCTTCCATTGTGGTCTTTATTTCTGATATTGTATTTGTCATCTCCAACTTATTCTTTTTTATACTTGCTATTTCTTTATTTAGGTTTTCATACTGACCCTCCATTGTTGTACTAAGATCCCTAAGCATCCTTACCATCATTATTTTGAACTCCGCATCTGGAAGTTTGATAATTTCCATATCACTCAGTTCATCTCTAGAAGGTGTCTCTTGTGGTTTCATTTGAATTGCACTCCTTTGTCTTCTCATACTCTTTTTTGGCTGTTTTATTTGGTTGAGTCTAGGCTTGGTGTTGTCTGCCTCCAGTTTTTGATTGTGTTATTTCTCGGTCTTCTTGGGTTGGTATCAGCTGTTATCTGTAATCCACTTTCAGATTTGGGCAGCTTTGAAGTCTTGATTTGTTTGTTTTCTTAACAGATGATAGTGTTGTTTATTGATCTCAGCAGGGGGCTTCCTTGAAACTGTATCCAGGAATGCGATGGGTGTAACCTGAGATGCCAGCTAATCTCACTGGGGGCAGGGTGTTTTCTCAGCTTCAGTAGGGGGAGGTGTATCTCAGATCTCCATGGAGACCTGAGTTACTGCCCCTCCTCCCCACTTCTTGTTTTCAGCTGTGTCTTGTTGCGCTGATTGGAGCTGAAGAGATGTCCAGAGATCTCTCATCTGGAAGCACTTCAGCTCTGTTTTGTGAAAGGTTCAGTCCCTCCCCCAGCTATGCCAGCTTCCAGCATGGATGAGTCAGTCCTTTTAGCTTGTCTCTTTCATTCCTTAGCCCCTCACAGTCTGTCCCTCTCCCTGACATCTCCACCTGGGAGATAAGATGGTCCTTTCAATGCACCTTGCTCCCTGGTCACCAGGCAAGTGGCTGTGAGCAGTAGTTTCTGCTCCCCTCCCTCCGAGATCCTCTCTGGGCTCTCAGCCCCACCCCCCCCCCTCCATTCTGGCAAGCAGAGGAGGTTCAGGCACTCCCTACCAGGACTCCTGTGGTTTCTTCTTTGCTCCTTGGTTTTTGAGAGCCGTTCTTGCTGTTCAGAGTTGGTTTTTCATGCTGATTTTTCCTAAATTGATTTGTATTCCAGTTTGGTGGTAAGAGCTGTGCGTCTGTGCATCCGCCTACTCCGCTGCCATCTTTTCTCTCCTTTTTTTTGTATTTTTTCTGAAGTGAGAAGTGGGGAGGCAGAGAAACAGATTTCCACATGTGCCTGGCCTGGATCCACCTGACAATCCCACTAGGAGGCGATGCTCTGCCTGCACTTCTGAGATGTTGCTCCATTGCAATGGGAGCCATTCTAGTGCCTGAGGCAGAGGCCATGGACCATCCTCAGTGTCTGGATCAACTTTACTCCAATGGAGCCTTGGTTGAGGGACAAGAAGAGAAAGATAGAGAGGAAGGGGAAAGGGTAGAGAACCAGATGGATGCTTCTCCTGTGTGCCCTGGACAGGAATCAAACCCAGGATTTTCACACACTGGGCTGACGCTCTACCACTAAGCCAGCCAGGGCCTAATTACTTTTTTTTTAAAAGCAATTTTGTTAATCAAAATTAAAACTATAAGAATTTATTGACTTTGTAATTTAGCTTGCATAAAGATACATGCTCATGGAATTTTATAAAATTGTAAAGGAATATATCTCAGAGATTTCATATGAATAATTTTCTCAAGATACTATGTTGGCCCTGGCCGGTTAGTTCAGTGGTAGAGCATTGGCCTGGTGTGCAAGGGTTCCTGGGTTCGATTCCAGGCCAGGGCACACAGGAGAAGCACCCATCTGCTTCTCCACCCTTCCCCCTCTCCTTCCTCTATGTCTCTCTCTTCCCCTCCCGCAGCGAGGCTCCATTGGAGCAAAGATGGCCTAGGCACTGGGGATGGCTCCTTGGCCTCTGCCCCAGGCACTAGAGTGGCTCTGTTCGCAGCAGAGTGACACCCTGGAGGGGCAGAGCATCACCCCCTGGTGAGTAGAGTGTCGCCCCCTGGTGGGCGTGCCAGGTCGATCCTGGTCGGGTGCATGCCGGAGTCTGTCTAACTGTCTCTCCCCGTTTCCAGCTTTGGAAAAATACGAAAAAAAAAGATACTATGTTAAGGAAACTGTTTAACAGTTGTTTTCTTTTTAAGTATTCCTCCAAATAGCAACCAAGAAATTCTTTCTGTAACCTGCCATTCAAATTGTATCTGAAATAAAATATAGTTTGTGGAAGGTAAAGAAAAATATTAGTTTTATTAATCAACTTAATAGCTATATGATATATGTAACAACATAAGTAAACATATTTTTAGTTTGATAATACAAATATCTAATCATTATATTTAAAGATCTATCATGCTATGTGTAACATTAACAGAAGTCTCTTGAATAGAAAATGAATTTTTAGTAAAATTCTGTTATAAGTAGTTTTTAAATGCCATGATAAAGTGATCTCTAAGTATAAATATGGACAATAATTGATTTTTTTAAACCTAGTATATTGCATGTCCTCCTTCATTATAAAATGTGAATACAAACAATATATTTATGTTTTTATCATGCTTTTAAAGTTCTACTTTGGCTGTGTTATGACATAAAATAATACCTAGACACATATCATAGCAATTCAAAAAGATTGTGGCTAGCAGCATTCAATTCCAACAAATAACTTGCCCTGGGTTTGAAAGTAGTTAATAAATTTTATATATAAAAAAATCCAGTGAATTTCATAACTAAAACTTTAAACATAGATCAAAATAAAGTTGAATTAAAGTCAATATAAATCACAGTAGAATCTGAAACAGTAATACAGTATATATAGCAATGCTAGTGTTTCTGTGAGAAATCTCTTCAAATATCAGAAAAACCCATTTTGAGGATGTTGTATGTATTGAAGAAGGAAATATATAACCTTTTTTTTCACTAAAGGATGACTGCCTAATGGATCAATAAGCTATACACTATGACAAAACTGAAAAAAAGCTTAGTAAAAGACTAGTATAAAACGAAAGGTGAAAATAAGATTAGTTTTTATTTTTAACTTCTAGCCCACATATCTGTAAATTGGATTATTAATAGCTTATACTTTTAGAATCAGGCATTTCTCCTAGAAGCCCTGGGTTCTTTAATTGAGAAGTCATGTTAGAAGCCTAATTCAGTTTTTTGTTACTGTTGTGTCATTGCTTCTAAGCCTTCCTATCAGTTAGAGAAAGGTGAGATATATGTATATGTATTTTTATGTGTCATTATGTATTTATATTAAAATAGTATACTGATACTGATGTTTTCAAGCTAAACTATTACCAAAATGAAATAATTCTCTGGACTTCTTCATTTGCTTATCTGTAATTTCCCACATCAACTATGAGAAAGCTGGCTTCAACTATCCATCATTCATAACGTTTAATTCCTGTATACATGTAGATTGCTTTTAGAATTACTAAGTGATAGAAAACAACCTATTAACTAGAGTACAGTGTGATACATTTTCCTTTGCCTTTATTCTTAGGGCTTCCAATCAAATCAAAGTTATATAGTCAAGCAACAGTTTCCCCCACTTTACTTTAGTTAGATTGTTTCATACAGAGTGACGTCACGGAAATGGCGCCGTGAGCAGCACGTCTGACAGATCTCCCCAAAATCTCAACAAATGTATCAACTAGAAACAGAAAAATTTATCCTCAGAGCATTCTGTAGTTCCACACACACTGAAGGCAAAAGGGCTGATATCACTTGAATCTGAGAGTCAGGAGGGAGCTGAGGGTGTGGAGGAAGCTAACTGCCGCACGGACGTTCATTCAAGCCGAAGAAGGAGTATGCCTGTGGTGAATCAACCCACGCATGCAACTGCCCACCCACACTCTGGGAGCAACAGTCTGCACGCTGCGAGCAGCCGCCCGTGTGCCGTGAGAAACCACGCATGCGGTCCGGGCGCACAGCGAGCTCCCCTGCACTGCGAGCGTCCCCAGCCACCGGCGTGCCCAGAACACCCCATTCGCTCATGCCCCAGAATGTCCCACTCGCCCGCACACCCAGAGTACCCCATTCTCCCACGCACCCAGTGCACCCCAGCCACCAGCGGCAAGCGGAAAGGGAACCAAAGCCATCTTCCCTACACCGGAGCTTCTCTCCGTGGGCGGGGCACCTCACCCAGCCATTCAAGCTAACAATCAAGCATTGGGGGAGGGGCACGCGGGCAGCTTGCAATCCTTTTTGGAGCACATCTGCAGATCCAATCACTGAAATTAGCTTAACCCTCAGTCTGTGCACCTCCTAACTGACCCACGGGGCTCTAATTGATAAGATCTCTCTCAGTTCAGGGATCCTAGACAAGAAGTGTGATATTTTTAGTGCCTCTTGCTAAAGGGGCAGGGGCAACTTCTGATTCACAGAGCTTTCATACTCAGGGATAAACGCTAACAAGAGGGACTTGGCAGATGTTAAGATTTGTACTGTAAGCAGCGACTAGTGCCTCTTCTTCCCAGCCAAAACAGGCTACAAAGTGGGGAAAGCCTGGGGATAGTGGTCCCACTGAATGCTAGGTGCTGAACAGGCCTAGAGGCTTATTGAAAGTCACCTTGAGAACAATTGGC
Source organism: Saccopteryx bilineata (assembly GCF_036850765.1). Classification (NCBI taxonomy): domain Eukaryota; kingdom Metazoa; phylum Chordata; class Mammalia; order Chiroptera; family Emballonuridae; genus Saccopteryx; species Saccopteryx bilineata. The sequence continues at coordinate 91,165,453 of NC_089497.1, forward strand.
TTCCAGCCCTGCCTGATTACGCTGGAGGCTCTGACTGCCAGAGCCTTGCGCTGAGTGGGGATAGAGTGGGGATTTTCCAGCTCTTTGAGCCTCTTACTACCCAGGCAGAGGCAGTGGCAGCCTCATAGCTGGATCACCAGGCTGCTAATTCAGGAAGGGGAGACTAGGAGAGAGGCTCTGGGAAAGCAAACTCTCTCATTGTTGGACCCTGCAAAGGCTAACAAGCCTTGACTACCAACGAGACTGAAGCCAACTATATGATATTGCCATATAATCTCATCAACTGCAAATCCCTACCTAAGTGTGACACAGGGGCAGAGCCTGAAGTACAGAGTCACCGACCAGGAAAAGGGAGAGAAAAGAATAAGGAAGAAGATAACCTCTCAAAATGAAGAAAAATCCACAGACTTTATAACTTGTTCCACTATTTTTTTTGTTTGTTTCTTTTATCTTCTTGCCTTTATTATTATTATTTCTATTTCCTCCACCGTGGTCCTTTTATTCTATGTCCATCTTATTCTTCCCTTTTCTTGAACTACACTACCCATGAGTGTTACATTTTATTTCTTTTCTTCGTCCTTACTCTTCTTTAGGGTTACACTCCAAAACCCTTAACTCTCACTCTCTCCCCTTTTTTTCTTTTCCTTTTTTTTCTTCCTTCGTGTTTCCCTTATTCTTATTTCTCCCTTTCTATTTGTTTATCCTTTTCTCCTTTTACTTTTCCTCCCATTCAATACTCAATCACAAACAAATTATTTAATTTGGGACTCAAGATTTTTTTGTTTTTGGTTTTTGTTTGTTTGTTTGTTTTTCTGGCATTTTGGGTGCTTTTTACTTTGCTTTTTAACTCATTAGCATTCCTCCCAATCCAGGGTCTCCATTGTATTTAGTCTCTGCTCCACTTAATACAACAGATTTTTATTTATTTATTTATTTATTTATTTATTATTTTTTTCTCCTTTTTTCTGTTTTCCTCTTATCCCTCTCATTATATCTCTTAGTTGACCATCACTTACAAGCAAATCATTTTATACTTGACCAAGATTTTCTCCTTTTTTTGCATTTTATAGGTCCCTACTCTCTTTTTGGCCCTTGAACACTTTACCCCAAATCAGGCCCTCTGTTATAGGCAGTTTTTGTTTCATTTAGCATAATATAATTTACAGGTTATCAAGATATTTCTCTAAAGAGGAGGGGAGAAGAGGGGAAGAGAAGAAAGAAAAGGGGGGGAAATAATACATTATTACTGTTCTTTTTTTGTGTGTGGGGTGTTTTTCTTTTTTCTTTTTTTTTTCTTTTCCCCAAAAAAATTTTTTCCATTTTTTATACTCTTTTTACTTTTTTTAACTTTTTATTCTTTATTAATTCTCATTAGTGCTATCAACAAGACCATCCACAGATGCCAATAAGAAAAAGGAAATCGAATATTATGGATAAAAAAGATAGAGAGGTAACACAAATAGATGTGGAAAAATCTCTGGAGAAAAATTTAACATATTGAAAACCTTGGAGCTAAATGACAGAGAATTTAAAATAGAAATCCTAAAAATACTCAGAGATATACAAGAAAACACAAAAAGGCAATTTAGGGAGCTCAGAAAACAACTCAATGATCACAAAGAATATATTACCAAGGAAATTGAAACTATAAAAACAAATCAAACAGAAATGAAAAATTCAATTCACGAGCTGAAAAATGAGGTAACAAGCTTAGCCAATAGAACAGCCCAGATAGAAGGTAGGATTAGTGAAATAGACAAGCAACTTGAGGCACAACAGAGAGAAGAAGAAAGAGACTCAAAAATAATAAAAAATGAGAAATCCCTACAGGAATTGTCTGACTCCATCAAAAAGAATAACATAAGAATAATAGGTATATCAGAGGGAGAAGAGAGAGAAAATGGAATGGAGAATATACTCAAACAAATAATAGACGAGAACTTCCCAAGCCTGTGGAAGGAACTAAAGCCTCAACTTCAAGAAGCAAACAGAACTCCGAGTTTTCTTAATCCCAATAAACCTACTCTAAGGCACATCATAATGAAGATGGCACAAACCAATGATAAAAAAAAAATCTCAAGGCAGCCAAGGAAAAGAAGAATACAACATATAAAGGAAGGACTATTAGATTATCATAAGATTTCTCAGCAGAAACTCTACAAGCTAGAAGAGAGTGGACCCCAATATTTAAAGCCCTGAAAGAGGAACTTTCAGCCAAGAATACTATACCCATCAAAGCTATCCTTCAAGTACGAAGGAGATATAAAAACATTCACAAATACAGAAAAGATGACGGAATTTATCATCAGAAAGCCCCCACTCCAGGAAATACTAAAAGGGGTTTTCCAACCAGATTCAAAGAACAAAACAAAACAAAACCACAAGTAACAGCTCCACCAAGAACACAATAAAACCAAATTTATACTGTGACAACAAAAGAAAAAGAAGGGGGGAGAGGATGGAGATTAACAGTAGCAGAGGACAATGAAGCGCAGAAACACTCATAAGATAGGGTACTACAATGTATATGGTAGGTACCCTTTTCATTACTTAATGGTAACCACCCTTGAAAAACCACCACAAAGACACACGACTTAAAAAAGGTAGCAACAGAGGAAAGAAGTATGGAATACAAACAAACAAAAACAAATGATAGAAAAACAAAAGAGAAGAATCAAACAAGATACAAAACTAACAGAAAGCAATTTATAAAATGGCAATAGGGAACCCACAAGTGTCAATAATTACACTAAGTGTAAATGGATTAAACTTACCAATAAAAAGACACAGAGTAGCAGAATGGATTAAAAATGAAAATCCAACTGTATGCTGCCCACAAGAAACACATCTAAGCAACAAGGATAAAAACAAATTCAAAGTGAAAGGCTGGAAAACCATACTCCAAGCAAACAACACCCCCAAAAAGCAGGCATAGCAATACTCATATCTAATACTGCTGACTACAAGACAGAAAAAGTACTCAGAGACAAAAATGGTCATTTCATAGTGATTAAGGGGACACTGAATCAAGGAGACATAACAATCCTAAATATATATGCACCAAACCAAGGAGCACCAAAATATATAAGACAGCTACTTATTGACCTAAAAACAAAAACAGACAAAATACAATCATACTTGGAGACCTCAATACACCACTGATGGCTCTAGATCGGTCATTCAAACAGAGAATCAATAAAGATATATTGGCCTTAAACGAAACACTAGAATACCTGGATATGATAGACATCTACAGGACACTTCATCCCAAAGCAACAGAATATACATTTTTCTCTAATGTACATGGGACATTCTCAAGAATTGACCATATGTTGGGCCACAAAGACAATATCAGCAAATTCAGAAAAATTGAAATTGTACCAAGCATATTTTCTGATCATAAAGCCTTGAAACTAGAACTCAACTACAAAAAGAGGGAAAAAACCCACAAAAATGTGGAAACTAAACAACATACTTTTAAAAAATGAATGGGTCAAAGAATAAATAAGCACAGAGATCAAAAGATATATACAGACAAATAAAAATGACAATACGACATATCAGAATCTCTGGGATGCAGCAAAAGCAGTAATAAGAGGAAAGTTTATATCACTTCAGGACTATATGAACAAACAAGAGAAAGCCCAAGTAAACCACTTAACTTCACGCCTTAAGGAACTAGAAAAAGAAGAACAAAGACAACCGAAAACCAGCCGAAGAAAGGAGATAATAAAAATCACAGCAGAAATAAACGAAATAGAGAACAGAAAAACTACAGAAAAAAATCAATAAAACAAGTAGCTGGTTCTTTGAAAAGATCAACAAAATTGACAAACCCTTGGCAAGACTCACCAAGGCAAAAAGGCACAGGACTCAAATAAATAAAATCCAAAATGAAAGAGTAGAAATCACCACAGACATCATAGATATACAAATTGTGAAATACTATGAAAAACTATATGCCACCAAATTCAACAATCTAGAAGAAATGGATAAATTCCTAGAACAATACAACCTTCCTAGACTGAGTCATGAAGAAGCAGAATGCCTAAACAGACCAATTAGCAGGGAGGAAATAGAAAAAACTATTAAAAACTTCCTCAAAAAAAAAAAAGTCCACACCCAGACATTTATACTAGTGAATTCTATCAAACATTCAAAAAAGACTTGGTTCCTATTGTATTCAAAGTCTTCCAAAAAATTGAAGAAGAAGCAATACTTCCAAACACATTTTATGAGGCCAACATAACCCTCATACCAAAACCTGGCAAGGATGGCACAAAGAAAGAAAACTACAGACCAATATCTCTAATGAATACAGATGCTAAAATATTAAACAAAATACTGGCAAATCGAATACAACAACATATTAAAAAAATAATACATCATGATCAAGTGGGATTCATCCCAGAATCTCAAGGATGGTTCAACATACGTAAAACGGTTAACATAATACACCATATCAACAAAACAAAGAACAAAAACCACATGATCTTCATCAATAGATGCAGAAAAGGCTTTCGATAAAACACAACATAATTTCATGTTTAAGACTCTCAACAAAATGGGTATAGAAGGAAAATATCTCAACATGATAAAGGCCATATATGATAAACCATCAGCCAACATCATATTAAATGGCATAAAACTGAAGACTTTCTACCTTAAATCAGGAACAAGACAGGGTTGTCCACTCTCTCTACTCTTATTTAACATGGTGCTAGAAGTTCTGACCAAAGCAATCAGACAAGACAAAGAAATAAAAGGCATCCATATCGGAAAAGAAGAAGTAAAGGTATCACTTTTTGTAGATGATATGATTCTATACATTGAAAACCCGAAGGACTCCACAAAAAGACTACTAGAAACAATAAGCCAATACAGTAATGTCGCAGGATATGAAATTAACATACAAAAGTCCATAGCCTTTCTATATGCCAACAATGAGATATTAGAAAACGAACTCAAAAAAATAATCCCCTTCTCGATTGCAACAAAAAAAATAAAATACCTAGGAATAAACATAACAAAGAATGTAAAGAACCTATATAACAAAAACTACAAAGCATTGTTAAGAGAAATAGAAAAAGACACAATGAGATGAAAAAATATTCCTTGTTCTTAGATAGGAAGAATAAATATAATTAAAATGGCCATATTACCCAAAGCAATTTATAAATTTAATGCAATTCCCATTAAAATACCTATGACATTTTTTAAAGAAATGGAACAAAAAGTCATCAGATTTATATGGAACTATAAAAAACCCCGAATAGCCAAAGCAATCCTAAGGAAAAAGAATGAAGCTGGGGTTATTACAATACCTGACTTTAAACTATATTATAGGGCCACGACAATCAAAACAGCATGGTATTGGCAGAAAAATAGACACTCAGACCAATGGAACAGAATAGAAAACCCAGAAATAAAACCACATATATATGGTCAAATAATTTTTGATAAAGGGGCCAACAACACACAATGGAGAAAAAAAAGCCTCTTCAACAAATGGTATTGGGAAAACTGGAAAGCCACATGCAAAAGAATGAAACTCTACTACAGCTTGTCCTCGTGTACTAAAATTAATTCAAAATGGATCAAAGACCTAAATATATGACCTGAAACAATAAAGTACATAGAAGAAGACATAGGTACTAAACTCATGGACCTGGGTTTTAAAGAACATTTTATGAACTTGACTCCAAAGGCAAGAGAAGTGAAGGCAAAGATAAATGAATGGGACTACATCAGAATAAAAAGTTTTTGCTCAGCAAGAGAAACTGACAACAAAATAAACAGACAGCCAACTAAATGGGAAATGTTATTTTCAAACAACAGCTCAGATAAGGGCCTAATATGCAAAATTTACAAAGAACTCATAAAACTCAGCAACAAACAAACAAACAATCCAATAAAAAAAATGGGAAGAGGACATAAACAGACACTTCTCCTAGGAAGAAATACAAATGGCCAACAGATATATGAAAAGATGCTCAGCTTCATTAGTTATTAGAGAAATGCAAATCAAAACTACAATGAGATACCACCTCACCCCTGTTAGATTAGCTATTATCAACAAGACGAGTAATAGCAAATGTTGGAGAGGCTGCGGAGAAAAGGGAACTCTCATCCACTGTTGGTGGGACTGTAAAGTAGTACAACCATTATGGAGGAAAGTATGGTGGTTCCCCAAAATCTGAAAATAGAACTACCTTATGACCCAGCAATCCCTCTACTGGGTATATACCCCAAAACTCAGAAACACTGATATGTAAAGATACATGTAGCCCCATGTTCATTGCAGCACTGTTCACAGTGGCCAAGACATGGAAACAACCAAAAAGCCCTTCAGTAGAAGACTGGATAAAGAAGATGTGGCACATATACACTATGAAATACTACTCGGCCCTAAGAAATGATGACTTAGGATCATTTACAACAAAATGGTAGGATCTTCATAACATTATATGGAGTGAAATAAGTAAATCAGAAAAAAACAAGAACTACATGATTCCATACATTGATGGAACATAAAAACGAGACTAAGAGACATGGACAAGAGTGTGGTGGTTACCAGGGGTTTTGGGAGGGAGGACATGGAAGGGAAGAAGGGAGAAGGTTAGGAGCACAAAGAAAACTAGATAGAGGTGACGGAGGACAATCTGACGCTGGGCGATGGGTATGCAACATAATTGAATGACAAGATAACCTGGACATGTTTTCTTTGAATATATGTACCCTGATTTATTAATGTCACCCCATTAACATTAATAAAAAATTTATTTAAATTAAGAAAAAGATTGTTTCATACATTATTTTTAATAAAATATTATTCTTTGGTAACTTTAAGCATATCATTCTGTAATCTCTTGATATACTAAATAATATTTTCTTTATATTTTTATATGTTAATGTTCATTCTTTGTTTTGTATAATTTTATGAGTCATGACTAAAATATTGGATAATATTTACATTATTATGATACCATAAAAAAAATTTTATACCCTAAAATTCTTCATTTCATCCAATCCTACTTCTTACTCCCCATATTTCCTTTTCCAGAATATCATGTAAAATGAAGCATGTATTATGTAACCTCTTAAAGCTAACTTCTTTCACTTGGTGTTACCATGGAATATATTTCTCTATCCTTTTACTTTTAAGTATTTAAGAGTTGATATTTAAAGTTGGTTTCTAGTATACTACATTGAGTTGTGTCTTTTTCTTTATTGTACTTTGATAGTCCTCATTATTTTATTTAGATCATTAATCTTAGAAGTGATTGTTAATATAATTAAACTAATATCTGCCATGTGTGTAACTTTTATTTTGTTTATTGATTTTTTTCTCTTCTTTTTCTCTGCCATGTCTGGTTTTCACTGAACATCTTGTATAGTTTCATTTTATTTCCTATCTTAGATTATTAATTATATTCTTTAAAGTTGTTTCTTTAATGGTTTTCTGAAGTTTACAATATATTGTCTGCCTTCAAATAACACTATACCACTTCACATGCAGTGCATGTATCATACAGACTACAAATTTCTCCCTCCCATCCCTGTGGCATCTTATTTTCCCATATGCTATCATCACCACATATTTTGTTATTATTTTTACTTTAATCAGTTACATATTTTGTCATTTATAAATAGATAATTAACATATTTAATTTTACCTTCAATTATTCTTTCACTGATTATGTTTTTTTCTTTTTGTAAATTTGAGTTTCTGGCCAGCACCATTTTTCTTCTCCCTAAAGATACTTTAACGTTTCTTGCAGAGAAAGTGTGCTAATAATAAATTTCCTCAGTTTTTGAAAAACTGAGACACTCTTTATTTCTCTTTCACATTTGAAGGATATTTTTCTGTGTATAGAATTCTCTCATCTTTTTTACCTCAAATATTTCTCTCAGGTTCTTCTGGCTTGTATAGTTTCTTATTAGAAATCTCTTTTAGTTTGTATTTTTGTTTTGCTCCATTCTATATGGATATAACTTCTTTTATTCTGCTTCACATTACTGCATATCATAAATATCACTGGGGAACAAAATTTTTGTTGCATCCACAAAAACACTTGTTCTTACCTAACTCGAGTGTGCTGATCTCAGATCTGACATTGCTTTTTCTCTGTAAGCTACAGGTTTTTTGCAATTCAAGAGTTTAAGTTTTCATCTTACTGTAAAATTTTCAACATTTAGTTTAACATAATGAAGTGGAATATCTTTTGGGGCATCATCTTTGTGAAAATATAATAATTTATTTAATGCAGTAAATACACTAATACACTAAAATATATGACTGCATCAAAATTTGTCTACAATTTTGAAATAGAACATATTTCAATTAAATATGAACATAAAATAGAACACTTATTTTAATTATAAAATTTGCACAAAATTTATTTAAATTCTATTCAGGGAAAAATTTGCGTTTGTAGCTCTTGCGTTTGTGTACTTGTTGAGGACAATCTTTTTTTTTATAAATAAATTTTTATTTTAATGGGGTGACATCAATAAATCAGGGTACATATATTCAAAGAAAACATTTCCAGGTTATGTTGTCATTTAGTTCTGTTGCATACCCATTACCCAAAGAGAGATCGTCCTCCGTCACCCTCTATCCAGTTTTCTTTGTACCCCTCCTCATCCCCTTCTCCCTCCTTCCCTCCCCCCACCCCCCCGTAACCACCACATTCCTGTCCATGTCTCTTAGTCTCGTTTTTATGTCCCACCAATGTATGGAATCCTGCAGTTCTTGTTTTTTTCTGATTCACTTATTTCACTCCGCATAATGTTATCAAGATTCCACCATTCTGCTGTAAGTGATCCATGTCATCATTTCTTCTAGCTGAATAGTATACCATGGTGTATATGTGCCCCATCTTCTTTATCCAGTCTTCTAATTTTTTTACAGTGATTAAAAGCCTTTAAGCAAACTCTACATACTCTACACTGATTATGTTAAATACCATTTATAAATTTGATGTTTCTTCTATCATCAAAATTAAAATTATACTGCAATAATCCAAGTTTATATCGTGATGTAATAATGCTTTTGATTAATCTGTTTATCATAGTAGATATCTTTGAGAGGCTTTCTAAAAGTTCATCTGTAAATGTGAAAACAAATGCAATGGGTACACTATAAAGATTAATAACTGTTCAATGAAACTGAAACTTTTTTCAGTCTCATTCTATATCTCCAACAATAGAAATACACTCTTTTAATTTTTTAACCACACCAATTTCTGGTGTTATCTTGAGGATAGTGATTCTTTGGTGTATTAGCTTTAACACATGCATTTAATACAATACTGCATTCCATTTGCATAGATAACTATAACTTTTATGAAAAATATTAGGTATGTATTCCAATATAGAATTTATTAAATCATCTTCCAAAATATTTGTTGAAACTTTTACATTGTGTTAAATTTCAATCCAATGTGTTTGCATTTTGTATTATTTAATACAGAACTTTAGTAACTAGATAATTCTCTATTTCGTGTTTGTAATGCTGTTGGCCGAGGCCAGGCAGGTCCACACTGGGTTCAGGCAGATAGTAGAGAAACTGCGGAGCCAGAAAGTGTTAGAGCTATTCTGTTTAATAAAGTCTCACAACGGTGGACAAGCACACAGGCAGGGGAAAATCTCCTTGGGCACACAAACAGCAAGAATGGCCCCTCACAGTGATGGGAAGGCATCCCATCTTCCACAATGCCCCTGAGCACAAGCACCCATAGCCTTATATAGGTCATGCACACGTGCCTCTGCCAGGTACTTACGCACCAATCAAGAAAAGGACTTGCAGCTGGTACACTAGCAAGCAAGCCTAACACAGCTGCCCCACAGTGTTCCAAGTAGTTTCTCTCATATTCAGTACTGCTTCCCTGGTTGGAAATATAGGAATATATTTTGATTCTTTTAGTTAAAAGTCATAGATATGAGGGAAAAAAAGAAACAAATGGTCTGCAATAGACCAACCTTAGCAGTGAAATAGAGCCAGTAACTTGAATGCTGTTTTTTTGTCCTTCTTTCCTCTTTACTCTGCTTTTCTTAGTGTGTCTGCCTTTATTTAGATGTTTCAAAATCCTCAGTTCTAATTGTGAAAAACAATCAATTAATATGAATAAATCTTACATTTTTATATTTAAGAAACATACCACAGTAGATTTGTAATCCCTGAACCGGATCACACAATCACTAGATAGGATTTTACTCAGTCCAGTTTGCATAAGAATTTGGTCTTAAAACAGTCAGCTGTGGCGTGGCTTAATAATATTGAATATGAGCAATACTAATCTCTTTTTAGAACTTCACCTTTGGTAGGAGTGATAGAAAGGGTTACTTCTAAGCTGGTACTGATGAAATTATTGCAAAAATAATATGGGTGATAAAAGGATAAATGTGTAGAATAGTCTCAGCTAGCAAGTGATTCACAGTGATATTCTTCTCTAGTTGTAATTTATATTGCATTAAATAAAATTAAAACAAGAATTGATTTCAAATCTGATGAGTAATGATAAGAGCAAACTAAACTTTAACTTACTACACTTTCAAAATGGAGAAAGAAGAGTTGCATGCCTATTCCTAATTGAGGTCAAATGTAGTCTATAAGAAACAGGTAGGTAAGAGTTCATGACTTCTTAAAGAAACTTTCTCCTTAAGAGTTACCTGAGGAATGATACTGTGACAAATATAGTCTGTGTACAATGGAGTATAGTGTGTTCAGAGGCTGAATATAAATTATCAGGTGTAGATGACGCATAAAATATTGCAGTGCAAAAATATCTGGGGAAAATTGATATTTTTGTACTAAATGCATTCTCTACTTCTTATGGAAACTTTCTAAGTGTTACATTGTAACATTGTGTGTGTGCACATCAGGCATGTACACAGAGGCCAGATAAATCCTCACAGCATTCATTCATCCTATCTATTTAAAAATTGGAATAAGATATTTGGAAAGAAATGAAAATTGTTGTAGAGACAGTTCCTCTCCCCAAAATATTTCCATTTTAATACAGTTATTGATTTGGGGTATGCCGTTTACTATTTCTATGCTTCCCTATCTTATCTACAAAAAAAAATAATATCTTCTTAGAAGGTGTCTCCTTAGAACTATGTAAAATAACATTTTGAAAGTTCCAGCTACTTAATATGTAATTAATCAAATGCAGTTTTTGTGATTAGCTTTGTCATTAATCATCATCAGTTATTTATTGACTAATCACTATGAAGGAGGATTTATAAGAGATGCTGCAATATAATAATAAGCTTTTTAATTTTCTTTGTTCAACTTGTTCACACAGAAACCTTCATCTTCTGACGAATCACTGATGATAAATTTAAAACACAGAGTTCTCAAAAATGGCCACTGCCAAGAATGCTGGGTTAACATTGCTCTTCACATATCAGAAATTTCAAATAAGTGCTCCCATTCATGATATGCCCAGATTCATGTCTTTCACTACTCACTCTCAGCTTTACAAATATTTGTCTTTACTAATTTGTTCTAGGCTCTTTTGCTTTTCTCCTTTTGTCATCAGAGCACTCTCAATGTTTAAACAAAGTTTTCACACCAAAAACAGAAGTAATAAATGAACAAAGATACATTTCTCATCTTGGAGGAGAGTATTTCTTATATTATGGATGTTTTTAAAATGTTTCTCTGTCTGGATGCAAGCAAGCATTTCTACTTTTCAGTTCTTGCAGTTCCACTGCATTGATATACTATAAGCAGTTTTAAAATGTGATTAACGATTACTTAGCTTCTTGGAAGGTGCTTGTTTTCCACTATCATAATAACCTATCTGTAATGAACTTTGCTTTATTGTTACGCAAATTGTTTCAAGGCCATTCTTGTTTGCCAGCATAAAGTACCAAAGAGATTAGATAAAAGAAATCTACAACAAAAATAATTACAAAATATTACTACTGAACTTTTTTTCTGTGCATAATGTTACCAAATATCATAGTTAACATAGTTATCAATTCTCATCTTCTCCAATCCATTTAGAAGTTAACATAATGTATTTACTTCTTTCTTGAAATTGCAATGATACATTAGAAATAGATAGCTTACTTTCATGTAAATGCATATGCAGATCTCATTTGGTATTCTTTATGATATCTATGTTATATAACCACTTACTTAGAAATATGTAACTTCATTGCACATTGCAGTGTTTGCACATTCACAATTGTGAATTTATAATGCATTATAATATATATTAGTTAATTTGTATTATTTCTAAAATATGATATTCACTGACATGCATTAATTTATAAAAATATTCTAAATTAGAGATTTTTTCTGTATGTTTCACCTCATAAAGTAATAGAAAAAACAATATACAAATTAAAATTAATATTGCTTTTAGAACTTATATTTTTTATTTTAAATCATTATTTTTGTTCATTCCAAAATGTATATATGAAGTTTTCTTCTGTTAAAGATAACAGTGAAATATACATTAATTTGCTTTAAAAATAAGTTAATGTATTTATTAATACTTATTAGAGCACTCAGTTGTTTCAGATTCTAAACAAAATCATTCAATGTGATTGATTTGCTTTGCCAACTGATGAGAAAACTACATCAGGCCACTGATGCGGCCACTGTATTAAAATTAATAAACTAGTTGTCTCTAATTAATTATGTTCAATGAAAGTTTCACATGCAAAATGATTAAAAAACTGATGTCAATTTTGTATGGTCATCGACCCTTCTTATGCTCTGCTTTCTGTTTCCATACACCCCACAACAGAATACCCATGCCTTTCTGACCCTCCACTTTGTCCATTGCAGACGTCCCGCGCATCCTCAGCACTCTGGCTTGCCTCTCTACTAGGCATTAACTCAGGCTCTTCACTGCACCCGGAGTGCTAAGTCACCACCTCTGTCTAATAATAAATCACTGCCTCTTCTTCCAGTTCAACTGAAAGGCACTTCCATATTAAATTTTCTTCTGTAGAAATGAAGCTCTTCTTCCAACGTTCTTTTGCAATATTATGCTAATTTAACATGAACGACATGCAGTCTTCTACATTGGGCAGTGTGTACATGTTTGCTCTCAATATTCTATGTAATCTTCATAACTCCATTTATAAAACTTGCAAAATTTGTCATTCAATAAATGTTTTTGGAAATATAATGTAAATACAATTTTTGTATAAATGTGGAAACTTAGGATAGAGTTTTAAGTATAATATAAAATTGCATTTCTAATAATGAATTGGTAGCAACAAAATTCAGTTTGCCTGGCAATTAACTCTTCCCACCATCTTGTATTAACTTCATCCTGTTTCTACTTTTTTTACATTCTATGCATATGTAGGATCCTCTTTCTAATAAAGTGCTTATAGCCATCTTCATTTCCAATAAAATTAAAAAGGTGAATTTGTAAAGAACAGGAATAAAAAGTTGAATATTGTTATATGAGACACGGTTCACTGTACTGGATTCTTATCAATAACTACTGGGTCTTGTTTCAAAACACCTATATAAATTACAACTCTAGTTGGCAAATTCATAGGTCTCAACCAAGAAAAATTATACAGAATAAGTTTATTGTACCATTATAAACTTTATCAGAAAAATATAATTATTGTACAATTTGGGTAATCTAAGAGTCTTGATTTCATTCTGGGAACATTCCATTCATTTCTGAATAATGATAATCCTCTAAAGAGATAGTAGTCTGTGAAAATGAATACAACAGGGCTCATATACTCTGCAGTTTTCTACTTTGGTTACTATAAGCACATAAAAAAATCTACTAGTAAACAATTTGGAAAAGGAATATCATTTAAAATCTAATTTTTATTTAAATCTATATACATTGCCAATTTTACTTTCTGGTTAGAAATTGTTCAGTATTTTCCTGAGTAGAAATAATTGACTCCTTTAAATTCACAGTAAAAAGTCATAGGGTCTTTTAGATTTCTATAGCAGTTTATGCCTTAGGAATATTCTATACATAAAATAAAATTATAAAGTCATTAATTATATAAAATAGCCCATATATAATGTATTATAATATAAAATATAAACATAATTACATATATTTATATTTCTAATTAATTTGTAAATTATAGAAATCATAGTTGAATTTTATGTAACTTGCATTTAGAATGCTATATTATTACATTTACTTTAAATATTTGTTATATTTATATTATTTTTATGTTTTATTGTAATAGATATATATTTATATATGCACACATGTACATGCATAATCTGTTTAGTAAACCTGGGAAGTAGGAAAAGTAGATATTACTTCTTGTTTATAAGTAAAGAAACAAAATAAAAGGGATATTATTTTTCCAAGTTTGACTAATAAGTGGCTGATCTGGAGCTTAGTTATTCCCATTAATAGTCCAATATATTTTTCCCCATTCTGTTATCTTACTTAAGAAATTTGGATATTGAAGCATTATTGTCTTCATCTGTATATTTCTGTTATCCTATTTGAAGCATCTCTTTTATTAGATTTTATGTTTAGTGAATATTTATCCACTCCTAGACTCTCCTCCAAATGCTTTAATTTTTTTAAACAAATTTAACATTTCCAGCAGGTAAATATACTAATTAAATTTAGATTATTACTAACTTTTCATTTTTCCATTTAAACTTGTGAGATACATTATTATTATTTACCTTATTTTAAAGGTGAGTAAACTAAAACACAGAGGCTTTAAAAAGTCTTTAAAAGCAGGCCAGTTAACTAGAGAATCTGACCCTCATGATAGTTTGATAAATCACCTACAACCTGTGTGATCATATGTGAGCTGTCTTCTTTCTCCAGGATTCTATTTTTTTATCTATAAGGTAAATATGATAAGAATTATTATGTTAAATACATTTAATGTTCTTAGAAGAGTGCTTGGTACAGGATTAGTTCTTTTTAAAAAATCGCTCTTATGTTACTGTCTTTTTAATCAATGACACTGTTTTAATCTATCCATTAATATTAAACAGAAGAATTAAACATTTATTTAATTCTCTAATCAAAGATATGTCTATTCTAGAACACTAACTGATCATTTATAATAGAAGTAAAGTCATATCAGAATTGAGTTATGTCTGATATGATGAGAACAGTTGTCCATACATAAAACTGACAAGGAGTGAGCTTGGCAGTTACATCTAAAAATCATAATGGGCAATATTATATTGTAACCATCAACTATTATCTCTAACTACTCTCACTAAATATATATTTTTAACTAATTGATACTTTTATTAGTAGTAAATAGCATACCATATTTGTGGAAATTTAGAAAGAACAGGAAAAAAAGAGAATAGAAAACCACAAGAATACCTTTGGTCCAGTTATCTATTATTGTATAATAAACCACACCAAATTTAAAGCATAAAACAATTATTTATCATAGATATCATAGTTATGTGGGTTGACTCTACTTTGGAGCCTCTCATACAGCTGCAATTAATTGTGGATGGGTCCAGATAACTTAACTAAGCATGTTTTTCTCTTTCTCCTTTCTGGTGAAGAAGTGAGAAGTGGTCAGGTCTCATTGTCTTCTCTCTCAATTTTTCTCTCCCACTCTCTCATGCTCCCTTTCTCTCTCTCTCCCTGTCACTTTTTATGTCCACATAGACTATCCCCATGACTAACTTAGACTTCTTCACAGCATTATATCAGGGTAGTTGGGCTACATACATAGTATCTGGTTTCCTCTAGAACAAGCATCCAAAGAAAGAAGTAAAAATTATTAGTTTCTTAAAATGTGGGGCGAGTAATTGGCATATTTATAATCAACTACCCCATATTCTATAATCAAAGTAGTCTTGGAGTCTGCCCAGATTAAACAGGAAGGAAAATACTTGCCACTTTTCCATGGGAGCAATGTTAAAGAGTTTGTGGCTGTCTTTAATCTTCCATAACCATTTTAAGATAAGTATTTTACATACTTTTAGCCATTTTATGCTTATATACTTTACATCAATAAAATTGTATTATTTGTCAAAGAACATGATTGTTTGATATAGACAGATTTCAAGATGATTTTTAACATTTAATGACTTTATAGTATTTTATTAATACATATTTATAAACTAATTTTTCTTACTGTTGCACATTCTAATTTGTTCATTATTTCTCATTCTTATAATCTACAACATAAAAATATTCTTTTAGCTTAATCATTGAGGAATTCTAAATTGATTTACTTATAAATATCCCAAGAATTTGAATTATAAAATTTTAATATTACTGAGAAATGCTTAAATGTGAAATTAAAACATAAAACCAAGAAAACATCTTTCCTCAATCTAAATCAAAGGATTTTTATAAACTCATCTCTTTGCCACTGCAAAAGAAATTTTCTAGAATACTTTTACAGACAAAGCATTCTACAGACTATATTTAACGTGTTCATATTAAACCAGTGTTAAAGTTCAGACTCCTACAGTATTTTATGTTTAGCCATAATTTTATGCAATTGATGCAATATTAGAATCATTGAGGAAGAAATCCTAGATATTTTAGGTAGAATGTGCCCTTACTTTAAGTACTAATTTAGAGTATTATCTACAGAAGAATATGAATTGAGACATATGTGTGTGTGTGTTATTAAAAAATTTCTAATTAAATCTGGACATAAAGGTGGACAATTTCAAAATTAGCATAAAGAAAGTGTAAGCAAAGCTGGAGAATCCCATCCTACAAATAGTAATCTTATCTCCTTATTGTTAGTGTATCTCCCACTCAAAATGGTAGTAATTTGAAGACATGACTCTAGTTATAATTGAAAATAATAAGCAGTTTATTTTTGGTTAGTAAACTGTTTTTAAGCTATATGGCCTTGTTTCACTGTTATTTATGCTGTCCCTAACAAATTTTAGAACTCTATCTTTAGTTATTTTCTATACAGAATACCAAAAATATATTGAGAAAATTTTAGAAATCAATACAATAGTTTTCTAACTTGGTAAATGATAATAACTGCTTTATTTGAGGCTTGAAATAATTATTACAGTGGCAGACATAATGAATTGTGACATCTCTGGAGCTCTTGATCCTCAATTCAGAGAGTGAAGACTTTATACTACACTAAATCCTGATGTGGAGATTGGGTTGGGTAGAGAGGTAAGACTCAAAGAATGATACACACCTGAGATGTGACATTATGATTTAGAAATTTTACTTTCTATGATTTAGAAAGAATGATACACACCTGAGATATGACATTATGATTTAGAAACTTATTTGAGGTCTGACTTGTGGTGGTGCAGTGGATAAAGCATCGACCTGGAATGCTGAGGTCACTGGTTTGAAACCCTGGGCTTGCCTGGGTTGATGATTTCTGCTTCTCTCCCCTTTCCTCTCTTTCTCTGTCCTCTCTAAAAATTAATAATAAAATTTAAAAAAATAAAATGGTTAAGAAAAAAAAACAAAAAAAACTTATTTGATTATCCACAAAGAGGACAATTATGCCATATTTTACACTGAATGTTTATTCCCACAAAAGAGTTAATTAAATTTGTTCATATATATTTTTTAAGAAGTATGGTTTCCTGATTTGCATATGACTTTGTTCATTTTATATCCTGTAGAAGTTCTTTATGGTCTGAATATTCAAGAAATGCTAAAACTGGATGCTGAACTTCAGTAACAATTTTAAAGTGTGCTTTTTAGATTGTCTCTCAGAACCTATATTGTTGCTCTTTCTACAATGAAATATAAATTAATAATTTCAAAGTTTAAATATATTTTTTTCCTCTAGAAGCTTATTATGTTACTTTTCTCCTGTGGCCTAATTATTAATTTCTTAATTAGGGTTGGAGGAAATGGAAATAATAGGCAGGGATACTTTTCACTGTTCACATTGTTTTTTCAATTATTCAGTTGACTTCATTTTTTTCTTAAAGATCACTGTGTAATATTTAAGGCAATTGAATCCTTCAGGCAGAGTGGCTAATGAATAACTTTAGCACAGTGTCTACTGGCTGGGTTAAGCTATATCACTTAGAATTATCAGTTTTCTGCTCATTCAAACTCTGAAAGAAATAAATGAACATCTAGTCATATTGTCTATTTTTCACATAATGTTTAATTTTATGTTTACATTATGTGTCTAGCAAATCACACCATCAGCATACAAAACAAAAACAAAACAGAGAGAAAGAAATAATATATATATATATATATATATATATATATATATATATATATGAAGTTACAAATGTATTGAAACTTCTAGTCTGACACTGTACATGTCATTCTGTTTGTTCATTTATAGATTAAAGGGATAGAAGAAAAGGAACTGACAATTTTTTTTCTTTTATAGTAAACATTTTTTAAAAATAATTGCTCTCTGTGTAAGTTGCTGGTAAAGAATATACTCTATTCTGTCTATTAAAATATTTTAGTTTAAAATAAATATTAAATTTCTAATAAAATAGTATTGAATACTAAACTTCAAACATAATTAAATTAGATAAAGTGCATGTAGGCTCTTTCAAGATTACTTGGGAACAAAATTTTAATACCTAACAATTTATACATATAAAACAAATTCTAAATAATTTTAACTTTTATATACTGGGTTTTTCCCCTTGGAGAAGTGGTAATACTAAGTGCTTATATTTATATACTTATATTTAAAGGTTTCAATTTTGTAACCTTAAGTCTTTTATACTCAGAGGAAGTTATAATGAGAAATTAGGTAACATGCAATATGTCAAACAAAGTTCCCAATGAAGGTGAAAATAATTGTGGATTAAATCACTCTTAGAGATAATTGATGCCAACTTTCTCAGTTAAAAAAAATATTTACTTTAGACAGAGAAAAATGGGCTAGAAAAAGACATATATGCCTTGACTAGGTATCAAACCCTCAACCTTGGCATGTGGGGACACTACAACCAACTGAACTATGCAGCCAGAGCCCCAACTCTCTCATTTTTGATGATTTGAAAACTATTGTCTCACTCAAGCAAAAACAAACAGAAAACTATTAAGGATCACATAGTTACTGGGGGGCAAAATTAAGATTTTTGTTTTATAATTCCTCATCTAGAATTTTTGCAACATTATTTGCTAATTATATATAGTCTTAGCCACCTTAGACACTATGTAGTGTTGGCAATTCAGTGTATCTCGAATCAGAAAAATGTCTGTCATTAAGAATTTTTACTTAAACTGGAATTGTATTAACTAGTCATTCTGTATAAATATAAACCTGGATTTCAAAGTGTGTGTGTGTGTGTGTGTGTGTGTGTGTGTGGCCCAAATGCAAATATATTCTCTGTAACCTAATAACAGTAAATACAATGCTGTCCATTCAAAATTTAGTCAAAGAAAATATTTTGAAGAAAATATATCAAAGAGAGAAAATAAATTAGAAGTCAACAGTTGTATCTCAAACAATTAGATATTAATTGTATTCTAAAAACATGCTGAAGACCAAGGCATATAAAAACTGTATTTTTTTAAAAAAGAGAAATATCTCAGTGAACATGGGAGAAAAATCAGTAATTAACAAGGGAATTTTGCTGTGACATACAGAATACCTTCTGTTACATTGTCTGCATTATTTACGCTAGCCCTCCAGACTAATAAATGACTTATTGTACAATCAAGGTCATTTTCTCAAACTGTCAGTGTTTCCATAGCATCCATCCCCTCATAGGACCTTTGTTCCAGAGCCATGGAAATGGTTTAACAGAATAAATGGTGTTATCATGCGAAAAAATGTGAAGTAGCATATGCATCAATATTATTTATGAATTATTGTATTGAAAATTTCCGTAGAA
This sequence comes from Saccopteryx bilineata, assembly GCF_036850765.1. Taxonomy (NCBI): domain Eukaryota; kingdom Metazoa; phylum Chordata; class Mammalia; order Chiroptera; family Emballonuridae; genus Saccopteryx; species Saccopteryx bilineata. Next base: position 91,185,236 of record NC_089497.1, read on the forward strand.
TGCTAAATATTTGTGAATCATTTGCTACACATCTAACAATAGTAAAAAATTCTGCCAATGTATTGTTAAAAAATTGATGCTGGCGTGGCAACAGTTACCTCAGGGGTTTTCAGTGTGAAAGCTAATGCATTTTATGTTAACATTTCAGCCTGGAAATTCCCAAACTAGGCTGTCAAAGGGGTTAATAAATTTGAGTTAGAAAACAAATGTGTTATTTTTATATGCAATCTTATGATTATATTCTTTAATATTTATTAGTAAAGTTGTTAAACATTTCTTGAAATGCTTGATTCTATCCTGACCTAAAAAGTTTTTCTCAAAATTTTTTGACAATACAAATGCCAACTGCTTACAACAATTAAACTATTAAGTATCTGGATGATACTTTGATGACTATCTTATATTTATAATCCAAAAATTTCACCTTGATCTGTGTTTTAGCCCAAAACATAGATTTTTACTTTTAAAAACGTTATTAACAAGATCTATAGCTGTTGAAGGGTCTAATCTTGAAACTAAATAATTCCATGAAAAATAAAAGATCAAACCTTTTTATGTAAACAATACACTATTTCCATATAACTTGAGCTAGGTCTTATAAAATTGGTATTAAATAAAAAAGGACCAATGATATATAATATTAAGCATATTTTATACTAGGTAGTAACATTATAAATATTTATTAAAGACTTTTAATTTTATTTTATCATAAATATTATTGTCACTTCTTTAGATAAAAAAAGAAACAAAAACTAAAGTTTACAGTTTGAGTAACATGTCTAAGCTTACATAGTTTTTACATCATTAATAACATGTTATATGTATTTTAAAAAACATCATTATTCATCCAGGGTCTTCTCTCTTAAAAATACTAAATCTTCCATACTACTAATCCAGCCAGTTAATATCAAAGTGTGTGTAGTTCTGATTATCTATCATCCATCACCTTTAAGAGTTCTAAATTTTCTAATTACCTAAATTCAAAACTTTGGTATTGTCCTCTCAAGAACTGTGCCCCCACAACTAAAAATTTCCCCACAATATCTTTAATCTCTCATTAAAAAGTTCTCTTACTCTCCTGCTTTATTTGAATGATTCACTTTTAAGAATATTTGAATGGTGACTATTTAATCATGGTCTTCAGTGATTATTTTTTTGTGTGACAGAGACAGAGAGAGGGACATAAAGGGACAGACAGACAGGAAGGGAGAGAGATGAGAAGCATCAATTCTTCATTGCAGCACCTTAGTTGTTCACTGATTGCTTTTTTATATGTGCCTTGCTCAAACCAGATGAGCCCATGTTCAAGCTGGTGACCTCAGGGTTTCAAATGAGTCATCTGCATCCCAATCCAACACTCTATTCACTGCACCACCGCCTGATCAGTTCAGTGATTAATTTTTAAATATTTTTTTATTTAGTTATCAAAGTTCTGCCTTATCTCTGAAAACAGTATTCAAAATTTATTGTTAATCCTTAATTTTAAAATAAAACCTTGTTGGTCTAATGCTTGTGTCTCTTAAAATTCATATGTTGAAATTCTAACTTTTACAGGTATTAGTAAGTGGAAGTTTTAGGAGGGAATTATATCATGAAGGTGAATCCTTCAAGAATGGGACTAATGCTCTTATCAAGGAGATATCACAGAACTCCCTCTTAACTTTGAACATGTGAGAACCCAATGAGAAGTCTGCAAGCCCAAAGAGGATTTTCACCAGAACCAGACTATCCTGACACATTTTTCTTGTACTTCCAGCTACAAGAACTGTGCAAAATAAAATTCTTTTGTTTAAGGATACCTAGTGTGTGATATTTTGTTTTACCAGAATAGACCGAGAAACTTACCATGTTCCTCTCACATCTGGTAGCAGTTCTACATTGATCTCTGAAACCTACAATTCTACCAAATGTTGGCATGTGACTTACTCTTTCTTTAAACTACAAGTCCTGCTATATGTTACTGGGCTACTTCTATGGGCAACAAAATATTTCATCAGCCCTTACTCCAGTAAAGTTCTTAGCCTTTTCATAACCAGTAACCTTCATCTCTACTCTACTTCAATTATTCAGTTTATACTCACACTTCAATTCATTAAAGCAATACAATTCCAAAATCATTCATTCAGTCATCTCATGCTGAACCTATCTTTGGATAATCTTAGCTTACTCATTTCTCTGTGGCTTCTTTTGAACCTTGTCAAAATATGCAACTGATTTCTCTACTTTATTCCACTCCACTCAAATCATTCTTAGATATTCTCTTATTTTAAATTATCTCATTATCCAGCTTATATCATAATTTATGAAGATCTATTGCTATACTAAATTTTATCAAATCTTGCTGGAAAAAAATTCCCAATATTGACTTTATCTAATTCTGATTATTCTTTCTATATTGGTAGTTAAACAAACTAGCACATTTAGGAGAAAAATATAAACAAAAACATAAATTATATCCATCATAAATTTATAGAAAATAGAGTCCATTAGAAACAATAGTCTTACTATCTCTTCAATCATTCTCTAACTCTCTACAATGACTTAAAACAAATCTTTTCTTCCATTCTGAAACTCTTTACTCTTCCCATTATCATTTTTAGATTATTTTGTTTTTTGATTTACAAGAACAACAAAGTTATTTAATAAGAATTCTTTGTTATTCTAGAACATCACTACTTATATTTAGTGGTCAACTTGCCCAAACCATCCTTTCAAAAGCAATAACTGAGCAGCACCAGCAGTTTTGTGCAGGGAGTGGTGGAAAAATGATACTAAGTTTAGAAACTTTGGAATAATGAATCTTCTAATGAACAGTCATGCCCAAAAGGAAAGGACATCCTGTGATTGAGAACATGGGGAAGTGAATTTGCAAATGATTTAAAGTACTGGGAAGACATTGTATTCTTTGACTTGTGGGTAAATGCACACACTCAAAAAAAAATGTTTCTGAAATCAACAATGGTCAGAGCTCTTAGGATCTCAGAAATAGCCATCAAATATGCTTTTTAAAAGGACAAAAACATCCTGCATGAAACATTAAAGCTCAACAAAGGAGAAAACCTCTTATTTTACAAAAAAAATAATTTGGGAGGTGAAAAGAAAGCAGACAATATCAAGTACCATACATTAAAATACAATCTATAAACCTCAGAGTACCTTTTTGAAATGTAATAACATTAGAGCTTTAGGAAGATATGGAAACAGGAAAACAACAATATTCTGACTACTCAGAAAGGTTACATTTTGAGTGGTTTATGGCAATAATAGATGAGGAGAAACTAAAGTTATGAAACTTAAGAAAATTTTTTATTTATTTATTTATTTTTTTAAATAAATTTTTATTAATGGTAATGGGATGACATTAATAAATCAGTGTACATATATTCAAGGAAAACATGTCTAGGTTATTTTGTCATCAAATTATGTTGCAAACCCCTCGCCCAAAGTCAGATTGTCCTCCGTCACCCTCTATCTAGTTCTCTGTGCCCCTCCCCCTCCCCCTAACTCTCTCCCGCCCTCCCTCCCATGTCCTCCATCCCCCCCCCACCCTTGGTAACCACCACACTCTTGTCCATGTCTCTTAGTCTCATTTTTATGTTCCACCAATGTATGGAATCATGTAGTTCTTGTTTTTTTCTGATTTACTTATTTCACTCCTTATAATGTTATCAAGATCCCATCATTTTGCTGTAAATGATCTGATGTCATCATTTCTTATGGCTGAGTAGTATTCCATAGTGTATATGTGCCACATCTTCTTTATCCAGTCTTCTATTGAAGGGTTTTTTGGTTGTTTCCATGTCTTGGCCACTGTGAACAGTGCTGCAATGAACATGGGGCTACATGTGTCTTCACGTATCAATGTTTCTGAGGTTTTGGGGTATATACACAGTAGAGGGATTGCTGGGTCATAAGGTAATTCTATTTGCAGTTTTTTGAGGAAACACCATACTTTCCTCCATAATGGTTGTACTACTTTACAGTCCCACCAACAGTGAATGAGGGTTCCTTTTTCTCCACAGCCTCTCCAACATTTGCTATTACCCGTCTTGTTGATAATAGCTAATCTAACAGGAGTGAGGTGGTATCTCATTGTAGTTTTGATTCGCATTTCTCTAATAACTAATGAAGCTGAGCATCTTTTCATATATCTGTTGGCCATTTGTATCTCTTCCTGGGAGAAGTGTCTGTTCATGTCCTCTTCCCATTTTTTTATTGGATTGTTTGTTTGTTTGTTGTTGAGTTTTATGAGTTCTTTGTAAATTTTGGATATTAGGCCCTTATCTGAGCTGTCGTTTGAAAATATCAGTTCCCATATAGTTGGCTGTCTGTTTATTTTGATATCAGTTTCTCTTGCTGAGCAAAAACTTTTAATTCTGATGTAGTCCCATTCATTTATCTTTGCCTTCACTTCTCTTGCCATTGGAGTCAAGTTCATAAAATGTTCTTTAAAACCCAGGTCCATGATTTTAGTACCTATGTCTTCTTCTATGTACTTTATTGTTTCAGGTCTTATATTTAGGTCTTTGATCCATTTTGAATTAATTTTAGTACACGGGGACAGGCTGTAGTCGAGTTTCATTCTTTTGCATGTGGCTTTCCAGTTTTCCCAACACCATTTGTTGAAGAGGCTTTCTTTTCTCCATTGTGTGTTGTTGGCCCCTTTATCAAAGATTATTTGACCATATATATGTGGTTTTATTTCTGGGCTTTCTATTCTGTTCCATTGGTCTGAGTGTCTATTTTTTTGCCAATACCATGCTGTTTTGATTATCGTGGCCCTATAATATAGTTTAAAGTCAGGTATTGTAATGCCCCCAGCTTCATTCTTTTTCCTTAGGATTGTTTTGGCTATTCGGGGTTTTTTATAGTTCCATATAAATCTGATGATTTTTTGTTCCATTTCTTTAAAAAATCTCATAGAGATTTTGATGGGAATTGCATTAAATTTGTATATTGCTTTGGGTAATATGGCCATTTTGATTATATTTATTCTTCCTATCCAAGAACAAGGAATATTTTTCCATCTCATTGTGTCTTTTTCGATTTCCCTTAACAATGCTTTGTAATTTTCATTATATAGGTCCTTTACGTTCTTTGTTATGTTTATTCCTAGGTATTTTATTTATTTTGTTGCAATCGTGAAGGGGATTATTTTTTTGAGTTCGTTTTCTAATATTTCATTGTTGGCATATAGAAAGGCTATGGACTTTTGTATGTTAATTTTGTATCCTGCGACCTTACTGTATTGGTTTATTGTTTCTAATAATCTTTTTGTGGAGTCCTTCGGGTTTTCGATGTATAGGATCATATCATCAGCAAAAAGTGATAGCTTTACTTCTTCTTTTCCGATATGGATGCCTATTATTTCTTTGTCTTGTCTGATTGCTCTGGCCAGAACTTCTAGCACCACGTTGAATAAGAGTGGAGAGAGTGGACAACCCTGTCTTGTTCCTGATTTAAGGTAGAAAGTCCTCAGTTTTATGCCGTTTAATAGGATGTTGGCTGATGGTTTATCATATATGGCCTTTATCATGTTGAGATATTTTCCTTCTATACCCATTTTGTTGAGAGTCTTAAACATAAAATTGTGTTGTATTTTATCAAAAGCCTTTTCTGCATCTATTGATAAGATCATGTGGTTTTTGTTCTTTGTTTTGTTGATATGGTGTATCAACCGTTTTGCGTATGTTGAACCATCCTTGAGATTCTGGGATGAATCCCACTTGATCATGATGTATTATTTTTTTAATATGTTGTTGTATTCGGTTTGCCAGTATTTTGTTTAGTATTTTAGCATCTGTATTCATTAGAGATATTGGTCTGTAGTTTTCCTTCTTTGTGCCATCCTTGCCAGGTTTTGGTATGAGGGTTATGTTGGCCTCATAAAATGTGATGGAAGTATTGCTTCTTCTTCAATTTTTTGGAAGACTTTGAGTAGAATAGGAACCAAGTCTTCTTTGAATGTTTGATAGAATTCACTAGTATAACCGTCTGGGCCTGGACTTTTATTTTTGGGGAGATTTTTAATAGTTTTTTCTATTTTCTCCCTGCTGATTGGTCTGTTTAGGCTTTCTGCTTCTTCATGACTCAGTCTAGGAAGGTTGTATTGTTCTAGGAATTTATCCATTTCTTCTAGATTGTTGTATTTGGTGGCATATAATTTTTCATAGTATTCTACAATAATTCTTTGTATATCTATGATGTCTGTGGTGATCTCTCCTCTTTCATTTTGGATTTTATTTATTTGAGTCCTGTGTCTTTTTTCCTTGGTGAGTCTTGCCAAGGGTTTGTCAATTTTGTTGATCTTTTCAAAGAACCAGCTCCTTGTTTTATTGATTTTTTTCTATAGTTTTTCTGTTCTCTATTTCATTTATTTCTGCTCTGATTTTTATTATCTCCTTTCTTCGGCTGGTTTTGGGTTGTCTTTGTTCTTCTTTTTCTAGTTCCTTAAGGTGTGAAGTTAAGTGGTTTACTTCGGCTCTCTCTTGTTTGTTCATATAGGCCTGAAGTGATATGAACTTTCCTCTTATTACTGCTTTTCCTGCATCCCAGAGATTCTGATATGTCGTATTTTCATTTTCATTTGTCTGTATATATCTTTTGATCTCTGCGCTTATTTCTTCTTTGACCCATTCATTTTTTAGAAGTATGTTGTTTAGTTTCCACATTTTTGTGGGTTTTTCCCCCTCTTTTTTGCAGTTGAATTCTAGTTTCAAGGCTTTATGATCAGAAAATATGCTTGGTACAATTTCAATTTTTCTAAATTTGCTGATATTGTCTTTGTGGCCCAACATATGGTCAATTCTTGAGAATGTTCCATGTACACTAGAGAAAAATGTATACTCTGTCGCTTTGGGATGAAGTGTCCTGTAGATGTCTATCATATCCAGGTGTTCTAGTATTTCGTTTAAGGCCACTATATTTTTATTGATTCTCTGTTTGGATGACCGATCTAGAGCCGTCAGCGGTGTATTGAGGTCTCCAAGTATGATTGTATTTTTGTTAGTTTTTGTTTTAAGGTCAATAAGTAGCTGTCTTATATATTTTGGTGCTCCTTGGTTTGGTGCATATATATTAAGGATTGTTAAGTCTTCTTGATTCAACTTCTCCTTAATCATTATGAAATGACCATTTTTGTCTCTGAGTACTTTTTCTGTCTTGTAGTCAGCATTATTAGATATGAGTATTGCTACGCCTGCTTTTTTTTGGGTGTTGTTTGCTTGGAGTATTGTTTTCCAGCCTTTCACCTTGAATTTGTTTTTATCCTTGTTGCTTAGATGTGTTTCTTGTAGGCAGCATACAGTTGGATTTTCTTTTTTAATCCATTCTGCTACTCTGTGTCTTTTTATTGGTAAGTTTAATCCATTTACATTTAGTGTAATTATTGACACTTGTGGGTTCCCTACTGCCATTTTATAAATTGCTTTCTGTTAGTTTTGTATCTAGTTTGATTCTTCTCTTTTGTTTTTCTATCATTTGTTTTTGTTTGTTTGTGTTCCATACTTCTTTCCTCTGTTGCTACCTTTTTTAAGTCAAGTGTTTTTGGGGTGGTTTTTTTAAGGGTGGTTACCATTAAGTAATGAAAAGGGTACCTACCATATTCATTGTAGTACCCTATCTTATAAGTATTTCTGCACTTCATCATCCTTTGCTACTGTTAATCTCCATCCTCTCCCCCCTTTTTTTCCTTTGTTGTCACAGTTTAAGTTTGGTTTTATTGTGTTCTTGGTGGAGCTGTTACTTGTGGTGTTGTTTTCTTTTGTTCTTTGAATCTGGTTGGAAAACCCCCTTTAGTATTTCCTGGAGTGGGGGCTTTCTGTTGATAAATTCTCTCATCTTTTCTGTATTTGTGAATGTTTTTATATCTCTTTCATACTTGAAGGATAGCTTTGATGGGTATAGTATTCTTGGCTGAAAGTTCCTCTCTTTCAGGGCTTTAAATATTGGGGTCCACTCTCTTCTAGCTTGTAGAGTTTCTGCTGAGAAATCTGATGATAATCTAATAGGCCTTCCTTTATATGTTGTACTCTTCTTTTCCCTGGCTGCCTTGAGAATTTTTTCTTTGTCATTGGTTTGTGTCATCTTTATTATGATGTGCCTTGGGGTGGGTTTGTTGGGGTTAAGAAAACTTGGTGTTCTGTTTGCTTCTTGAATTTGAGGCTTTAGTTCCTTCCACAGGCTTGGGAAGTTCTCATCTATTATTTGTTTGAGTATATTCTCCATTCCATTTTCTTTCTCTTCTCCCTCTGATATACCTATTATTCTTATGTTATTCTTTCTGATGGAGTCAGACAATTCCTGTAGGGCTTTCTCGTTTTTTATTATTTTTGAGTCTCTTTCTTCTTCTCTCTGTTGTGCCTCAATTTTTTGTCTTCTATTTCACTAATCCTATCTTCAGTCTGGGCTGTTCTGTTAGCTAAGCTTGTTACCTCGTTTTTCAGCTCATGAATTGAGTTTTTCATTTCTGTTTGATTTGTTTTTATAGTTTCAATTTCCTTGGTAAAATATTCTTTGTGTTCATTGAGTTGTTTTCTGATCTCCCTATATTGCCTTTCTGTGTTTTCTTGTATATCTCTGAGTATTTTTAATATTTCTATTTTAAATTCTCTGTCATTTAGCTCCAAGGCTTCCAATATGTTAAGTCTTTTCTCCATAGATTTTTCCCCATCTATTTGTGTTACCTCTCTTTCTTTTGTATCCATAATATTCGATTTCCTCTTTCTTATCGGCATCTGAGGGTGGTCTTATTGATAGCACTAAGTAGAATTAAGAGTAAAAAGTAAAAAAAAAAAAAAAAGGTAAAATACGCCACAAAAAAAAAACGGTAATAATTTATTATTTCCCCCTTTTTTTCTCTCTTCTCTTTCCCTCCTCTCCCCTCCTCAGGGAAATATCGTGCCTATAATGGAGGGCCTGATTTGGGGTGAAGAGTTCAAGGGGCAAAAAAAAGGGAGTAGGGACCTACTAAATGCAAAAAAAAAAAAAAGGAAGAAAATCTTAGACAAGCATAAGATGATTTGCTTGTAAGTGATGGTCCACTAAGAGATATAATGAGAGGGATAAGAGGGAACCAGAAAAAAGGACCAAAAAAGAATAATAAAGAAGAAAAAATAAAAATAATAAGTAAAAATCTGTTGTATTAAGTGGAGCGAAGACTAAATACAATGGAGACCTTGGGTTGGGAGGACCCAAAATGCCACAAAAATAAACAAACAAGAAAAAAAATAAAAACAAAAGCAAAAAAGAGAAATAAAACCAAAAAAAAGCCTTGAGTCCCAAATTAACTAATTTGTTCGTGATTGAGGATTATATGGGAGGAAAGTAAAATGAGAAAAGAAAAAATGAATAGAAAGGAAAAAATAAGAAAAAGAAAAACGAAGGAAGAAATAAAATAGGAAGAGAAAAAAACAAAATAAAGCAAGACAAAAAAAAAAAAAACAAAAGAGGAGAGAGTGAGAGTTAAGTGTTTTGGAGTATAACCTTAAAGGAGGGTGAGGATGAAGAAGAAAAATAAAATGCAACACTCATGGGTAGTGTAGTTCAAGAAAGGGGAAGCATAAGATGGGCAGAGAATAGAAGGACCGAGGTGGAGGAAATAAAGGCAAAAAGATAGAAGAAACAAACAACAACAACAACAACAAAAAATTAGTGGATCAAGTTGTAAAGTCTGTGGGTTTTTCTTGATTTTGAGAGGTTAACTTCTTCCTTTTTCTTTTCTCTCCCTCTTCCTGGTCGGTGACTCTGTACCCCAGGCTCTGCCCCTGTGTCACTCTTAGGTAGGGATTTGCAGTTGATGGGATTCTATGGCAATGTCATATAATTGGCTTTAGTCTTGCTGGAAGTAAAGGCTTGTTGGCGTTTGCAGGGTCCAACGATGAGAGAGTTTGCTTTCCTGGATTCCCTCTCCTAGTCCCCCCTTTCTGAATTAGCAGCCTGGTGATCCAGCTATAAGGCTGCAACTGCTTCTGCCTGGGGAGTAAGAGGCTCAAAGAGCTGGGAAATCCCCACTCTATCCCCACTCAGTGCAAGGCTTTGGGAAAGGCTCTGAGAGTTAGGGCCTCCAGTGTAATCAGGCGGGGGTGGGAGTCAATTGTTGTCAAGGTGACTGTTCAGCACCTATCATTTAGTTGGACCTCTCAACCCAGGCTTTCCACGCTTTGTAGCCTGTTTTTGCATGGTAGAAGAGGCACTAGTCTCTGCTTACGACTAGTGTAGTATAGACCTTATTATCTGCCAAGTCCTTCTTGTTAGCGTTTATCCCTGAATATGGAGGCTCTATCAATCAGAAGTTGCCCCCGCCCCTTTAGCGAGAGGCACTAAAAAATATCACGCCTCTTGTCTTGGATCGCTGAACTGAGAGAGATCTTATCAATTAGAACCGAAGGTGCACAGATTTCATGGGTTAAGCTAATTTCAGTGATTGGGTCGCAGCTGTGTTTCCGAAGGTATTTTAGGCTGCCTGCGCGTGCCCCTCCCCCAACGCTTGATTGTTAGCTTGAATGGCTGGGTGAGGTGCCCCGCCCACGGAGAGAATCTCCCAAGCCTCTCCCGCTCGCCCCGCCACTGGCGGCTGGACCACACCAGGCGCAGGATAATGGAGCCCCCTGGGTGTGCGGGCCAGCAGGGTGCCCTGGGCACGTGGAATGCCCAAGGCACGCACGCGAATGGGGCGCTCCGGGCATCGGTGGCCGGTGACCCCCACTCGCAGTGTGCGGGCCGCTGGGAACGTCAGCGGTGCTCAACCGGACCGGGCGCGCGCGGCTGCTCACGGCGGCTCGCGGCGGCGGCTCGCGGCAGCGGCTCATGGCGGCCGCTCGCGGAGGCGGTTCGCGGCGGCTGCTCGCGGCGGCGGCTCGTGGGGGTTCGCGGCGGCTTGCGGTGGCGGCTCGCGTCGGCCGCTCACGGCGGCTCGCGGTTCCCAAGTATATGGGCTGACTCACCACAGGCGCACTTCCTTGCGGTTTGAAAGAACGTTCCTGTGGTAGATTCCTCCACACCCTCGTCTCTCAGATTCAAGTGATAACAGTCCTTTCGCTATCAGTTTGTGTGGAACTCTGGAATGTTCCGAGGATAAATTTTTCTGTTTCTTGTATGATAAATTTGTTGTGATTTAGGGGAGAGCTGTCGGACGCGCTGCTCACGGCGCCATTTCTGTGACGTCACTCAAGAAAATATTTTGAAAGGTTCTCTGGCTTTAAAAACCCCTTTAGGAGCTCCAGTGGCACAATCGGTTAGCATGCGGTTCTTATACAAAAACCCCTTTCACAAAGTACTAATGTTAATCAAAACGGAAAACAAAAAGAATTGGCCCTGGCCAGTTGGCTCAGTGGTAGAACATCCACCACTGAGCATATAGATGTCCTGAGTTTGAATCCTGGTCAGGGCACACAAGAGAAGTGACTATCTGCCTTTCTTTCCCTTCCTTTCTCCCTTCTTTCTTTCTTCCCTTCCTGCAGCCAGTGGCTCCATTAGTTCAACTGTTGGCCCCAGGTTCTGAGAATAGATTGATCCAGTACATCAGCCTCAAGCACTAAAACTAGTTCAATTTATTCAAGCATTGGTTCCAGACAAGGTTGTCTGGTGGATTCTGGTTAGGGCACATGTGGGAGTCTGTCTCATATCCACCTCTCCTCTCACTTAAAAAAATCCATTAAAACTTATTCTGAGAAAAATAGAATTGAATCCATTTTTCTTCAAAATAAAAAAAACCTGATACTATATACTCAAAAGAATTTTAAAAATATTAGAAATTATATTGCTTGGAAATGAGATATATAGGTAATACAAGATTAAAAAAAGAGAACTGACAAAACTGAAGAAAATTTTTTTTTGTTTTTTTTTACATAGGCAGAGATAGAAAGGGACAGACAGACAGGAATGGAGAGAGATGAGAAGCATCAATCATTAATTTTTCGTTGCATGTTGCGACTTCTTAGTTTTTCATTGATTGCTTTCTCATATATGCCTTGTCTGTGGGCTTTCAGCAGATCGAGTAACCCCTTGCTGGGCCAGCGACCTTGGGTCCAAGCTGGTGAGCTTTTTGCTCAAGCCAGATGAGTCTATGCTCAAGCTGGCGACCTCAGGGTCTTGAACCTGGGTCCTTCTGCATCCCAGTCTGACGCTCTATCCACTGTGCCACAACCTGGTCAGGCTGAAGAAATATTTTTAAAAATTAAAAGCCATTGTAAAAAAGAATACTTAATTTGGTGAAACAGGCAAAGAAAATACAAACTACAAAGCACAGCTTCTTTGAGAGGTGATTAAAGAAGATGTGGTACATATATACAACTGAATACTACTCATTCATAAGAAATTATGAAATACTGCAATTTGCAACAACGTGAATGGAACTTGAGAATATCATGCTAAGTGAAATGTCAGTCAGAAGAAAACCAAGAACCATATAATTTCATTTATAGGTAGGATATAAAATTAAAACTCACAGATACAGATAGCAGTATGGTGGCTACTAAAAGGAACGGGGTAGGGTGATAATAAAGAGTAAAAAAAGGCCAATATATGGTGACAGAAGATAATTTTATTTTTGGTGATAAACACAGTGCAATATACAGATCATGTATCATAAAAATATACACTTGAAACCTATATAACCTTACTAAATAATGTAACCTAAAATTTGATAAAATAAATAAAAAAGCACAGTTAATAAGATAGATAATGCAAAGTGAAAATTATCTTATTAAAATTTTAAAGTAGAGATGACGTCAGAGTAATGGCGGGATAGGAGCGATATCGATAAATCTCCCCCAAAACTCAACAAGATCTTCAACCAGAAACAGAAAAACCTATACTTGGAGCCTCCAGATGCTTCGCAATACACCCGAAGGTATGGTTGAGTGAAAAATTGGCTAAATATATAACCAAACCCCGAAGGAAATAGAGAGTAAGAAATGCTCCGCCTTCCTCACTAACCTAAACAGGGCGGCTTTCTCTGGTAACTGTGAATATAGAAACTGAGGCGGGCAAAGGGGGTGAATAGATCCAGGCCGCCGCGGCACAAACGGCCGAACCAGGCTGTGGCACACAGATCCAAGCCGAGGAAAATCTGATCCTGTGGCAACCCAGGCAATACAAGCTAACACTCGCGCCAAACCCAAACAAAGAAAGACAAGCGGAGCGGCCATTTTACCCGGTCTCCTGGTCGGTGCGCAGTTAGTGGGCGAGAATTTCTTCCTAGGCCCCGAGAGTGGGTGCCTGTGTTGCCCAACGGAGAGGCAGGGTCAGAGGCCTTTCTGTGGGCCGAGGACAGAGTCTCTGGGCAGCCCCAGCGCCCTGGGAAAGCCATGCACGGGAGGGAGTGAGAACTAATTCCAACGGTGGAGATTTTCTGTGCTGGTGAGGGTTTCACTCAGAGGGAACCGCGGCCGGCCTCATATCCTGGTTTGCACGCGCAGATAAGGAGTGAGTGATTCCTCCGAGTGCCTCAGCAGTGCGCGCCCGTGTTATCGCAGAGAGGGGCAGAGTCAGGGGCCTTTGTGTGGGCCAAAGAGGAATCTCGAGCCGCCCCAGCGCCTTGCAAAAGCCGCGCACGGGGACGGAGCGAAATTCAATTCCAACGCTGCAACTTTTCCCTGCGGTTGGGGGTTTCACTCAGAGCGTGAGACTGCTGGCTGGATATCCTGGTCACAGACAGTGAGTGAGAGTTTCCTCCAAGTGCCCCCCAGAAGTGGGCGCCCGATTGTGTTACCGGACAGAGTGGCAGAGCCAGAGGTCTTTGAGTGGGCGGAAACCCCACCTGATTATGCTAGCAGCTCTGACTGACTGAGCCTTACCCAGAGCCCTGTGCTGAGTGGAAATAGAGTAAGGAGTTGCCAGCTCTTTGAGCCTTTTACTATCCAGGCAGAGGCAGCAGCAACCCAATAGCTGGATTATCAGGCTACTAATTGAGGAAGGAAAGACTAGGGGAAAGGCTCCAGGAACACAGACTCTCTCACTGTCGGAGCCTATAAATGCTAATGAGCCTCGACTGCCAACGAGACTAAAGCACAATACATAACATTGCCATAGAGACTTATCAACTGCAAACCTCTACCTGAGCGTGCCAAAGGGGCAGAACCCGGGGTACAGAGTCACTGACCAGGAAGAGGGAGAGAAAAGAAAAAGCAAGAAGATAACCTCTCAAAATCAAGAATAATCTGCAGACTTTATAACCTATCCCATTTTATTATATTTGTTCGTTTGTTTCTCTTATCTTCATTCTTGATACTTTTTTCCTCCTCCAATTTGGCCAATTAACTCTCTGCTGGTCTTACTCTCTCCTCTCCTTGAACTACACTACCCATAAGTGTTACATCTCCCATTATCTTTTCTCTCCTCTTCCTTTCTCTCTAAGAGGGTTGCACTCCAAAACCCTTAACTCTCTCTCTCTCTCTCTCTCTCCTTTTTTTTCTTCTTTTAGTGGTTCCCTCTTTTTTTCTCTCTCTCTCTTTCTTTTCTCCCTCTATATTAGCTTCTTCCTTTCTCCTTTACATCTCCTGTCATTCAAACCTCAATAACAAACAAATTATCCTATCTGGGACTCAAACTTATGTTTGTGGCATTTTGGGGTTTTTTTACTTCACCTTTTTAACTCACTAGCAGTGCTCCCATCCCTGGCTCTCCATTTTATCTAGTTCTTGTTCCACTAAATGCAATAGTAATTTTTTAATTTGTCCCCCCATTTTTCCATTTTCCTCTTATTCCTGTCATCATAACTCTTAGATAACCAACACCTAAAAGCAAATCATTTTATTCTTGACCCAAATTTTTTACTTATTTGCTTTTTGTGGGTCCATACCCCCTTTTTTTTCTTTTTTTCTTTTTTTTTTTTTGCCCTTTATTACTTTTCCCCAATTCAGGCCCTCCATCACAGGCATTGTTTGTTATAATTCACAGTTCACCACAAAATTTTCTCAAGAAAGAGGGGAGAGGAGAGGAGAGGAAAAAAGGAGGGGGGATAATTTTCTTTTTTTAAAATTTTTATTTTATTTTTCTTTATTTCATTATTAATTTTTTTAAAAAAAACAACTCTTTTCAATTTTTTATTTTTTTATATTTTTTAACTTTTTATTCTTTATGAAATCTCATTAATACTATCAACAAAATCACCCTCAGATGCCATTAAGGAAGAGAAAATCAAATATCATGGATACAAAAGAAAGAGAGGTAACTCAGCTACATGAGGAAAAATCTATGGAGAAAAAATTTAATATATTGAAAACCTTGGAGCTAAATGATAGAGAATTCAAGATAGAAATCCTAAAAATCCTCCGAGATATACAAGAAAACACAGAAAGGCAATTTAGGGAGCTCAGAAAACAACTCAATGAACACAAAGAATATATGTCCAAGAAAAATGAAACTATAAAAACAAATCAAACAGAAATGAAAAACTCAATTCACGAGCTGAAAAACGAAGTAACAAGCTTAGCTAATAGAACAGGTCAGATAGAAGAGAGGATTAGTGAAATAGAAGACAAGCAACTTGAGGCACAACAAAGAGAAGAAGAAAGAGACTCAAAAATTAAAAAAAATGAGATAGCCCTACAAAAATTATCTGAATTCATCAAAAAGAATAACATAAGAATAATAGGTATATCAGAGGGAGAAGAGAGAGAAAATGGAATGGAGAACATACTCAAACAAATAATAGATGAGAACTTCCCAAGCCTGTGGAAAGAACTAAAGCCTCAAGTTCAAGAAGCAAACAGAACTCCGAGTTTTCTTAACCCCAACAAACCTACTCCAAGGCATATCATAATGAAATTGACATAAACCAACAGCAAAGAAAAAATTCTCAAGGCAGCCAGGGAAAAGAAGAATACAACATATAAAGGAAGGCCCATTAGATTATCATCAGATTTCTCAGCAGAAACTCTACAAGCTAGAAGAGAGTGGACCCCAATATTTAAAGTCCTAAAAGAGAGGAACTTTCAGGCATGAATACTATACCCATTAAAGCTATCCTTCAAATATGAAGGAGAAATAAAAACATTCACAGATACAGAAAAGATGAGGGAATTTATCATCAGAAAACCCCCACTCCAGGAATTACTAAAGGGGGTTCTCCAATCAGATACAAAGAACAAAAAAAAAACAGAGCCACAAGTAAAAGCTCAAAGGAGAACATAATAAAACCAAATTTAAATTGTGACAACAACAAAAAGAAAGCGGGGAAGAAGATGGAGATTAACAGTAGCAAAGGACGATGGAGTGCAAAAGTACTCACAAAATATTTCACTACAATGAACAGGGTAGGGACCCTTTTCATTACTCAAAGGTAAACACCACTGAAAAAACCACCACAGAAGCATATGAGATAAAAGAGTTAAAAACAGAGGAAAGATGTATGGAATACAACCAAATAAAAAAAAGAAAGAAAAACGAAAGAGAAGGATCAAACAAGACACAAAACTAACAGAAAGCAAGATATAAAATGGCAATAGGAACTCACAATTTTAATAATTACACTAAATGTAAACGGAATAAACTCACCAATAAAAAGGCATAGAGTAGCAGAATGGATTAAAAAAGAAAATCCAACTGTATGCTGCCTACAGGAAACTCATCTAAGTAACAAGGATAAAAACAAATTCAAAGTGAAAGGCTAGAAAACAATACTCCAAACAAATAACATCCAAAAAAAAGCAGGTGTAGCAATACTCATATCTGATAATGCTGACTACAAGACAACAAAAATACTCAGAGACAAAAATGGCCATTTCATAATGGCTAAGGGGACACTGAATCAAGAAGACCTAATAATTCTTAATATATATGCACCAAACCAAGGAGCACCAAAATATATAAGACAGCTACTTATTGATTTTAAAACAAAAACTGACAAAAATACAATCATACTTGGAGACCTCAATACACCAGTGACGGCTCTAGATTGGTCATCCAAACAGAGAGTAAACAAAGATATAGTGGCCTTAAACAAAACACTAGAGCACTTGGATATGATAGACATCTACAGGACATTTCATCCCAAAGTGACTGAGTATACTTTTTTCTTCAGTGTACATGGATCATTCTCAAGAATTGACCATATGTTGGGCCACAAAAACAACATCAGCAAATTCAGAAAAATTGAAATTGTGCCAAGCATATTTTCTGATCATAAAGCCTTGAAACTAGAATTCAACTGCAAAAAAGAAGAAAAAAATCCCACAAAAATGTGGAAACTAAAAAACTTACTTTTAAAAAATGAATGGGTCAAAGAAGAAATAAGTGCAGAGATCAAAAGATATATACAGACTAATGAAAATGACAATACGACATATCAGAATCTATGGGATGCAGCAAAAGCAGTGATAAGAGGGAAGTTCATATCACTTCAGGCATATATGAACAAACAAGAGAGAGCCCAAGTAAACCACTTAACTTCCAACCTTAAGGAACTAGAAAAAGAAGACAAAGAAAACCCAAAACCAGCCGAAGAAAGGAGATAATAAAAATCAGAGCAGAAATAAATGAATTAGAGAACAGAAAAACTAAAGAAAAAATTAATAGAACAAGGAGCTGGTTCTTTGAAAAGATCAACAAAATTGACAAACCCTTGGCAAGACTCACCAAGCAAAAAAGAGAAAGAACTCATATAAACAAAATCCAAAATGAAAGAGGAGAAATCACCACAGACACCGTAGATATACAAAGAATTATTGTAGAATACTATGAAAAACTTTATGCCACTAAATTCAACAACCTAGAAGAAATGGATAAATTCCTAGAACAATACAACCTTCCTAGACTGAGTCAAGAAGAAGCAGAAAGCCTAAACAGACCTATCAGTAGAGAAGAAATAGAAAAAACCATTAAAAACGTCCACAAAAATAAAAGTCCAGGCCCTGACGGCTATACCAGCGAATTTTATCAAACATTCAAAGAAGACTTGGTTCCTATTCTACTCAAAGTCTTCCAAAAAATTGAAGAAGAAGCAATACTTCCAAACACATTTTATGAGGCCAACATAACCCTCATACCAAAACCAGGCAAGGACCGCACAGAAAAAGAAAACTACAGACCAATATCTCTAATGAATACAGATTCTAAAATACTAAACAAAATACTAGCAAATCGAATACAACAACATATTAAAAAAATAATACATCATGATCAAGTGGGATTCATCCCAGAATCTCAAGGATGGTTCAACATACGTAAAACGGTTAATGTAATACACCATATCAACAAAACAAAGAACAAAAACCACATGATCTTATCAATAGACGCATAAAAGGCTTTTGATAAAATACAACACAATTTTATGTTTAAGACTCTCAACAAAATGGGTATAGAAGAAAAATATCTCAACATGATAAAGGCCATATATGATAAACCATCAGCTAACATCATATTAAATGGCACTAAACTGAAGGCTTTTCCCCTTAAATCAGGAACAAGACAGGGTTGTCCACTCTCTCCACTCTTATTTAATGTGGTACTAGAGGTTCTAGCCAGAGCAATCAGACAAGAGAAAGAAATAAAAGGCATCCATATCGGAAAAGAAGAAGTAAAGGTATCACTTTTTGCAGATGATATGATCCTATACATCGAAAACCCCAAAGAATCCACAAAAAGACTACTAGAAACAATAAACCAATACAGTAAGGTCGCAGGATACAAAATTAACATACAGAAGTCAATAGCCTTTCTATATGCCAACAATGAAACAATTGAGAAGGAACTCCAAAGAATAATCCCCTTCACGATTGCAACAAAAAAAATAAAATACTTAGGAATAAACATAACAAAGAATGTAAAGGACTTATATAATGAAAACTATAAACCATTGTTAAGGGAAATCGAAAAAGATATAATGAGATTGAAGAATATACCTTGTTCTTGGCTAGGAAGAATAAATATAATCAAGATGGCTATATTACCCAAAGCAATATACAAATTTAATGCAATTCCCATCAAACTTCCAATGATGTTTTTTAAAGAAATAGAGCAAAAAATCATCAGATTTATATGGAAGTATAAAAAACCCCGAATAGCCAAAGCAATCCTAAAGAAAAAGAACGAAGCTGGGGGCATTACAATACCTGACTTCAAACTATATTATAGGGCCACGACAATCAAAACAGCATGGTATTGGCAGAAAAATAGACACTCAGACCAATGGAACAGAATAGAAAGTCCAGAAATAAAACCACATATATATAGTCAAATAATTTTTGATAAATAGGCCAACAACACACAATGGAGAAAAGAAAGCCTCTTCAATAAATGGTGCTGGAAAAACGGGAAAGCCACATGCAAAAGAATGAAACTGGACTACAGTCTCTCCCCCTGTACAAAAATTAACTCAAAATGGATCAAAGATCTAAACATAAGACCTGAAACAATTAAGTACATAGAAGAAGACATAGGTACTAAACTCATGGACCTGGGTTTTAAAGAGCATTTTATGAATTTGACTCCAATGGCAAAAGAAGTGAAGGCAAAAATTAATGAATGGGACTACATCAGACTAAGAATTTTTGCTCAGCAAGAGAAACTGTTAGAAAAATAAACAGAAAGCCAACTAAATGGGAAATGATATTTTCAAACAACAGCTCAGATAAGGGCCTAATATCCAAAATTTACAAATAACTCATAAAACTCAACAACAAACAAACAAACAATCCAATTAAAAAATGGGAAGAGGATATGAACAGACACTTCTCCGAGGAAGAAATACAAATGGCCAACAGATATATGAAAAGATGCTCATCTTCTTTAGTTATTAGAGAAATGCAAATCAAAACGTCAATGAGATACCACCTCACACGTTTTCGATTAGCTATTATTAGCAAGACAGGTAATAGCAAATGTTGGAGAGGCTCTGGAATAAAAGGAACCCTCATCCACTGTTGGTGGGAATGTAAAGTAGTACAACCATTATGGAAGAAAGTATGGTGGTTCCTCAAAAAAATGAAAATAGAACTACCTTATGACCCAGCAATCCCTCTACTGGGTATATACCCCCAAAACTCAGAAACATTGATACGTAAAGACACATGCAGCCCCATGTTTATTGCAGCATTGTTCACAGTGGCCAGGACATGGAAACAACCAAAAAGCCCGTCAATAGATGACTGGATAAAGAAGATGTGGCACATATACACTATGGAATACTACTCAGCCATAAGAAATGATGACATCAGAACATTTACAGCAAAATGGTGGGATCCTGATAACATGATACGAAGCGGAATAAGTAAATCAGAAAAAACCAGGAACTGCATTATTCCATACGTAGGTGGGACATAAAAGTGAAACTAAAAGATATTGATAAGAGTGTGGTGGTTACGGGGGGGAGGGGGGAATGGGAGAGGGAAAGGGGGAGGGGGAGGGCACAAAGAAAACAAGAAAGAAGGTGACAGAGGACAATCTGACTTTGGGTGATGGGTATGCAACATAATTGAACGACAGGAGAACCCGGACTTGTTATCTTTGAATATATGTATCCTGATTTATTGATGTCACCTCATTAAAAAAATAAAATTAAAAAAAAAAAGGAAAAAAAATTTAAAGTAAAATGTGATTTGAAAGGAAGTTATATATGTAGTGTATAATTAAAGACACAATGTACATATTTGTGTTCTTTGAAAGTAAAACTAACTCAAGGGTTCAAGACAGGCATTTAACTAATTAAAACTTTCCTGGAACCAAGGTAATTGTATAGTGTTGGGCAGATAAAATATATTATGCTCACTGTAAAGCCAGGAGGCACGGCCAGAGCCACCATCAGAGCAGCAGGTTCGCATTAGATTCGGACAGTTGGTAAAGAAACAGCGGAGCCAAAAACTGATGGGCCATAGCCTTTAATCCTACCTTGCACCCGTCGGGCAAGTAAAAATACACACTGGGCTCCAAAACCCAGTCACACTCAGTGCTCACAAAGCCACTGACTTATCTGAGTTTCCTAGAATCAAAGGTCTCTAGCTCACCAGCCTTTTTCTCCTCAGTTCCCCATCTCCTTCCTTATTCCAGATACAAACTCTGTACAAACTGGCATCTCACTCAGCACTCTGCCATCTTGGCTGCTTCTCCTGGCCTCCCCCACGTGGCCTTCTTTCGCTGCTGGCTCTACTCTCTCTGCTCTCTCATGCTAACCTCAGGAACCAAGAGCGCAAACTCTGGTTTTGCCCCCACTTTATACTGTAGCTTCACAACCTCTAATGCAATATACAAAGTAGGGAAGTCTCTAATACAAAGTCACCTCTGAGGCATGATTGGATTGTACCACCCTACATCAAAAAAGGGTGGGAAAGGCTTAATCCCAAAACCAAGCCCCAGGCTACAATTCTCAACACACATTAATATCACCTGGGCAATGGCCTCTTTAACAAAGTGAGCATAATATATTTTATCTGCCCAACACTCACTTTGTTAAAGACGGCACTGCCCACGTGGAAGCCATCGCCCAGGTGATATTAATGTGTGTTGGGGGTGGGCTGTGGGCAGGCAGAATCTTAGTAGCCTGGGGCTTGGTTTTGGGATTAAGCCTTTTCCACACTTTTTGATGTGGGGTGGTGCAATCCCATCATGCCCCAGATAAGTGACATTGTATTAGAGACTTCCCTATTTTGTATATTGGATTAAAGGTTTTGATTTCTACACTTTAAAATGGGGGCAGAACTGGAGCTTGCTCTCTCAGTTCTTGGGATTATTAGCATTAAAGAAGAGAGAGCAGAGAGGAGAGAAAAGAAAGGCCATGTGGAGGAGGCCAGGAGAAGTAGCCAAGATGGTGGATTTTTGATTGAGAAGCCAGTTTGTGCAGGGAGAAGGAAGAAGATGGGGAACAGAGGTGAATAAGTCTGGTGAGCTAGAAACCTTTGATTCTAGGAAACTCGGATAAGTCAGTAGCTTTGTCAGCACCAAATGTAAGTGGGTTTTGGAGCCCAGTGTGTGTTTTTTACTTGCCTGCCGGGTGCAAGCTAGGATTAAAGATGATGGCCCACCAGTTTTTGGCTCCGTTGTTTCTTTACTGACTGTTCGAATCCAATGTGAACCTGCATGGGCTGGGTGGCTGTAATGGTGGCTGTAGCAACTGGCTTTACATATAGCTATAACATATTAAAAGGCATACTATGAAACTGAATATTCATTAACTATTTCTTGATTTATTTTGCTGAATGAAAGCTTCTGTTGTAGTTGCTGTTCTCATACATGGACTAATCATGATAACTGATTTATTTTGAAGAATAGCATTTTTTTTAGGATGTATATCTGTCTAAAGAGAATTTTTCTCAACTTTAAGTTGTCATTATCTCTAATAACTTTTGGTTATATCTAAATACATAAGATGCAAATTCTTTATGAGAAAAAATTGGCTTAAATTTTTCTCCAAAATCACCAAAGATAATAAAATCCAAGATCATGTGTTAATTTTTTAACAATGTTACCTTATAATTTCATGTGCTCATACAAAGGTTGCAGTTTTCAAAGGAATTTGGTTACTTCACATGTGTGGGGAAATCATTTCTACGTTTGAGTTTTAATTAGTTTGTTCACTTTGCTGAGACTGCTCTTCTCTCTTTGTTCTCTAATTATGGCAGAGCATCTGGAACAAATGCAGAATAAGCATAACCTATTTGAAAATTGAGCAGCTAGGCTTGCAAGCTTTATAACATGAACACTAAGAAGACATTGATTCAAGTGGATTCCAATGCCCTACTGAAGCCATTAGTATGAATTGGTGTCAAAATTTCAAACATACACCTTATTTATTGAGAGATCTAATATTTCTAAATGATGATGGGAAGGGGGTGGAGTAGAAAGTTAATGATAGATTTTAACATTAAAGAATTTCAGAATTACTATCTGTAAGGTCAGGAGCTGCCATCGTGGCCATTCACATACAGGTTCCTATTGGATTTGGGCAGACAGTAAAGAAATGGTGAAGTCGGAGGATGGTGGGCCATTCTGTTTATTGGTGTCTCGCCAAGACAGGCAAGCCACAAGAGAAGACAAGGGAAAAGCAGAAATCAAAACCTTTAATCCAATATACAAACAAAGAAGTCTCTGATACAAAGTCACTTATCTGAGCCATAATGGGATTCCTAATGAGAGTGCACCACCCCACATTATGCAATCAGTCAAGGGTGTGGGGAAAAGCTTAGTCTTAAAACTAAGCCTCAGGCTATAACGACCTGGCCTGCTTAGAGCCTGTCCCCCACACCCAATGCAAACTATAAGTGAGTAAACATATACATCATATTTACAAACTTCTTTGACCAACATTCCATCCTTTTTGCTTGCTTCACAATCTAAACCACAGGTATCTTTCATGATGGTCACTGGTGCAAGGAGTGGGATACATTGAATAAACAGATACAGTATAGCTACGGCAATTACGAAGGTGCCCTTCATAATGCTGTCTGCCTGAGCACTCAAGGGGTAATACACTTCTACCTTAGGTGGCCAGGTGCTGGTTGCCCAAAAAGTTAACTGGAGGTCCACCTCTAGCCCCTTTCCCCATGGTGCCAACAAGGCCAACCATCTCAGATGGGGGGCATGTACAGTCCAGGGCCAAGTCCATCAAAATTGTTGGCCTTTAAGAAGGGCTGTTGGGGCAGGAAAGAGCACGTTGCCCTGCTGTCCAAAACCTGACTTGAGAAAAATGTCCTTGGTGCATATCTGCAACTGAATGGGGGAAGCTGCTCGATGCAGGAGGGCCTCTATGGAGCTGGGCTCCCCCACTGAGGTTTCTCATTCAAAATCTGGAGTACTACCCACAAGCGGCGTGTCCATCCAGTAAGAGAGCCGGTGTCCCCCTCCTGTCACAGTCCCTGCTTTAAGAGTCCATTATACCGCTCAATGATACCAGCAGCCTGGGGGTGGTGGGGAACATGGTACTTCCAGTCCACCCCCAGCTCTTGAGCCCATTGCCTCACCATTGAACCAGTGAAGTGGGTACCATTGTCACTTTCAAGGACCAGCGGTCACACATATGCAGCACTCAGGTGGTCCAGAGCCTGTATGACTTCCCTTGTTAGTTGGGGAGGAAAACATATGCAGCAGCCCTCACTGCTTTATGATCCTGAGGGGCCTCCAGTTCTTCCAAATCTGCTACCATCAGTGTAACTGCATTGATGGCCTGCCCCACATAGGGGCCTAAGAGCCACAAGTGACCCAAAAAAGGCTGACGGGGCGCTAGCAAGAACAAATTTCCTCATTTTTGCCATAAACACTTCCTTGTCTGGCCCACAGGACCCAGGGTTGAAAACAGCATTCTTCATACCTAGTTCCCAAAGGACCTTTACTGACTCACTGTAGCACTGCCACTGACTCATTGCCCCTGACAATTCTCCAGCATTCTGCCAGACCATACGAATGGCGGCCATCACCCATTCTAATGGGGTATGGTCTCCTGGGTTGCCATGGCAGTTCTGAAGATGCTGCCTCAAGGAGGAGTGTGTGGTAATGGTGGCCAGTTTCTTCATCTCTGTTCCGGAGAGCATGATGCCATTCACCCTATGTCCCATAATTGTTGTAACCAGGCTACCAGGGATTCAGTAGGTTTCTGCCGAAATTGTGCCCCCAACTCCATCAGCTCTGCCTGGGTATAGGGCTAAACCACAGAGTGTTCCATTACCTGGGCTGGAGGCTGTGGCTGCCCCTGAGGGCTCTTTGTTGCTGGGTTTTTACCTTCTTGGCGACCACTGGTCAGGCTCTCAGTGTGTGTATGGCAGCTTCAGCCTGAGCTTTCTCATCCTCAGAAGAGGAGTTGCAAGTGCCTGATCCCTCTGACTCAAAGCCAATCCACCAGCACGGATGCTGCTGCTCCTTTGGCGACCATTTAGGCTCCTGTAGCTTCTGGCTTTTGGCTAGAATCTGAGACCCGAGCTCTTGAATCTGCAGTTGTTTCTCCATACCAATCTCCTAATCCTACTGCAAACTATGCCAGTTGTATGGGCAGGAACCAAGAGAGCAAGCTCCTGGTCTGCCCTACTTTATAGTGTAGAAATCAAAACCTTTAACCCAATATACAAACAAGGAAGTCTCTTTACAAAGTCACTTATCTGAGGCATAATGGGATTCCTCATAAGAGTGCACCACCCCACATCATGCAATCAGTCAAGGGTGTGAAGAAAAGCTTAGTCTTAAAACTAAGCCTTAGGCCAGGGGTCCCCAAACTTTTTACACAGGGGGCCAGTTCACTGTCCCTCAGACCATTGGAGGACTGGACACTTAAAAAAACTATGAAAAAATTTCTATGCACACTGTACATATCTTATTTTAAAGTAAAAAAAACAAAACAAAACAAACAAAAAAAAACCCAGAAACAAATACAATATTTAAAATAAAGAACAAGTAAATTTAAATCAACAAACTGACCAGTATTTCAATGGGAACTATGGTCCTGCTTTTGGCTAATAAGATGGTCAATGTCCTGTTCCATATTTGTCACTGCTAGCTGTAACAAGTGATATGACATGCTTCTGGAGCTGTGACGTGTGTGTCTCGCATCACTGGAAGTAGTACTGTACGTGAGTGATGCCGCACTTTGTTGCACCACCACATACAGTTCTCCAGGAGCACAGGATGTGGATGCATCTTGTGCTCCTCTCACTGACCACCAATGAAAGAGGTACCCCTTCCGGAAGTGCAGCGGGGGCCAGATAAATGGCCTCAGAGGGCTGCATGTGGCCCGTGGGCCATAGTTTGGGGACTCCTGCCTTAAATTATAATGACCCAGCCTGCTTATAGCCTGTCCCTCAAACACAATACAAACTATAAGTGAGAAAACATATATATCATATTTACAAACTTATTTGACCAACACTATCAAATAAATATGTATAAGTGTTTTTTAAGTGTAAATAATAACACATAATATAGATATAGATGGCTGACTAAACGTTAAGGCCCAAATGAAAATAGTTATTGAAACCAAGT
Source organism: Saccopteryx bilineata (assembly GCF_036850765.1). Lineage (NCBI taxonomy): Eukaryota > Metazoa > Chordata > Mammalia > Chiroptera > Emballonuridae > Saccopteryx > Saccopteryx bilineata. Next base: position 91,211,132 of record NC_089497.1, read on the forward strand.
ACCATTATCCTCTTTATTGAATCTCCCCTGAGATACTACTCAGTGCATAGAATATATTACTTATGTTTACATTAATTAAAGCTCATAAACTAATGACTGAAATGTATCTTCTGACCTACAGAATATACCAAATGTATGTTTTGAGGATCTTGTGATATATGTTGTGTGGACAGTGGCTAGGGCCACCATCACAGCTGCCTGGCCCATGCAGGTTTGCATTGGATTCAGAAAGTTGGTAAAGAAAACAACGAAGCCAAGAACTATTGGACCATCATCTTTAATCCTAGCTTGCACCCAGAAGGCAAGGAAAAACACACACTGGGCTCCAAAACCCACTCATTTAGTCCTCACAAAGCTACTGACTTATTCCAGTTTCCTAGAATCAAAGGTTTCTAGCTCACCAGCCTTATTCACCTCTATTCCCCATCTCCTTCCTTCACCCTGCACAAACTGGCTTTTCCTGTAGCACTCTGCCATCTTGGCTGCTTCTCCTCCATGTGGCCTTTCTCTGCTCTCCTCTCTAATGCTAATCTCAGGAACTGAGAGAGAGCAAGCTCCCAGTCTGCCCCACTTTATAGTGCAGAAATCAAAACCTTTAATCCAATATACAAAATAGGAAAGTCTCTGATACAAAGTCCACCACACATCAAAAAGAGTGGGAAAGGCTTAATCCTAAAACCAAGCCCCAGGCTACAAGGATTCTGCCTGCCCACAGCCCGCCCCAAACATACATTAATACAATCACACCCATCCCAAACAATCACCTGGGAGATGGGCTTCCTTATGGGCAGCACCATCTTTAACAAAGTGAGCATAATATATTTTGCCTGCCCAACATATGTAAATTAAATGAGTAATATAAATCAAAATTCTCATGAATGCATAAATTTGCAAAATAAACTCCACAAATTTCATGTTTTGTGCAATTTTTCTCCCCCAAATACCAATGCTTCCCAAGTTAAATGATGCTGAAACAGTTTAAAGCTGAATGATGGCAGCCAGCAAATAAAAACAGTCAAGCTTTTCAGAAAGCAACAGAATAGTTAAAGAAAAAATACTTAAAAAAAAAAAAAGAAAAGAAAATGTCTATGACTCTTTTATGTCATTTAGAATACAAAAACAAAAATAAAATATTAAAAGTAAAAACATCATAATGCATTTTAAATTTTATAAAATAACAGTAAAATTGTATTATGTATTGTTAACTTTTGTACTTTTAGAATTTAAGTAATAATACTAAAATTGGAACTTTGATGTAATACCAGCTTCAGTGTATTCATTTCTGTAAAGCCAGTAGCCATGGCCACTATCACAGCAGCCTGGCCCATGCAGGGTCGCATTGTATTCAAACAGATGGTAATAAAACAACAGAGCCATGAACTGGTGGGCTATTATCTTTAATCCTAGCTTGCACCGGCAGGCAAGTAAAAACACACACTGGGCTCCAAAACCCACTCATTCAGTGCTCACAAAGCTACTGACTTATCCGAGTTTCCTAGAATCAAAGATTTCTAGCTCAATAGCCTCATTTTCCTTTGTTCCCCATCTCCTTCTCTCTATGCAAACTCTGCACTAACTGACTTTTTTCTCAGCACTCTGCCATCTTGGCTGCCTCTCCTGGCCTCTTTCACATGGCCTTTCTCTACTCTCTCCTCTAATGCCAATCTCAGGAACCGAGAGAGAGCAAGTCCCAGTCTGCCCCACATTGTAGTGCAGAAATCAAAACTTTTAATCCAATATACAAAATAAGGAAGTCTCTAATACAAAGTTACCTATCTGAGGCATGATGGAATTCCTCATGAGAGTGCACCACCCTACATCAAAAAAGGTGGGAAAGGCTTAGTTCCAAAACCAAGCCCCTGGTTACAAGGATCCTGCCTGCTCACAGCCCGGCCCCAAAACACATTAATATCACCTGGACAATGGGCTTTTATGTGGGCAGCGCCATCTTTAACAAAGTAAGCACAGTATATTTTATCTGCCAAACAATCCACCCCTATACTCACTTTACTACCCACAATCTATACCACCAGCATCCTTGTGCAAGGAAATTAGGCACATTACACAAATTACAACAACATGGCAAATCATACAATTTCAACAATTACAAAGGTAGAGTTCACCAGTTTCTGAGCACTTTGCCAAAAGTGCAAAATGTCCTTGGCTTTCTTTCTAGCCATGGGAAAAGTTTCTTGGGGCAGAGGAAGGGGCAAAGCCCTCCCCACCCCTATCAGGGTATTTCACATTGTCCAAAATCTGTAAGTACATCCAGCGAAGGAGTCAGTGCCCACTCTAGTCATAGTCCAGGAATCAGTCCATGCACATGGGGTCTCAGACTCCCCCCTCATCCCTGCTATCCTGGCAGGTCTTACACTGTCCCAAAAAGGAGCACATGGCAATGGCAGTCAGCATTTCCATCTCTGCTTCAGAGAGCATGATGGCATTCGCCCTTATGTCCCAAAATGTCAGCAAACCCACCAGCCACTTAGCAGGCACTCCCTGCCATTTCTGTGGCCACTCGGTGATGCAAGCCTGGCTTCCAGGATGTCTGTTCATCCTCCTGCCACAGCTGCTGCTATTTACCTTCTGGAGTCTGCAAACTGCAAGTCCGGCCCAATTCTCTTCATCCTCCAAAAATGAACTAAAAACACCAGCTTGCGCTACGGGGCTCAAGTCCCGGGCTGCCACTGCCTTCTTCTCTGCAGACCATGCAGCCCCAGCTTCAGTCTCAGCCCCAGCCTCCCACTGCTGCTGGCTTTCCACAACGTCCAGGGCATGCTGCAACTCACGAACCTCTGAAGCCTCCTTCATCAGCTGCTCCATTTCCAGGTGAATCTCACAAACCTGGTTGACCTCGTCCTCCAGCACTTCCTCTAGCTCCAAAGTCAGCATCTCTTTCTCCCACATTTTCTCCAGCTCCTTCCACTGCTCAGTTTTCAGGTCCCAGGCAGCCTCTTCCACAGAGCTCTCAGTTTCCTCACGCATGGTTGCAAAAGTCGGCCAGTCTACGGCCCCCAAAAGGCCAGCCATGGGGAACCATAACAGCAGAGAGTCCTCTACTCCACTGCTGAAAGGTGGTGGTGACACTTTGCCGATCTGTATTAAATCCTGCCACAGACTACGCCAAATGTAAAGCCAGGGGCCACTGCCACCATCACAGCCTCCAGGCCCATGCAGGTTCGCATTGGATTTGAACAGATGGTTATAAAACAACAGAGCCATGAACTGGTGGGCCATTATCTTTAATCCTAGCTTGCACCGGCAGGCAAGTAAAAACACACACTGGGCTCCAAAACCCACTCATTCAGTGCTCACAAAGCTACTGACTTATCCGAGTTTCCTAGAATCAAAGGTTTCTAGCTCACCAGCTTTATTCTCCTTTGTTCCCCATCTCCTTCTCTCTACACAAACTCTGCACAAACTGGCTTCTCTCTCAGCACTCTGCCATATTGGCTGCCTCTCCTGGCCTCCTCCACATGGCCATGGCCTTCTCTGCTCTCTCCTCTAATGCCAATCTCAGGAACTGAGAGAGAGCAAGTTCCAGTCTGCCCCACTTTATAGTGAAGAAATCAAAAACTTTAATCCAATATACAAAATAGGGAAGTCTCTAATAGAAAGTCACTTAAAGTCTGAGGCATGATGGGATTGTTCATGAGAGTGCACTACCCTACATCAAAAAGAGTGGGGAAGGCTTAGTCCCAAAACCAAGCCCCAGCTACAAGGATCCTGCCTGCCCATAGCCCGCCCCAACACACATTAATATCACCTGGGCGATGGGCTTCCATTTGGGCAGCGCCATCTTTAACAAAGTGAGCATAATATATTTTATCTGCACAACAATTTACAATTTATTTTGTATTTATAGAACTCAGTGTCTTCATATAATAGTAGATAGACCCTATGAGAATGAAAGGAGACAGGCTATAAACTGACAATGTTCTTGCTGTCTAAGGGTTAAGCCAAAGGCTAAAATCTTCCGCACACCCAGATAGTTTTTTCTCCTTTTGGCAATCTACATGCCTTTCCTCTTACTCTTTGTTTGTGGAACTACTAGTTATAATGTTATGCATGATGAAAGGTTATGCACTTTTGAGAAAGGTCCTGTTTATACCTCAGGGCTGTGACTTTGTATCAGAGACTCCCTTGTTTTGCAAAAGGCTTTATTCTCTGCACTATAAAATAAAGGTAATTTTTAAATCATCAGCCTAACAAAATTTCCCAACCCCATCCTTTGTCTCTCTGTTTATTTCTTTATCCTCCAGTGTCAGAGGCAGATTAAGGTCCATTGGGGCCCCAGGCTCAGAAAAAAATATTGGGCCCTGTAAATCCAGTATCTAGGGCCTCCATCACAGCAGTCTGACCCAGGCAGGTTCACATTAGATTTGAAAAGATGGTAATAAAACAATGGAGCCAAAAACTGGTAGGCCATCAACTTTAATCCTAGCTTGCACCTGACAGGCAAATAAAAACACACACTGGGCTCCAAAACCTACTCATTCATTGCTCACAAAGTTACTGACTTATCTGAGTTTCCTAGAATCAAATGAGTTTCCTAGAATCAAGCTCACCAGACTTATTCACCTCTATTCCCCAATTCCTTTCTCCTTCCTGTACAAACTCTGCACAAACTGACTTTTTCTTCAGCATTCTGCCATTTTGGCTACTTCTCCTTCCCTCTATGTGGCCTTTCTCTGCTCTGCTCTCTAATGCTAACCTCAGGAACTGAGAGAAAGCAAGCTCCCATTCTGCCCTCATTTCATAGTGTAGAAATCAAAACCTTTAATCCAATATACAAAATAAGGAAGTCTCTAATACAAAGTCACTTATCTGAGGCATGATGAGATTGCACCACCCCACATCAAAAAGGGTGGGAAAGGCTTAGTCCTAAAACCACGCCCCAGGCTCCAAGGATCCTGCCTGCCCACAGCCTGCCCCCAACACACATTAATATCACCTGGGCGACGGGCCTTCACCTGGACAGTGCCATCTTTAACAAAGTGACCATAATATATTTTATCTGCCCAACAGGCCCCTTAAAAAGAGAGAGAGACAGGGAAAATAAAAACACATGTTAACCATATTATTAAATAAATAAAAAAATATTATGTACTATTTATGTTAAAATAGCACATATGAGTCTGAGCAGGTGATGGCACAGTGGATAGAGCATCTAACTGGGACACGAAGAACCCAGATTCAAGGTCATGAGGTCACCAGCTTGAGTGTGGGTTCATTTGGTTTGAGCAAGGCTCATCAGCTTGAGCCCAAGGTCACTGGCTTGAGCAAGGGGTCACTAGCTCTGCTATAGCCCCCCAGTCAAAGCACATATGAGAAAGCAATAAATGAACAACTAAAATGCTGCAATAAAAAATTGATGCTTCTCATCTCTCTCCCTTCCTGTCTGTCTGTCCCTATCTGTCCCTCTCTCTGACCCCCCTCTGTCTGTTTACCAAAAAAAAAAAAAAAAAAAAGAAAGAAAAATAATTGCACATATAAAAAAAACTTGGTGTAATCAGAAAAAAAGTATAAAGTTGGAGTTTTGTGGGTCCCTTCAGAAGGTGGGGCCTAAGGTGTGCACCCAATGCCCCCACTGTTAAATCTGCCTCTACTCACTGTTCTCTTTCAAGACCTGGTCAATTATGAGTTGGGCTGGCTCGCAGCACTAATCAATATAAAATAGCATGCAACTTAAATCGCACATTATAACTTCACATAATAAGTGTTTAACAAATATTGGTTTCCTTTTCCTGTGTTCCTCTATTATAATTCATTTTTTTTACATTTCTACTTTTTTATTAATTTTAACTTATGATGTTAACATGGATTCAAGTGTCCCACACAATATAACACCTTCACCCTTAACCACATGACATTATACCCACTTTGTTACCCTCCCTAAAACTCTCTCCCCATTTCCCTCTGGGATTTGCTATCCTATTATCTGTACATATGTGTTATGTATATATAATTCCTCTGATCCTGTTTCCTTATCTCTGTTGGTCAAATAACCTTGTAAATAATAATATATGTTTGCTCACTTATAGTATGCATTGGATGTGGAGGGACAGGCTATACGCAGGCAGGATTCTTGTAGCCTAAGAGGCTTAGTTTTAAGACTAAACCTTTCCCACCACTTTTTGATGTAGGATGGTACACTCTCATGAGGAATCCCATTATGCCTCAGATAAGTGACTTTGTATCAGAGACTTCCTTGTTTGTATATTGGATTAAAGGTTTTGATTTCTATACTATAAAGTGGGGCAGACCGGGAGCATGCTTTCTCTTGGTTCCTGAGATTAGCATTAGAGAGGAGAGCAGAGAGAGGACACGTGGAGGAGAGGAGAGGCAGCCAAGATGGTGGAGTGCTAAAAGAGAAGCCTGTTTGTGCAGAGAGAAGGAGATGGGGAACAGAGGTGAATAAGGCTGGTGAGCTAGGAACCTTTGTTTCTAGGAAACTTGGATAGGTCAGTGGCTTTGGGAGCCCTGAATGGAAAGGGAAGTGTCTTCCCACTGTGCGTATTTTTTGCCCGCCAGGTGCAAGCTAGGATTAAAGCTAATGGCCCATCAGTTTTTTGCTCCATTGTTTCATTACTGTCTCTTCGAATCTAATGCAAACCTACATGGGCCAGGAGGCTGTTATGGTGGCTGTGGCTACTGGCCATACATCCCCTCTGACAGCAGTTCTTCTGCTCCCCATGAATCAAACTCTGTGTCTATTCTGTTCCTCAGTTCACCTTGTTCATTAGATTCCACATATAAGTGAAATCATATGATATTTGCTTTCTCTGCTTGACTTATTTTACTTAGCATAATAATCTCCAGTTCCACTCATGCCATTGCAAAAGATAAAATTTCCTTATTTTTCACAGCCATGTAGTATTCCATTGTGTATATGTACCACTGCTTTTTAATCCACTCATCCACTGATGGACACCTAGGCTGTTTCCAGATCTTGGCTATTGTAAATAATACTGTAAGAAACATGGGGTGCAGATCTTCTTTTAAATTAGTGATTTGGTATTTTAGGGATATATTCCTAATACTGGAATAGCTGGGTTGGTAGTTGGATTTTTAATTTGTTGAGGAAATGACATACTGTTTTCCACAGTGACTGTACCAGTCTGCATTGCCACCAGCAGTGCAGGAGGGTTCCCTTTTCTCCACATCCTCACCAGCACTTATTATCTATTGTTTTGTTAATGAGTGCCATTCTGACTGGTGTGAGGTGATATCTCATTGTGGTTTTAATTTGCATTTCTCTGATGATTAGTAATATTGAATTTTTTATATGCCTATTGGGCAATCTGTATGTCCTCTTTGGAGAGTGTCTATTACATTTCTTTGCCTAATTTTTAATTAGATTGTTTACCTTCCTGGTGTTGAGTTTCAGTTCTATATAAATTTGGTTATTAACCCCATATCTGACATATTGGTGAATATGTTCTGCCATTGTGTGGGTTGTCTTTTTATTTTGTTAATGGTGTCTCTTCCTGCGCAAAAGCTTTGTAGTTTTATATAGTCCCATTTTTTATTGTGTTCTTTATTTCACTTGCCTGTGAAGATATGTTGGCAAAATATTGCTATGAGAGATATCAGAGTGTTTAATGCCTATGTTTTTTTCCAAGATGTTTATGGTTTCACAATTTACTTTTAACCCTTTTACCTATTTTGAGTTTATTGTTATAAATGATGTAAGTTGGTGGTCTAGTTTCATTTTTTTTTCATGTACCTATCCAATGTTCCCAACACCATTCACTAAAGAGATTGTCTTTAATCAATTGTTACTCTTACCTTCTTTGTCAAATATCAGTTGACCATAAAGTTGTGTGTTTATTTTTGGTATCTCTGTTCTGTTTCTTTTATCTGTATGCCTGTTCTTATGCCAGAACAAAACTATTTTGATTACTATGGCCTTGTAGCATACCTTGATATTAGGAAGTGTGATATCTCCCACTTTATTCTTCATTTTCAGGATCACTGAGTCTATTCATGTTCTTTTTTAGTTCCATATAAATGTTTGGAATATTTGTTTTATATCTTTGAAATATGCCATTGGTATTTTATTAGGAATTTATTAAATTTATAGATTGCTTTGGTTGGTATAAAAATTTTAATGATGTATATCTTTTCTATCCATGAACATGATATATGCATACACTTGTTTGTATCTTCCTTGATTTATTTTTTCAATGTCTTATAATTTTCTGAGTACAAGTCTTTTATTGGCTTGGTTAAATTTATTTCTAAAGGTTTTTTTATTTGTTATTCTTTTAATTGTGAAGTGGGTTGATTCTTTAATTTTTCTTTCTGATAGTTTATTGTTGGTGTATAAAAATTCCATTGATTTCTAAATATTCATTATAAATTCTTCCATCTTGACAAATTCATTTATCAGGTCTAGTACTTTTTTATTTGAGACTTTAGGGTTTTCTAGGTACAATATCATATTATCAGCAAATAATAATATTTTTACTTCTTTTCCAATTTGGGTGTCTTTTATTTCTTCTTCTCTGATTGCTGTGGTTAAAACTTCTAGAACTATGTTGAATAAGAGTGGTGAAAATGGCACCCCTGCATTGTTCTTGATTTTAATGGGATTGCTTTTATTTTTTGCCCAATGACTATGATGATGGCCTTTATGTTGAAGTGTGTTCCCTGTACCCACTTTGCTGAGAATTTTGATCATAAATGGGTGTTGAATTTTATCAAATGCTTTTTTTGCATCTATTGATATAAACATGATTTTTACCTTTCCTTTTGTTTATGTGATGAATCACATTTATTGATTTGTGAATATTGTACCTGCTTTGCCTCCCTGGCATAAATCCCATTGAATCATGATGTATTATCTTCTTGATGGATTGCTGGATCTGATTTGCTAATATTTTGTTGAGAATATTAGCATCTATGTTCATCAGGAATATTGGGCTATAGTCTTCTTTCTTTGTAGTTTCTTTACCTGGTTTTGGAATACGAATAATGCTTGCCTCAAAAAAGGAGCTTGGAAATATTCCCTGCTTTTAAATTTTTTGAAACAATTTGAGAAGGATAAGTATTAGTTCTTCTTTAAGTGTTTGGTAGAATTTGTCTATGAATCCATTCAGTCTACGATTTTTGTTTGCTGGGAGTACAGTGGTACCTTGAGATACAAATTTAATTTGTTCTGTAACCGAGCTCGTAAGTCAGTCAACTCGTATATCACACTGCTGATACTGGACCCGTGCACCAATGCTCCAACCAGCGGCAGTTTCTCGAATCATGACTAGTATCTTGGAATTTCACTCGGATCTTGAACAAAAATACACACCAAGTCACAGCTTGTATCTTAAAGAAAAATTCGTAGGTTGGTCTCTTTGTATTTCTAAGTACCACTGTGTTTTGATTACTGTTTCAATTTCATTTGTTGTAATCAGTTTGTTTAATGTTTTGATTCTTCCTGATTGAGTTTTGGAAGAATGTATGTTTCTAGCAATTTATCAATTTCACCTAAGTTGTCCAATTTTTTGGCATATAGATTTTCATAGTATTTTCTTATAATCATTTGCATTTCTGTGGTGCCAGTTATTACATCTCCACTTTTATTTCTAGTTTTATTTATTTGGGTCCCCTTTTTTATGATGAGTCTGGTTAAAGGTTTGTCAATCTTGTTTACCTTTTCAAAAAACCAACTCTTGTTTTCATTGATCTTTTGTATTGTTTTTTAGCCTCTATGTCATTTATTTCTTCTCTGATCTTTATTATTTCCTGTCTTCTACTTCCTCTGGGCTTTATTTATTGTTCTTTACCTAGTTCTTTTAGGTGCAGGTTTGTGTGTATTTGAGCCTTTTCTTTCTTCTTAAGAAATGCCTTTAATGCTTGAACTTCTACCTCAGGATTGGTTTTTCTGAGATTTGGGGTTGTCGTATGTTTGTTTTTATTTGTTGATTTCTTCCTTGATCTCATTTTTAACTCATTCATTACTTAATAACATGTTATTTAGCTTCCAAATGTTTAAATGTTTTTCAGTTTTGGTGTTGCAGTTGTTTTCTAGTTTCATGCCATTGTGATCAGAGAAGATGCTTGATATAATTTCAATCTTCTTAAATTTATTGAGACTTATTTTGTGACCTAACATGTGGTCTATCCTAGAGAATGTATCATGAGCACTTGAAAAGAATGTATATTCTGCTGCTTTGTGGTGGAAGGTTCTGAAGATATCAGTTAAACCTAGTTGATATAGTGTGTCATTTATGGCCACTGTTTCTTTGCTAATTTTCTATCTGGAGGATCTATTTATTGATGTTAATGGGGTATTGAAATCCTGTACTATTATACTATTGCTGTCGATCTTGCCCTTTGTGTCCATAAAATAGGTGTTTCTATATTAGGTACATAAATATTTACAACTATTATATCTTGCTGTTGGATTGCTCCCTTTGTCAATATTTAGTGACCTTCTTTATCCCTTACTGTAGCCTTTGTTTTAAAGGCTATTTTGTCAGATATAAAAATTGCTACTTCAGCTTTTTTTAAAAAATTTTCATTTGTATAACATACTTTTTTTTCATGCTTTCACTTTCAGTTTCTGTATATCTTTTGTTCTGAGGTGGGTCTCTTGTAGACAGTATATGTATGGGTTTTGCTTTCTTATCCATACAGCTACCCTGTCTTTTGATTGGAACATTTAATCCTTTTACATTTAAAGTTATTATTGATAAGTACTTATTTATTTCCATTATATTCTTTAAATTTACAATCCTCTTTCTCCCAATTTTATTTTTTCTTTTCTTTTTTTGTAACTGGCTTCTTAATATTTATTGCAGTACTGGTTTGAATGAATTTCTTGAGTCTTTCTTTTTTCTGAGAAGTTTTTTATTTTTTCTTCAATTTTAAATGATAGCTTCTATGGGTAAACTAGTCTTGGTTGTAGGTTCTTGTTTTGCATCACCTAAAATATTTCTTGCCAATCCTTCTGACCTCAAGTGTTTGTGTTGATAAGTCCAATTTTATCCTTATGGGGGCTTCTCTTTAGATAATTAAGTCATTTTCTTTTGCTGCTTTTAGTATTTTTTTTTGTCTCTTAACTGTGGCATTTTAATTATGATGTGTCTTAGTGTAGGCCTCCTTGGGTTCCTCTTTAATGGGACTCTGTGCTTCTTAAACTTGTGTGACTTTTTCCTTCATCAATATAGAAAAATTGCCTGAAGGCAGTGGTGCAGTGGATAGAGCGTCGGACTGGGATGCCGAGGACCCAGGTTCAAGACCCCAAGGTCGCCAGCTTGAGCGCGGGCTCATCTGGTTTGAGCAAAGTTCACCAGCTTGGACCCAAGGTCACTGGCTCGAGCAAAGGGTTACTCGGTCTGCTGTAGCTCCATGGTTAAGGCACATATGAGAAAGCAATCAATGAACAACTAAAGTGCCACAACAAAAAACTGATGATTGATGCTTCTCATCTCTCTTCGTTCCTCTGTCTGTCCCTATCTACCCCTTTCTCTGACTCTCTGTCTCTGTTAAAAAAAAAAAAAAAAGGAAATTTTCAGCTATAATTTCTTCAGTTTCTCTATTCCTTGTTCATTCTTTTCTCCTTCAGGAACCCTTATGATGCAGATGTTGTTTTTCTTCATGTAGTCACAGAGGTCTCTTAGGATTCCCTTAGTCTTTTTGAGCCTCTTTTCATTATGCTGCTGTACTTCTTTGATTATTTTTATCTTGTCTTCTACACTGCTGACTTGATCCTCTGCTTCATCCAGCATGCTGTTAATTCCATTTAGTGCATTCTTCATTTGTGTTATTGTATTTGTCATTTCTGACTGGTTCTTTTTTTATAATTTCAATGTCTTTTTTGATGCTTGATATCTTTTTATTTAGGTAATCATTATGACCACCCATTGTTGCTCTAGATCCTTGAGCATCCTAAAACTCATTATTTTAAACTTTGCCTCTGGTAGTTTGGTTACTTTCATTTCATTTAGTTCTTTTTCAGGGAATTTCTCATGTTGACTCATTTGGGTCATATTTCTTTGTCTGCCCATTTTGTCTGTGTATTAGGTAGTGCTGTCTGACACTGCAGTTTGTTTTGGTGGCTTTATGAAGAAGATGAGCTTGATGGTACTGACGTCCAGGCCACCTGAGTTTCTTGTTCTTGGAATGTCTCTTGAGTGTAGTATTTTTCCTCCTGTTGTATGTGAGTATTGAATGCAGTTGGTTCTTTCATGGGTGTGGTTATCCTTTTGGGCTGGCTGGCTCTTTGATTCCACCTTGATCATGTGTATCAGACACTATGCAGTGTCTGTTCTGTTGGGTGCATTTATTCTTTACCTGTCTGGTGCCTGCTGGATTCTTTCTTTGTGTGTGCTGCTTGTGTGTATAGCTGAGTCTAGAGTTGGTGCTGTCTGCCATCCACTACTGGTTGTCTTAGTTCTAGGTCCTCTTGGTTTGGCATGAGTCATTTTTTGTAACCTGCTATGGGTTATCTGTTTAGAACTACTGCTCTGTTTGATGTTTATGTCTGCATTTCCTGGGCCTGGGTAGTGTCAGAAGGGCCAACCAGTGTATAAGGATCAGCTTCCTCCTGCTTAGAGATGACAGCAGGTCTATAAAAGCCCCAAGTTTCATAAAGTTTACCTCTACTTTTTCAACTCCTCCACCTCTTCTTCCAGCTGCCTGGTCTTCCCAGAGTTTTCCATAGCAAGATTGTAGTGTGGGCCCAGACTGACTTCACAAAACCATCCTTTCTACATGTTAAAAGGTTGGTTGGTTAGGGAGGCTGAGGTTGGAAATACAATGTAGTGGGAACCCCTTACTTCAAGAGTCTCTTGGTCAGGAACCCAGGATGGGGAATGTGGTTCATACTCCAAAGCCTAATCCCTCAGCTAATGCTGGATACTTAAATTTTATTTCTCCCCAGCAAGGTGAGCAGCAGGTTCAGATCGAGTGGGGCTAACAGTCCTCTCTGCAAAAGTTTTTACAGCTGGTGAGACCCTAGTCAGAGGGAAGGAAACTGAGAGAGTCTTCTCCTGGGGCTGACTGTGATTCTTCAGAAAATGTCTAAGCCCCTTGACCAGACCCAATAATAGGCTCACAGAGACCCACACATTAAATGTCCATGCTCCAAGCCTCTCTGCCTTCACCCTGTGTAATCTAGCCCAATAGGTCAGAATATCCAGCACTCAGGCTAGTTGACTATGAACTCTGCACTATCCAATGCACACAAGCTGCTGTGCTGGTGCTAATCACAGAGAGCAGAACTTTCCTCTGCTTGGTCAGGTATGAAAAGCCCTTCCTTAGGATACCCCACTAGCAAGGGTTGTCAGGTCCTGAACTGATGCCCTCCAAAGCTGGCCACAGGATGTGCCAGCCCTGGGTCTGCCTGGAAGGAACACAGCACAGACCAATGGGAGACACTCCCTGTGAATAGCCCTCAGCAACCTTCTTGGAGCTATGAGGAATCCAGTGTTTCCAGCTGGGCCCAGGTGCACATGGAAATACCAAGCTGCACACCTAGGCTGATTTTTATCCACACTGGGCCTGGTAGAAGGTCCACTTTAAAGGCCATACTTTCCTGATTCCTGCCTCCTGCATCTTCTGTCTGTTGGCTGCTTGGTTGGCTCAGTCACTGATGAAACCTCTGGTAGAGTGTAGATCTGGGAAAGTTCAGGGATTAGGAAAAGCAGAAAGGTGTACTAGGACCCAGTTGTCAGTCTGTTTAGACCTTTTTCACAGACCTCAGTAGGGTTTTGTCATTAGGGTCCTGGTGGTTGTGACCTCTGGGACCCAGAGATGTGGTCTGTACACAGTCTGGACAGTTTCTACTGAGTCTCCCATGAGGTAGAAGCACCAGTCTTAGACTCTGGAGCATGTGGGTGAAAACTCCAGCCTCAATGCCAGAAAACTTTGTCATTGATGGACCCCCTGCTTCCTGGCTTCTCAGAACAACCCAGTCTCCATAGTTGGGGCAGGAGAGACTCCTGAGGGCAGAACAGTTGCTTTTCCCCAGGCAAATGCAGCTCAGAGGGGAGTGCTCCACAAAAGAAAATGGTGCCCTGGCCGGCTGGCTCAGTGGTAGAGCATCGGCCTGGCGTGCAAGAGGTCACGGGTTCGATTCCCAGCCAGGGCACACAGGAGAAGCGCCCATCTGCTTCTCCACCCCTCCCCCTCTCCTTCCTCTCTGTCTCTCTCTTCCCCTCCCACAGCCGAGGCTCCATTGGAGCAAAGATGGCCCGGGCGCTGGGGATGGCTCCTTGGCCACTGCCCCAGGCACTAGAGTGGCTCTGGTCACAACAGAGCGACACCCTGGAGGGGCAGAGCATCGCCCCCTGGTGGGTGTGCCGGGTGGATCCCGGTCGGGTGCATGCGGGAGTCTGTCTGACTGTCTCTCCCCGTTTCCAGCTTCAGAAAAATACAAAAAAAAAAAAAAAGAAGAAAAAGAAAATGGTGACTGCAGTATTGGAGAACGACTCAGCATAGGGGTTCCGGAGGCTGTCTCCCACTGTGTCTCTCCTTGGTCCTCCAACTTCACACTTTCCTTGCATAACTCTTGTCCTCTTAGCCCTTTGTCCCCCAGACCACTGGGTAAGTGGCTTTTAAGAAGGAGCCTGAGTCTCTGAGAGGTCTGTTTCTTTCTCACAGACAGAAACCTTGGCTCTTTTCACCACCAAATAATGTGTGGGTGCCTCTGCTAGGCTCTGGGGCTCTAGGCTGGGTATCCTGGCCTGGGAATGTGGACCTTTTCCTCTCAGGGGACCCTCCCTGAAGTGAGAGTCCCTCCAGACCCTCAGTCACTGCTCACTCCTGGGAGCGGTGCAGCCCTTTTCATGTCTCTGCCCTTCCTACAAGTCGTGTGTGGCTTTGTGGGACAGCTGTGTTAGGCTTGCTCACAGGGTTACCAGCTGCAAGCACTTTGCCTTTTTGGTACATGAGCATGTGATAGTGCCATGTGTGTATGACCTATATAAGGCTATGGGTGCTTGTACTCAGAGAGATTGCAGATGCACAAATTGCCTGCTCACCACTGTGAGGGGTCATTTTGCTGTTTTGTTTGCCTGAGTGGCAATTTCCCCTGCCTGTGTGCTTGTCTGCTGTTGTGAGAATTTATTAAATAGAATGACCCAATCCATTCTGGCTCCACAGTTTCTCTACCATCTGCCCAAATCCAATGTGAACCTGCCTGGCCTTGACCAATAATATTACAAGTTTCTTCTGTGATTCTTTGTTATAGAACACTCTTGATTTAGGCCTAAGTTAGTTTTTCAAGATGACTGTTTTTAAATTAAGTTTTAATTTAATTTGCTCATGAAGGGTAGCAGTTGGGAAGTCAGTCTACTCCATTGCCATCTTTGAATCTCTTCTCTTATACTCTTTATTTTTCAAAATATGGCAACATTAAAAATCATAGCTACAAGTACCACTTCAGCAATGATTATATTCACAATCAACCTTGTCCTTTCTATGTCTATTTTTAGATAAGATTATACCATAAAAAATCTAACATTATCTTTGGGTTAAGTGATTAATAAAATAGTGTCCACTGAAACCATTAAATACCCATAAAACAATACAATTAATGTGACAATAATTTGAAATTTGTATTAGTTATGGTAACACAGTTCTTATAACAGATAACCTCAAAATAATAGTTTAACACAATATGGTTCTTTTTCACCATTTTGATTGTTGGTGGTGAGTCCTTCAAGGATTTAGTGACTCAGGAGGGCAGAGATGATACTTCTTCTATATTTGACTACCCAGAATTTCCCCAGAGTAGCCCTCAATTCAGCAACAGGTGAGAAATACAAAGAGAGAGTTGAGAATAAAGTAACATGTTGCATTTTGTTTAAATTGACCTAGAAGAGATATATGACACTACTTTCCATATTTCACTGGTTAAGACTTAGTTGTGTGTAATAGAAAATGTGATTTATAAATACATATATTCAATGTAACTTAAGCAATCCTTTTCAATGCATATTAATCACTCCACTGAGTGTGCAGTATTGGATCTAACTGCAAGATTTTAAAATCAGTTACATATTATAAGTATAATTTAAATAATAATTGGGAAAGAAATTTAATAACCTCTATAATTTGGGTAAAAATAAATAGAATAATTTTCATCATTAGTGACACTTTTTGGGTTGAATAAGAGGAGATAGAAATATTATACCCAAAACAGTAATTTTGCTAGTCTTGGAATTAGATGTTTTAATTCTACTTTAAGTACATATTTTTAATTTTTTTCTTTTTCTTTTAATTTGTAAAACTGTGCATGTATAACTAGTAAAGTATTTTTTACATTTTAAATTACATTCATAATTGAAACAATACAGAAATATGCAAATAATTTGGAATCCTTACATATGCTCTCCAATTTTAATTGGCAGAATATTTTACTATATCACTAAATTCTATCATAATATGTGACTCACATTATTGGCTGAGTGATCTATAGATATTATGCTATAAATAAACAGTCCACTATTATTTAGCAAACATGTATGGAACCTACTCTTTACCAGGCTCTATTTAGGATGCTTCAACATATACTAACTTATTTGATTTTTATTGCATCCCTTAAGATAATTACATATAGCATATAATATAATTGGTACAAAAACCCATTTGTGTAAGTAATATTCTCATTTGAAGTATTAGGAAACACAGATGGCAATACCTCAAATTACATAACTGTGAAACCACTTCGGGAATTAAACTTAAGTTTTCTTTTCTTCTTTTTTTTATTAATCATATGAGGGTGACACTGGTTAATAAGATTATGTAGATTTAAAAGTGCATATTTCTATAATACATAATCTGTATATCGCATTGCACTCTCAGCACCCACAGTCAGATTATCTTCTGTCACCATATATTTAGCACCTTTTACCCCTTACCTTCCCTGACCCTTTCACTCTGGCAACCTCCATACTATTGTCTGTATCTATGAGTTTCAATTTTAGATCAATCATATGAGTGAAACATATGATTTTTTTTTTCTTAGGTTTCAAATATTTAGCTAAGAAACAAAAAGAATAATTTTGATAAGTAAAAGGCTACTTTATTAAAATAAATCAAACAATGGCATTGACTTTGTCTGATATATTTAAACATTCACTTACCCACTTAAAAATGCTATACTAGGTAATAAGATTATTTTTCTAGATAAAAGAACTTGATACCAAAATTATTTAAATATAAAAAACAAAATTTATTTTATAATAAGCTAATATTCTCTATTAACTCTAGTATTCGTAACATTTATTTGAGATCTTACATTAGCCAATTAGAACTTCCATGATTTAAGGTAAAGAAAAAAAAAGTCAAGTCAATAAAAAGTAATAACCTAGTCTAAAGCTTAAAAAATTGAAGAAAGATGACAGCAATAATTTTAAATAGAGAAAAAATATGAGGTAATGCTAGCAAATGTATTTAGGTTCTTTAAGGAATAAAAAGAAAATAACATAATATTTATTTTCTTTTTTATTAACTAATATATTCACATTTTCCCCTCAATTTTTTCCAGTGCCTAGGTGCTTGATGTTTCAAATTGGAAATTAGAGGGCAATAAGGTTTCCTCTGGCCACTGAAGTTGATGAAGACCACAACTGCAAGAAGTTATTTCTTGTGAAAAAAAGTAAAACAAAATTAAATTGTGGTTTAAGTAGATTAAAATTAATAAACTATAATTACAAAATGTAATTTTTTTTTGTATTTTTCTGAAGTTGGAAATGGGGAGGCAGTCAGACAGACTCCCGCATGCGCCCTACCGGGATCCATCCAGCATGCCCACCAGGGGACAATGCTCTGCCCATCTGGGGTGTCGCTCTGTTGCAACCAGAGCCATTCTAGCACTTGAGGCAGAGGCCACAGAGCCATCCTCAGTGCCCGGGCCAACTTTGCTCCAATGGAGCCTCGGCTGTGGGAGGGGAAGAGAGAGACAGAGAGGGGTGGAGAAGCAGATGGGTGCTACTCCTGTGTTCCCTGGCCGGGAATCAAACCCAGGACTTCGGCACGCCAGGTTGACACTCTACCACTGAGCCGACCAGCCAGGGCCACAAAATGTAATTTTAATAAATGTATGAACAAATAACATTAATAAAATGTTTATAATATAAAATATTACTGTCTATTAATAAAAAACTCTATACTTTTTAAAAAATATTGTTTAAATTCTCCCATTAATCATTCTCAATGGAGCATTTTTTTTCTTTTATTTTTTGTAATGGTAGGGACAGCCAGGGACAGACAGGAAGGGAGATGAGAAGCCTTAATTCTTCATTGAGGAACCTTAGTTGTTTATTGATTGCCTTTTCATATGTGCTTTCACCAAGGGATTCCAACCAAGCCAGTGATTCCTTGCTCAAGTAGCAACCTTGGACTCAAGTCAGAGACCTTGGGCTTCAAGCCAGTGACCTTTGGGCTCAAAACAGCGACCATGAGGTTATGTCTATGATCCCATGCTCAAGCTGGTAAACCCATGCTCAAGTCAAATGAGCCCTCACTCAAGCCAGCAACCTCAGGGATTTAAACCTGGGTCCTCAGCCTCCTAGTCTAACACTCTATCCACAAAGTCACCACCTGGCCAGACAGATTTTATTTTCTATAGGGAACTTTAAATGTCAAAAAGATGGGAGTTTGTTAGAGAAAAATTAAATTAGTACAGTGAATTTCAAAAAAGTTTATAGCTTAATTCTGTTAACTTTGTTTATGTGGTTTGTTATATATGTAGTCAAGTTTTGTCAACAGAGCCTGACCAGGCAATGGTGCAGTGGATAGAGCATCGAACTGAGATGCGGAGGACCCAGGTTCAAGACCCCGAGGTCACCAGCTTGAGCGTGGGCTCATCTGGTTTGAGCAAAACTCACCAGTTTAGACCCAAGGTCGCTGGCTTGAGCAAGGAGTTACTCAGTCTGCTGTAGCCCCACGATCAAGGCACATATGAGAAAGCAATCAATGAACAACTAAAGTACCACAATGAAAAACTGATAATTGATGCTTCTCATCTCTCTTCGTTCCTCTCTATTCCTCTCTCTGACTCTCTCTGTCTCTGTAAAAAAAAAGAAAAGAAGAAAAAAAAAGTTTTGTCAAGAGAGGTTTATGTTAATCAATGTTTTTAAATTAAAGTTGAATGCATAAATTAAATGTCTTGACAATATGATACTAATGTTATTGTTTTATCTAGCTTCTAAAAGGATTAAGGAATGCTTTTTGCTGACAACCATGCATTCACTACTACTTTTGTAGTATCAACAATGTTGCCAGCCCAAGTTTTGGAGATATGATCCAGATGCTTCTTTTGTCTAAATCACCCAAAAGCAAGTATTATCTTGGTTCATTAATTTCCTGAAACTTCCTTTTCATACTTCTACTAGACTGTGAATATTTTCAAAGCCTCAATCTGATAAGTAGATGGATAGATAGAGAAAAGTATGTATTTATATTCAATAATTAATTAAAGTATGCCTTTTTCTATCTATTTACAGTTGATTATTTCAAAAGATTTGAAGAAATTGACAATTTGTTTTTTTAACAGGGGAGAGTAGGGATACAGCCCTTCACTATCACAAATTATGCTGAGTCCCCGCATTTGAGGAAACCACAAGGGTCAACACATCCAGAGTGTGATGAATAATCAAAGGAAAAAGTTATACTGAAACAAATAATTTGCAAATTTAAAATCACCAATTCTTACCAATTCTTTTTTAAAAAAATATATATAAATCCTAGAAACTTGGGGCAGTGCAAATTTTGTGAATATGTGGACTTAAAAGTTAAATGATCCTGGTTTCTGAAGATAATTTACCTGAAGCAAGACAAAAACCTTTTTTATAATATAATCCAGTATTATAACTTTGGAGGTTTCCTACTCAGATTTTAATTGCTTCTGTAAAGATGCAGAAATAAGTAAATTTCCAGCAAATAAAGGTTTCTCACTTAAGACAGGAAAAGAAATGAAGACATCAAGGTGAGTTCTCCTGATTACTCCTCAGAAACATCTGAACTCCTAAAACCTGCAGAAGTGGCCCATCTAAAGAATTAAAAACTAGCCCTTCCATTGTCTGGTGAGATACTGTAAACCAGGGGTCCCCAAACTTTTTACATAGGGGGCCAGTTCACTGTCCCTCAGACCGTTGGAGGGCCGGACTATAAAAAAAAACTATAAAAAAAATCCCTATGCACACTGCACATATCTTATTTTAAAGTAAAAAACCAAAACGGTAACAAATACAATATTTAAAATAAAGAACAAGTAAATTTAAATCAACATACTGACCAGTATTTCAATGGGAACTATGGGCCTGCTTTTGGCTAATGAGATGGTCAATATGCTCCTCTCACTGACCACCAATGAAAGAGGTGCCCCTTCCGGAAGTGCAGCGGGGGCCGGATAAATGGCCTCAGGGGGCCGCATGCGGCCCTGGCCATAGTTTGGGGACCCCTGCTGTAAACTATTGATTGCTCTCAGAAGATGTTCTAGGCCGAGTATAGTTAAATTTCAGCAGAACCAGGCTGGCAAAATGCTAAGTCTGATATAGGAAGAACCAAAATGAGCTGTAAAAATTAGCTCATATGTAACAGCAGTATCCAAGGGAGTATCCCCAATAGTGGATTCTGTCCCTAGCAACACCATGGTTTATCAACTAACTCATCAACTTCCTGTCAGTAAGGCAAATTTGGCTACTTCTCTGACACTGCTGAGTTTTACAGTGATTAAGCAGCACCACCTGGTCTTTGCTGCTTTATCTACAGGGACCTTGAATATAAACTTAATAAGCAAGAATTCATTGTTTAGGGGCACTTTTGTGGAACATAAGATTTAACTCCCTGGCAAGGATTCTGGGGATTATACAAATTAGCTGCTAAAGTGGCTCTTTTAAATCTGGAGAAAGTGATGGCTCATATGGGTAAGGTTGAAGCATCTGAGTTACCATGGCTAATGGTAGATAAAGGAATAAAAATGCTCAGGGGCATGTTCATAAAATGATTTTATAATGTGTGGCTGAAAGGTCCACAAAACAACATTGTTCCATGGGAAAGCCCAGCATACTCATCTTTTGGTAGTGGTGAGAGGAACATAAGTAAGCATCACTAAGAGGAGGCTCTCCTCTATAGGCTGGAGCTGATGGTTAAAGATACAATCAGAGAATTTGTTTGTTAATAGAAAGAGAGTAATGGGTCCCCAGTGTAATAGAGGCCAGGGGTTGTGCCATAACCACTTGAAGCCAAAGAGTCACAAATTGCTGTAAGATCAGCAATGTCAGAGAATGCTAAAGGGGCTTTACTGAGAGGGAGTTGAAGAGTTAGTCAATATTTTCTATTACATTGTTGGGGCAAAACTAATAGCAAATAAAGATGCTCTTTGATATCTATAATTAGAAGAAAGAATGAATGGAGGAGCAGAATCTAAATATGTTTTTCTGATAAAAATTTATGATCCCATTTTGTGTTTCCAGTTACGAACCAGTTTCAGATCTAGGAACCATTGACTTAAACAGTATTTATTAGAATTGTGTTCCTCCATCCCTTCCCCCAAAGACTCTAGGGATATTACTAGATGAGTGTATCACATGTGAAGGCAAACATCCAAACACTTAAGAACTATTAAATATATGATTATAATTGATATGTTCGCCTAGAAACATGAAGTGCAATCAAAGCCCCATATTGGAGTGGACGTATTCAAGAGCAAGGTATTAAATAAACCATTTGCTAAACATCCATGGTTGTTTCCTCTACCTCTGAGTGAAATAACTGGCATCCTTAGCAGTATGAAGAACCACTACACTGGGTCTTTCACCTAGAAGTGGACTTATAATGGAGGGAAAGACCAAATGAAAATCTCTGAAATTATCCACTCTCATCCAGGAGGAAAAATCTATACCACAATGTATGTTATGAGTGAGTGGGAGCAGACACTGAGTATTAGTAAAGAAAAGAAAAACTGGAGGAATCCTTGAAGTTCTAACAGATTCAAAGTTAGTTGTCCCAATTATAAGTCCATTCAATTTACCCAGTGATGGGATTCAAATAATTTAACAATTGGTTCTCTGCCCTAATGACTGTTTTAAGTTTAAAAAAAGATACCAAAAGGTAGTTTAGTATTTCATGCATCTAATGCTTAAATAAGAACAATAAAAGAGGTACATAAAACTAGATTATATTATAAGAAAGTTTTAAAATATTAATGAAAAAATATTAAATGATACCTGACAAAAAAATAAAACTTATTTAAGATATTTCCATATTGCTTCTTTTTTAAAATTTTTATTATTTTTTAATTTACTGTGTTTACATGGATTCAAGTTTCTCACTGAATAAAACTCCCTCACCCTCCTCCCCTGTGTCCCTTTTTATACCCCCATTGCCTTTCTCTCCCTATCTCCCTCTCCTCTTCCCTCTAGGATTTGCTGTCCTGTTATCTATAACTCTGTGTTATGTATATATAGTTTCACTAATCTCTTTACTTTCTCTGATCCCATCTCCTCATCACTTTTCCCTCTGACTATTGTCCCTCTGCTCCCTGTGAACCTGCCTCTATTTCATTCCTTAGTTCACTTTGTACATTAGATTCCACATATATGTGAGATCGTATAATATTTTTCTTTCTCTGCCTGGCTTATTTCACTTAGCATAATAATCTCCAGGTCCATCCATGATGTCACAAAAGGTAAGATTTATTCCATTGCATATATGTACCACTGCTTTTTTCTATGATTTTAATTTGTGTGTACCATCAAATATAACTCTCCCCACCTCTTTATCCCCCAACTCCCCAATGCCCCCTCCCCCCAATGACTTCCCTCCTTCTCTCCAAAATTTACTGTCCTGTTCTCTATAATGCTGTTTTATGTATATATAATTTCATTAATCTCTTCCCCTTCTCTGATGCCATCTTCTCTTCTACTTTCCCTCTGCTCCTTTTGATCCCACCTCTGCCTCTGTTCCATTGCTCAGTTCAAATTGTTCATTGGATTATTCAAATGAGTGAGGTCATATGATATTTTTCTTTCACTACCTGGCTTATTTCACTTACCATGATACTTCCCAGGTCCATCCATGTTGTCAAAAAAACTAAGATTTTCTTCTTCCTCACGACTACCTAGTATTTCATAGTGTATATGTACCTCTGCTTTTTAATCCACTTGTCCACTGATGGACACTTGGGCTGTTTCCAGATCTTGGCTATTGTAAACAATGCTGCAATAAACATAGGGGTGCATTTATTCTTTTGAATCAATGCTTTGGAATCCATAGGATATATTCCTAAAAGTGAAATATCTGGGTCAAAGGGCAGTTCCATTTTAAATATTTGAGGAATCTCTATATTGTTTTCTACAGTGGTTGTACCAGTCTGCATTCCCACCAGCAGTGCAGGAGGGTTCCCTTTTCTCCACATCCTCGCCAGCACTTATTCTGTGTTGTTTTGTTGATGAGCATCATTCTGATTGGTGTGAGGTGATATCTCATTGTTGTTTTTATTTGCATTTCTCTAATGATTAGTGATGTTGAGCATTTTTTCATATGCTTATTGGCCATCTGTATGTCCTCTTTGGAGAAATGTCTATTCATTTCTATAGCCCATTTTTTGATTGAATTGTCTTCCTGGTGTTGAGATTTACAAGTTCTTTATCAATTTTGGTATTTAACATTTTATCAGACGTATTGTCAAATATGTTCTCCCATTGTATAGTTTGTCTTTTTATTCTGTTCTTGTTGTCTTTGGTTGTGCAAAAGCTTTTTAGTTTGATATAGTCCCATTTGTTTATCCTGTCTTTTATTTCACTTGCCCATGGAGATAAATCAGCAAATATATCACTGCGAGAGATATGGGAGAGCTTACTGCCTATGTTTTTTTTCAGGATGTTTATGGTTTCATGAGTTACATTTAAGTCTTTTATGCATTTTGAGTTTATTTTTGTGAATAGTGTAAATTGGTGGTCTAGTTTCATTTTTTGGCATGTACCTGTCCAATTTTCCCAACACCATTTATTAAAGAGACTGTCTTTACTCCATTGTATGCTTTTAGCTACTTTGTCAAATATCAATTGACAATAATGGTGTGAGTTTATTTCTGGGTTTTCTGATCTGTTCCACTGATCTGCATGCCTGTTCTTATGCCAATACCAAGCTGTTTTGAGTAAAATGGCCTTGTAGTATAACTTGATATCAGGAGTGTGATACCCCCCGCTTTATTCTTCTTTTTCAAGATTGCTGAGGCTATTTGTGTTCTTTTTTGGTTCCATATAAATTTTTAGAATATTTGTTCTATATCTTTGAAGTATGTCATTAGTATTTTAATAGGAACAGCATTGAATTTATAGATTGCTTCAGGTATTATAGACATTTTCATGATGTTTATTCTTTCTATCCCTAAACACGGTAGATACTTCCACTTGTATGTGTCTTCTTTGATTTCCTTTGTCAATGTTTTATCATTTTCTGAGTACAAGTCTGTAACCTCTTTGGTTAAATTTACTCATACATACTTTATTTTTATTGTTGCAATAGTGAAAGAGATGATTTTCTTAATTTCTTTTTCAGACAGTTTATTGTTGGTGTATGAAATGCCACTGAAATCTGAATATTGATTTTATATCCTGCCACCTTGCTGAATTCATTTATCAGGTTCAGTAGTTTTGAGACTGAACCTTTAGGGTTTTCAATGTACAGTATTGTATCATCAACAAGTAATGATAGCTTTATTTCTTTTTTTTTACAATTTGGATGCATCTTATCTTTTCTTCTTGTCTGACTGCTGTAATTAGGTCTTCCAGAACTATGTTGAATAAGAGTGATGAAAGGGGCACCCCTGCCTTTTTCCTGATCTTAAGGGGATTGTTTTTCATTTTTGCTCATTGATTATGATGTTGGCTTCGGATTTGTCATAGGTGGCCTTTATCATGTTGAGATATGATTCCTGTATCCCCATTTTGCTGAGAGTTTTGATCATAAATGCGCACTGGATTTTATCAAATAATTTTTCTGCACCTATTCATATTATCATGTGATTTTCAACCTTTCTATTGTTTATGTGTTGAATCACATTGATTGATTTGTGGGTATTAACAGCCTTGTCTCCCTAGAATAAACCCCACCTACTACTCATGATGTATGATTTTTTTTATGTATTGTTGGATCTGGTTTGCTAATATCATATTTTCTTGAAAATTTTAGCATCTAAATTCATCAGTAATATTGGTATACATTTTTCTTTTTTTGTAGTGTCTTCACCTGGTTTTGGAATCAGTATTATGCTTGCTTCATAAAAGAAGTTTGGAAGTCTTCCCTCCTCTTGAATATTTTGAAATAGCTTGAGAAGGATAGGAGTTAGTCTTTCTTTGAATATTTGATAAGATTCACCTGTGAAACCATCTGGCCCAGGGTATTTGCTTGTTGGGAGTTTCATTATAATAGTTTTAATTTCATTTGATAAATTCAGTCTGTTTATGTTTTCTGATTCTTTTATATTGATTTTTGAAAGATTATGTTTTGAGTAATTTCTCCATTTTGCCTAGGTTGTCTAATTTTATGGCATACAGTTCTTCATAGTATTTTCTTACAATTGTTTATATTTCTGCTGTGGCAGTTGTTACTTCTCTACTCTCATTTCTAATTTTACTTATTTGAGTCCTCTCTCTTTTTTTCTTGGTAAGTCTGGTTAAAGGTTCATCAATCTTCTTTATCTTTTCAAAGAACTAGATCTTGGTTTCATTGATCCTGTATTGTTTTTTGAGCCTCTATGTCATTTATTTCAATTCTAATCTTTATTATTTTCTTCACTCTACTTCCTCTGGGTTTTACTTGCTGTTCATTTTTTTAGTTCTTTTAGATGCAGGGTTAAGTTGTTTATTTGAGCTCTTTTAGCTTCTTAAGTTCCTAGCCTATAATGCTATAAACTTTCCTCTCAGGACTGCTTTGGCTGTGTCCCATAAATTTTGAGTTGTTGTATGTTCATTTTCATTTGTTTCAAGAAAATTTATTTATTTATTTATTTATTTACTTATTTATTTATATTTTTCTGAAGCTGGAAACGGGGAGGCAGTCAGACAGACTCCCGCATGCGCCCGACCGGGATTCACCTGGCATGCCCACCAGGGGGCGATGCTCTGCCCATCCGGGGCATCGCTCTGTTGAGACCAGAGCCACTCTAGCGCCTGGGGCAGAGGCCAAGGAGCCATCCCCAGCACCCGGGCCATTTTTTGCTCCAATGGAACCTTGGCTGCAGAAGGGGAAGAGGGAGACAGAGTGGAAGGAGAGGGGGAGGGGTGGAGAAGCAGATGGGCACCTCTTCTGTGTGCCCTGGCCGGGAATTGAACCCGGAACTTCCACACTCCAGGTCGACACTCTACCACTGAGCCAACCGGCCAGGGCCTCAAGAAAAGTTTTAATTATTTTCTTGATCTCATTGTTAACCCATTTGTAATTTAATAACATGTTATTTAGTTTCCTAGTGTTTGAGTGTTTTTCAGTTTTTCTATTGTAGCTGATTTCTAGTTTCATACCATTGTGATTTGAAAAGATGCTTGATATGATTTCAATCTTCTTAAATTTGTTCAGACTCATTTTGTGTCTTACCATGTGGCCTATCCTAAAGAATGTACCATGAGCACTTGAAAAAAATGTATATTCTGCTGCTTTAGGGTGAAAGGTTCTGAAGATATCTATTAAATCCAGCTGATCTAGTGTATTCTTTAAGTCTGCTATTTCTTTGTTAATTTTCTTTCTTGAGAATCTATCCAGTGATATTAATGGGTATTAAAATCTCTTAGTATTATAATATTGACATTGACTTTGCTTTTTATGTCACCAAAATCTACTTTATATATTTAGGAGCTCCTATATTAGGTGCATAGATATTTATAATGGTTATATCTTTATCTTTGTTTGCTTTCTTTATCATTATGTAGTGATCTTCTTTGTCCCTTACTATATAGCCTTTGTTTTAAAGTCTATTTTATCAGATATAAGTATTGCTACCCCAGCTTCTTTTTCACTTCCATTTGCATAAAATATTTTTTTATCTCTTTACTTTTAGTCTACTTGCATATTTTGTTCTGAGGTGTGTCTCTTGTAGACAGCATATGTATGGGTCCTGTTTTCTTATCCACACAGCTACCCTATGTTTTTTGATTGAAGAATTTAATACATTTACATTTAAGTTTATTATTGATATGTAGTTTCTTATTGCCATTTTATTCTTTAAATCTACATTCCTCTTTTACTAGATTTTTTTCCCCCTTTGTTCTGTTTACAGCGAGGTCCCTTAACATTCTTAGTAGCATTGGTTTGGTTGTAATAAATCCCTTGAGCTTTTTTATTTTTGCCTGGGAAACTTTTTATTTTTTCTTCAATTCTAAATGATAGCCTTGCTGGATAGAGAAGTCTTGGTTGTAGGCTCTTGTTTTGAATTATTTTGAATATTTTTGCTACTGCCTTCTGGCCTTTAATGTTTCTGTTGACAAGTCAGAGGTCATCCTTATGGGAGCTGCTTTGTAGGTAATAGACAGCTTTTCTCTTAAAACTTTTCATATTCTTTCTTTATCTCTTATTTTTTTGTATTTTAATTATGATGTGTCTTGGTTTTGGCCTCTTAGATTTCATTCTTAATAGAACTCTCAGTTCTTCTTGAAATTGTGTGACTTTTTACTTCATCAATTTAAGGATGTTTTCAGCTATGATTTCTTCAATCAAATTCTCTATTTTTTTTTCTATTATCCTTCAAGAACCCCTATTATGCAGATGTTATTTTTCTTTTTTTTTCTTTTTTACATTTTTTAAAATAATTTTATTTTTTTAATGGGGTGACATCAATAAATCAGGACACATATATTCAAAGATAACAAGTCCAGGTTATCTTCTCGTTCAATTATGTTGCATACCCACCACCCAAAGTCAGATTGTCCTCTGTCACCTTCTATCTTGTATTCTTTGTGACCCTCCCCAACCCCTTTCCTTCTCCCATTCCCCCTGCCCCCCACCGTAACCACCACACTCTTATCAATGTCTCTTAGTTTCACTATTATGTCCCAACTACGTATGGAATAATACAGTTTCTGTTTTTTTCTGATTTACTTATTTTGCTTCGTATCATGTTATCAAGATCCCACCATTTTGCTGTAAATGGTCCGATGTCATCATTTCTTATGGCTGAGTAGTATTCCATAGTGTATATGTGCCACATCTTCTTTATCCAGTCATCTATTGATGGGCATTTTGGTTGTTTCCATGTCCTGGCCACTGCGAACAATGCTGCAATAAACATGGGTCTGCATGTGTCTTTACGTATCAATGATTCTGAGTTTTTGGGATATATACCCAGTAGAGGGATTGCGAAGTCATAAGGTAGTTCTATTTTCAGTTTTTTGAGGAATCACCATACTTTCTTTCATAATGGTTGTACTACTTTACATTCCCACCAACAGTGTATGAGGGTTCCTTTTTCTCCACAGCCTCTCCATCATTTGCTATTACCTGTCTTGCTAATGACAGCTAATCGAACAGGTGTGAGGTGGTATCTCATTGCCGTTTTGATTTGCATTTCTCTAATAGCTAAAGAAGATGAGCATCTTTTCATATATCTGTTGGCCATTTGTATTTCTTCCTGGGAGAAGTGTCTATTCATATCCTCTTCCCATTTTTTAATTGGATTGTTTGTTTGTTTGTTGTTGAGTTTTATGAGTTCTTTGTATATTTTGGATATTAGGCCCTTATCTGAGCTGTTGCTTGAAAATATCATTTCCCATTTAGTTGGCTTTCTGTTTATTTTGTTATCAGTTTCTCTTGCTGAGCAAAAATTCTTAGTCTGATGTAGTCCCATTCATTAATTTTTGCCTTCACTTCTCTTGCCTGTGGAGTCAAATTCATAAAATGCTCTTTAAAACCCAGGTCCATAAGTTGAGTACCAATGTCTTCTTCTATGTACTTAATTGTTTCAGGTCTTATGTTTAGATCTTTGATCCATTTTGAATTAATTTTTGTACAGGGGGAGAGACTGTAGTCCAGTTTCATTCTTTTGCATGTGGCTTTCCAGTTTTCCCAGCACCATTTATTGAAGAGGCTTTCTTTTCTCCACTGTGTGTTCTTGGCCCCTTTATCAAAAAAACACCACAAAAACACTTGACTTAAAAAAGGTAGAACAGAGGAAAGAAGTATGGAACACAAACAAACAAAAACAAATGATAGAAAAACAAAAGAGAAGAATCAAACTAGATACAAAACTAACAGAAAGCAATTTATAAAATGGCAGTAGGGAACCCACAAGTGTCAATAATTACACTAAATGTAAATGGATTAAACTTACCAATAAAAAGACACAGAGTAGCAGAATGGATTAAAAAAGAAAATCCAACTATATGCTGCCTACAAGAAACACATCTAAGCAACAAGGATAAAAACAAATTCAAAGTGAAAGGCTGGAAAACAATACTCCAAGCAAACAACACCCAAAAAAAGGCAGGTGTAGCAATTCTCATATCTAATAATGCTGACTACAAGACAGAAAAAGTACTCAGAGACAAAAATGGTCATTTCATAATGATTAAGGAGAAGTTGAATCAAGAAGACATAACAATCCTTAATATATATGCACCAAACCAAGGAGCATCAAAATATATGACAGCTACTTATTGACCTTAAAACAAAAACTAACAAAAATACAATCATACTTGGAGACCTCAATACACCGCTGACGGCTCTAGATCGGTCATCCAAACAGAGAATCAACAAAGACATAGTGGCCTTAAACAAAATACTAGAACACCTGGATATGATAGACATCTACAGGACACTTCATCCCAAAGCGACAGAGTATACATTTTTCTCTAGTGTACATGGAACATTCTCAAGAATTGACCATATGTTGGGCCACAAAGACAATATCAGCAAATTTAGAAAAATTGAAATTGTACCAAGCATATTTTCTGATCATAAAGCCTTGAAACTAGAATTCAACTGCAAAAAAGAGGGGGAAAAACCCACAAAAATGTGGAAACTAAACAACATACTTCTAAAAAATGAATGGGTCAAATAAGAAATAAGCGCAGAGATCAAAAGATATATACAGACAAATGAAAATGAAAATACGACATATTAGAATCTCTGGGATGCAGCAAAAGCAGTAATAAGAGGAAAGTTCATATCACTTCAGGCCTATATGAACAAACAAGAGAGAGCCGAAGTAAACCACTTAACTTCACACCTTAAGGAACTAGAAAAAGAAGAACAAAGACAACCCAAAACCAGCCGAAGAAAGGAGATAATAAAAATCAGAGCAGAAATAAATGAAATAGAGAACAGAAAAACTATAGAAAAAATCAATAAAACAAGGAGCTGGTTCTTTGAAAAGATCAACAAAATTGACATACCCTTGGCAAGACTCACCAAGGAAAAAAGACACAGGACTCAAATAAATAAAATCCAAAATGAAAGAGGAGAGATCACCACAGACATCATAGATATACAAAGAATTATTGTAGAATACTATGAAAAATTATATGCCACCAAATACAACAATCTAGAAGAAATGGATAAATTCCTAGAACAATACAACCTTCCTAGACTGAGTCATGAAGAAGCAGAAAGCCTAAACAGACCAATCAGCAGGGAGGAAATAGAAAAAACTATTAAAAATCTCCCCAAAAATAAAAGTCCAGGCCCAGACGGTTATACTAGTGAATTCTATCAAACATTCAAAGAAGACTTGGTTCCTATTCTACTCAAAGTCTTCCAAAAAATTGAAGAAGAAGCAATACTTCCAAACACATTTTATGAGGCCAACATAACCCTCATACCAAAACCTGGCAAGGATGGCACAAAGAAAGAAAACTACAGACCAATATCTCTAATGAATACAGATGCTAAAATACTAAACAAAATACTGGCAAACTGAATACAACAACATATTAAAAAAATAATACATCATGATCAAGTGGGATTCATCCCAGAATCTCAAGGATGGTTCAACATACGCAAAACGGTTAACGTAATACACCATATCAACAAAACAAAGAACAAAAGCCACATGATCTTATCAATAGATGCAGAAAAGGCTTTTGATAAAATACAACACAATTTTATGTTTAAGACTCTCAACAAAATGGGTATAGAAGGAAAATATCTCAACATGATAAAGGCCATATATGATAAACCATCAGCCAACATCCTATTAAACGGCATAAAACTGAGGACTTTCTACCTTAAATCAGGAACAAGACAGCGTTGTCCACTCTCTCCACTCTTATTCAACGTGGTGCTAGAAGTTCTGGGCAGAGCAATCAGACAAGACAAAGAAATAAAAGGCATCCATATCGGAAAAGAAGAAGTAAAGCTATCACTTTTTGCTGATGATATGATCCTATACATCGAAAACCCGAAGGACTCCACAAAAAGATTATTAGAAACAATAAACCAATACAGTAAGGTCGCAGGATACAAAATTAACATACAAAAGTCCATAGCCTTTCTATATGCCAACAATGAAATATTAGAAAACGAACTCAAAAAAATAATCCCCTTCACGATTGCAACAAAAAAAATAAAATACCTAGGAATAAACATAACAAAGAACGTAAAGGACCTATATAATGAAAATTACAAAGAATTGTTAAGGGAATTCGAAAAAGATACAATGAGATGGAAAAATATTCCTTGTTCTTGGATAGGAAGAATAAATATAATCAAAATGGCCATATTACCCAAAGCAATATACAAATTTAATGCAATTCCCATCAAAATCCCTATGAGATTTTTTAAAGAAATGGAATAAAAAATCATCAGATTTATATGGAATTATAAAAAACCCCGAATAGCCAAAACAATCCTAAGGAAAAAGAATGAAGCTGAGGGCATTACAATACCTGACTTTAAACAATATTATAGGGCCACGATAATCAAAACAGCATGGTATTGGCAAAAAAATAGACACTCAGACCAATGGAACAGAATAGAAAGCCCAGAAATAAAACCACATATATATGGTCAAATAATCTTTGATAAAGGGGCCAACAACACACAATGGAGAAAAGAAAGCCTCTTCAACAAATGGTGTTGGGAAAACTGGAAAGCCACATGCAAAAGAATGAAACTCGACTACAGCCTGTCCCCGTGTACTGAAATTAATTCAAAATGGATCAAAGACCTAAATATAAGACCTGAAACAATAAAGTACATAGAAGAAGACATAGGTACTAAAATTATGGACCTGGGTTTTAAAGAACATTTTATGAACTTGACTCCAATAGCAAGAGAAATGAAGGCAAAGATAAACGAATGGGACTACATCAGAATGAAAAGTTTTTGCTCAGCAAGAGAAACTGATATCAAAATAAACAGACAGCCAACTATATGGGAACTGATATTTTCAAACGACAGCTCAGATAAGGGCCTAATATCCAAAATTTACAAAGAACTCATAAAACTCAACAACAAACAAACAAACAATCCAATAAAAAAATGGGAAGAGGACATGAACAGACACTTCTCCCAGGAAGAGATACAAATGGCCAACAGATATATGAAAAGATGCTCAGCTTCATTAGTTATTAGAGAAATGCAAATCAAAACTACAATGAGATACCACCTCACTCCTGTTAGATTAGCTATTATCAACAAGACGGGTAATAGCAAATGTTGGAGAGGCTGTGGAGAAAAAGGAACCCTCATTCACTGTTGGTGGGACTGTAAAGTAGTACAACCATTATGGAGGAAAGTATGGTAGTTCCTCAAAAAACTGCAAATAGAACTACCTTATGACCCAGCAATCCCTCTACTGGGTATATACCCCAAAACCTCAGAAACATTGATACGTGAAGACACATGTAGCCCCATGTTCATTGCAGCACTGTTCACAGTGGCCAAGACATGGAAACAACCAAAAAGCCCTTCAATAGAAGACTGGATAAAGAAGATGTGGCACATATACACTATGGAATACTACTCAGCCATAAGAAATGATGACATCAGATCATTTACAGCAAAATGGTGGGATCTTGATAACATTATAAGGAGTGAAATAAGTAAATCAGAAAAAAACAAGAACTACATGATTCCATACATTGGTGGAATATAAAAATGAGACTAAGAGACATGGACAAGAGTGTGGTGGTTACCAAGGGTCGGGGGGGGGGGGGGAGGGAGGACATGGGAGGGAGGGAGGGAGAGAGTTAGGGGGAGGGGGAGGGGCACAGAGAACTAGATAGAGGGTGACGGAGGACAATCTGACTTTGGGCGAGGGGTTTGCAAAATAATTTGATGACAAAATAACCTAGACATGTTTTCTTTGAATATACGTACACTGATTTATTAATGTCATCCCATTACCATTAATAAAAATTTATTTAAAAAAAAAAAAAAGGTAATTATTCTCCCCCTCTGTTTTTCCTCTCCTCTCCTCTCCCCTCTTTCTTGAGAAAATCTTGTGGTGAACTGTGAATTATAACAAACAATGCCTGTGATGGAGGGCCTGCATTGGGGAAAAGTAATAAAGGGGCAAAAAAAAAGAGCGTATGGACCCACAAAAAGCAAATAAGGAAAAAATTTGGGTTAAGAATAAAATGATTTGCTTTTAGGTGTTGGTTGTCTAAGAGTTATGATGAGAGGAATAAAAGGAAAATGGAAAAATGGGGGGACAAATTAAAAAATTACTATTGTATTTAGTGGAACAAGAACTAGATAAAATGGAGAGCCAGGGATGGGAGCACTGCTAGTGAGTTAAAAAGGTGAAGTAAAAAAACCCCAAAATGCCACAATCATAATTTTGAGTCCCAGACAAGATAATTTGTTTGTTTTTGAGGTTTGAATGAGAGGAGATGTAAAGGAGAAAGGAAGAAACTAATATAGAGGGAGAAAAGAAAGAGAGAGAGAGAAAAAAAGAGGGAACCACTAAAAGAAGAAAAAAGAAAGGAGAGAGAGAGAGAGAGAGTTAAGGGTTTTGGAGTGCAACCCTCATAGAGAGAAAGGAAGAGAAGAGAAAAGATAATGGGAGATGTAACACTTATGGGTAGTGTAGTTCAAGGAGAGGAGAGAGTAAGACCGGCAGAGTGTTAATCGGCCAAATTGGAGGAGGAAAAAAAGTATCAAGAATGAAGATATGAGGCCGGCCGCTTTTCCCTCTGAGTGACACCCCCTCCAGCACGGAAAATCTCTACCATTGGAAATAGTTCTCACTCCCTCCAGTGCGTGGCTTTCCCAGTCGCTGGGGCTGCCCAGAGACTCTGCCCTCGGACCACAGAAAGGCCTCTGACCCTGCCTCTCCATGGGGAAACACGGGCACCTACTCTCGGGGTCTAGTATGAAATCTCTCACCCACTAACTGCGTGCATGCCGACCAGGAGACCGGGTCAAATGGCCGCCCCGCTTGTCTTTCTTTGTTTGGGTTTGGCGCGAGTGTTAGCTTGTATTGCCCGGGTTGCCACAGGATCAGTTTTTCCTCGGCTTGGATCTCCGTGCCACAGCCTGGTTCGGCTGTTTGTGCCACAGCCTGGATCTATTCACCTCCTTTGCCCACCTCAGTTTCTATATTCACAGTTACCAGAGAAAGCCGCCCTGTTTAGGTTAGTGAGGAAGGCAGAGCATTTCTTACTCCCTATTTCCTTCAGGGTTTGGTTATATATTTAGCCAATTTTTCACTCGACCATACCTTTGGGTGTATTGCGAAGCATCTGGAGGCTCCAAGTATAGGTTTTTCTGTTTCTGGTTGAAGATCTTGTTGAGTTTTGGGGGAGATTTATCGGTATCGCTTCCTACCCCGCCATTACTCTGACGTCATCTGTCTTTCTTAATGTTGTCACAGAGGTCTCTTAGAGTTTCCTCAGAATTTTTGAGCCTCTTTGTTTTTGCTGCTTTGCTTTTGTGCTTTCATTTATCTTGTCCTCCAACTCACTGATTCAATCCTCATTTTCATCCATCCTGTTTTTAATTCCTTCCAGTGTGGTCTTTATTTCTGATATTGTATTTTTTATTTCTGACTGATTCTTTTTTATTATTTCAATGTCCTTTTTTATACTTGCTATCTCTTTATTTAGGTGCTTGTTATGTGAATCCATTGTTGCTCTAAGATCTTTCAGCATTTAACAATCATTATTTTATACTCTGCATCCAGTATTAGGTAATTTTTATTTCATTCAGAAAATTTTCTGGTGATTTCTCTTATTGATTCATTTGGGTTGTATTTCTCTGCCTTCCCATTTTGTCAATGTATAAGAAGAGTGTGGCCACAGGAGTCCAAAGAGTGTGTCCTCTCTGTTCCCTGGAGGTGGTCTGTCTGCAGGCCCTCCACACTTTCTGCTGCTTCCTCGGGCATACAGATGTGGGTGTTGCAAGCGCTGGCCCACTGTGGTAGTTGCTGTGGCTTCTGCCTCACCTCCATGGGCTGGACTGCATTCATACTCCTGGGCTGCAATCTGTGGCCCTCCTCTAGTCTTTTCCCCACCCCCACTGGTGGAGCTGCATTCAAACATTTGGGCTTCAAGCCCTGGCTGGCCACATACCGCTGCCCTGTACCTGCAGGTGGGACAGCACTCATGCAGGGGGGGAGGGCTCAAGCCTCAGCCCAACCCACAAATCTCAGCCAGTTCCCTGGCTTTTGCCTTGCCCCTGCTGGAGGGACTGCAGGCAAGACTGCTCTTGCATGCCCACAGCTGTAGATCAGACTGCTTTTGTGCACCCTTTCCTCAGCTGTGGCTGGCCCCTGACCTTCACACCTGCTGGCCGAGTCTATGTTTGTGCCCAGTCATGGCTGCCCCTGGTCTCTGCTGCTGTGGTTGGGAAAGTGCTCATGGTCTAGGGCCACAGCCTTGGACTGCCCCCATCTTCCACCCCTGCTGATGGGACCGTGCTCCATCGTCCCATTGCTGCACACCCTCTGGTGAGCACTCAGCAGTGTAGGAATGATGATGCAGCTCAGAACCTAGCACTCAATATGGTATCCCTGATGGCTCCCTCCTTCTAAGCGACTCTTTTCTGACAACAGCAGGACAGCTACTGTTTGGCTGGTGACCTGCTTCTTTTTGCTGGTATTGCTGGTTCCAGAAAAAATATTCACTTTAGATTTGGGGAGTGACTCAGCTTAGGGGTTAGGGTGGCTATTCCTCAAAGTGTTTCTGCCTGTGCCTCCTAGATTACACTCTCTTCCTGCTACTCCCATCCTCTCAGCTTTCACCATCCTCTGGAGCCCTGGGTGAGTGGTTGTGAAAGAAGTTTTCTGTGCACTTCCTTTAAGATGAATCCTGTGTCTGAGAAATCTGTTTTGTTTTTGTAAACAGTATCCTGGCTTGTTTTGCAGCTAAATACTGTCCATACGCCTCTTTTATGCTCTAAGGCTGTCATCTGGGGCTTTGTTCCAGGCGCCAAGGATCCATCCCTCTTATTAATCTCCCCTCCCACCACGTGAGTCCCTTGAGGCTGCTGTTTTCTCCTGGGAGCTGGGCAGCCCTCTTCATGTTTCTGCTTTCCCTACCAGTCTCATCAGTGTGCCTTCTTCAGTGTCCTTTGTTAAAGAATCCTCTTAGATTAGTCCAAAGTTGGTTTTTCCAGATGATTGTTATGAAAATAAAGTTATAATCCACTTTGATTCTGTGAGGTGTAAGTTGGTACGTCCACCAACTCCATCACCATCTTGCCCCACTCTGTACTACCACTTTTTAATCCATTCGTCCATTGATGGACACTTAGCTATTTCCAGATCTTGGCTATTGTAAGCAATGCTGCAATAAACATGGGCGTGCATACCTTCTTTTGAATCAGTGATTTGGTATTCTTAGTATACATTTCTAAAAGTGGGATAGCTAACTAACTAGACCACCAACTTATACCATTCAAAAAATAAAAACAATATGAATAAAAGCCTTTAATGTAAGTCGTGAAACCATAAACATTTTAGAAGAAAACATAGGCAGGAAACTTTTCGATATTTCTTGTAGCAATATTTTTGCTGTTT
This sequence comes from Saccopteryx bilineata, assembly GCF_036850765.1. NCBI lineage: Eukaryota > Metazoa > Chordata > Mammalia > Chiroptera > Emballonuridae > Saccopteryx > Saccopteryx bilineata. Next base: position 91,248,039 of record NC_089497.1, read on the forward strand.
TATCTCCACAGGCAAGTGAAATAAAGGACAGGATGAACAAACGGAACTATATCAATCTAAAAAGCTTTTGCACAGCAAAAGACACAAGGAAAAAAATAAAAGACAACCTACACAATGGGAGAACATATTTGCCAATACATCTGATAAGGGGTTAATAGCCAAAATTTATAAAGAAGTTGTAAAACTCAACACCAGGTAGGTAAACAATCCAATTCACAAATGCGCAAAAGAACTGAGTAGTTGCTTCTCCAAAGAGGACATACAAATAGACAATAGGCATATGAAAAAGTGTTCAACGTCACTAATCATCAGAGAATTGCAAGTTAAAACCACAATGAGATACCACCTCACACCTGTCAGAATGGTGCTCATTAACAAAACAACACAGAATAAGTGCTGGCGAGGATGTGGAGAAAAGGGAACCTTCCTGTACTGTTGGTAGAAATGTAGACTTGTGCAGCCACTGTGGAGAACTGTATGGAGTTTCCTCAAAAAGTTAAAAATGTAACTGCCTTTTGACTCTATTTTGCTTCTTGATTGAAATCTTCACTTGCATTTTTTTACCTATGAACTGAATATTATTATCAGTTCTTAGAATACTCTGTTGTGCAAATGAACATTAAAAAATAGTAAGGAATATAAATTTGTGATTTCCACATTGGGTGGCTGCCCTGGCATCCACCTTAGAGAGAACCTGATTACAAGTGCCATTTTAACAACCAATTTGCCAAACTCTATAAAAAAAATAGCTATATACCAGTTCAGCAGAACTGGTGTGAGCTGGCTGAATCCCACCACTGAATTCACCAGTAGGTCCTCTGACAAAATCTGATAAATCTTGGTGACCGCTAAAACTCAAACAATCGTTAGCCACTGTTTCAGTTGCTATATTGTCTATATTTATTGTTGCTATAGATTAATAAGATGTCAGATGCACCATCAATTTGGCAAATAAATTTATTTTTATTAAAATCAGGAAAGAAGATTCAAATAATCTCACATTCACTTTGATCATACAACAATATTCATTTTGCAGTTTTCCCCAAGGCCTAAGCTAAATTTCTTTTCTTCTGTCATGATACAATCCAATGTACTCCAGCCTATCTGAAAATCCCATGGAATATTACATTGATTCATTCTATTATGTTGATCAAGCCAGATCAACATGAATTGGCTAGCTTATGGGAGGCTTTGTTAAGCTACACACACTTTAGAGATTGGTGTATAAACCTTTGCAAGATTGAAGGATTTGCCAACTTCTGTAAAATGTTTAGGGCTTATTAGATGGAATATAAGAGGAAACCCTTGCAAAATAAGGTGTGACACAAAATTGAGACTCATGGATATAGATAAGAGTGCAGTGGCTACCAGGGGGAGGGAAAGAGAGGAGAGGGAAGGAGGTGAGGGAGAGGGGAGGGGCATAAAGAGAAACAAATAAAAGATTACAGAGGACAATTTGACTTTGGGTGATGGGTATATAACATAATTGAATGTCAAAATGATGTGAAGATGTTTTCTCTAAATCTACATACTCTAGTTGACTAATGTCACCCCATTAAAATTAATTGTCTAAATAAAATAAAATGAAATAAGATACTAAAAAAAGAAAATAATAAGGAAAGGGAAAAAATAGCATACTTTGCTTCATTTTGCATTACCTAATTCAACGGAGCCATAGTGCATGATAAACCCTTTTATGTTTTGGAGGTAATGCATTTTACAACTGGGAGTGCTGCAACTGCCCGCCTGCTGTGACATAGGTGTCTGCCTGGTTTCAGTAGGATCAATAGGAAAGAGTTCTTCTCTAAATTAGGGGTGTAAAGCAAATAGCTTTACCCCCCCCCCATTGAGCTATAGGCATGAGCTATAATTTGTTCAGTTAACTTACCTGCTCCGTTTCTCCTCGAAACAGAGGCTCACAGAAAATCTACAGAAATCATTCACCAGAAAAGAGTGCAAAGTTAATTGGTACAACTTAAGGGGTATACGAAGTCAGCTTTGGAGGCTACAGAGGTGTGCCACTCAGATTTTTCTTCACATAATAAAACTATAGACAATGGCCTTCAGATTCTATTTCTTTTCAATTCATTATAGCACCAAGACCATATTCTCTGTGGGCTGCTCCGAGACAATGCCTGAGCATAATAGAGGTACTAGCAGTGCTATAACTGTAGTCTGAAGTAGTTTTTACTATCTATGTCCCCTTACTTTCCATCTTCTTTCAGATAGTCATTGAGGGCTTTTCTTTCTAACACCTGATTCTTCTCCTCTTCATATTTTCTAGGCATTATCATCAATAAATCCTGTCCATGTTCAATTCTCTCTAGTCTTTTGCATTCTGGAGGACCTAATATAGCATACTGCCTCTATCAACCTATTGATACTAACTTGGGCACCCTTAGCAGACTCAATAAGACCAACAGCTCTGGTAACACTATAGATTAATTATAGCCAGTCTATTTCAAAGTACATGTACTGAGCACCTACTATGTGATATATATATATATATATATATATATATATATATATATATACACACATACACACACATACCTCTTTATGACTTTCTCTTTTCTCTTTCTCTCATATATATGAAACAATAGTTATATATGTAGATAAAAAGATGATAGATGATAGATAAAAATAGATAGATATCTCTATATATTCAATATCTTTTCTGCTACATTCTATTTATCAAGGAAGTAAAAATATATACCATTGATCATTGTCTCTTGTATACAGACATCAATAAATGAGATGAATGAGATATGTTTTTTTCCTTCAAGAAACATAGAGACCATGTGAAGACAAACACATGCAAAATAACTGTATCTCAATCTCATTTATGTAGTGATAAGACAATGTCTTAAAGGAAATGTATCAAAGTGTATTGGAAGGAGAGATGCTTAAAACACTTGTATCTGAGAATCTCTCAGAGGATTTTCCAGTGAAATCATCAACTTTGCTTTACTTGCAGTACATTGTATTTTCAAAAAATTGTGACCATAAGAGAATTTTCAGTCTGACATAATATTTCACCAACTTGCCACTCTACTGAGAGATAGAGTGCATTTTGTCCCTCTGAAACTTCTAGAGCCTCTGAAAGTGCAAATATAGACAGAATGTAGTGAAGTATGCTGCATTACTTCCAAGTTTTAAGATAGATGAACCAATATGTGATACACCCTGCTACCTTTAAAGTCCATGTTGGAAAGACACAAGTAGAGGTTACATAGAGATAAAGAGAAAAAACTAAGGAAGTCTGGCTGTCTGAGTTTTCCTACTCTAAGCCCCTGACTTATGAGTGAGCATTATAATGATACCAGCAATGAACCTTCTAGCTGCCCAGCAGCAACAAGGACCTACTTTCCCTTTAAAGGACTTTCCAAATTGAAGAATCGTGATTATATGAATGCCATTTTAATCATTAAGATTTGCCTGACCAGGCGGTGGCACAGTGGATAGAACATCAACCTGGGATACTGATGACCCAGGTTTAAAACCCCGAGGTTGCAGGTTTGAACACCGGCTCCTCTGGCTTGAGTGCAGGCTCACCAGCTTGAGCTTGGGGTTGCCAGCTTGAACATGGCATTATAGACATGACCCCACGGTCGCTGGGTTGAAGCCCAATGTCGCTGGCTTGACTCCAAGGTTGCTGGCTTGGGCAAGGAGCCACTGGCTCAGCCAGAGCCCCCTGGTCAAGGCATGTATGAGAAATCGATCAGTAAACATGTAAAGTGCTAAAACTATGAGCTGATACTTCTCATCTCATTCCCTTCCTCTCTCTCTCTCTCTCTTGCTTAAAAAAATATTTAAATTTGATGTTGTTTTTAGTTTCAATTACAAATAAGAATCAGGTTTTCTTTTTTTTTTTTTTTTTCATTTTTCTGAAGCTGGAAACAGGGAGAGACAGTCAGACAGACTCCCGCATGCGCCCGACCGGGATCCACCCGGCACGCCCACCAGGGGCGGTGCTCTGTCCCCCAGGGGGCGATGCTCTGCCCATCCTGGGCGTCGCCATGTTGCGACCAGAGCCACTCTAGCGCCTGGGGCAGAGGCCAAGGAGCCATCCCCAGCGCCCGGGCCATCTTTGCTCCAATGGAGCCTCGGCTGCGGGAGGGGAAGAGAGAGACAGAGAGGAAGGCACGGCAGAGGTGTGGAGAAGCAAATGGGCGCTTCTCCTGTGTACCCTGGCCGGGAATCAAACCCAGGTCCTCCGCACGCTAGGCCGACGCTCTACCGCTGAGCCAACCGGCCAGAGCAAGAATCAGGTTTTCTTAATGTTTAAGAAATACTGGTATATGTATGTGGACATACATGCATGTATTATCTGTTCATCATTTGTTCACTAAAGGGATTTTTCCTCATCAAATGTGTAAGTTCTTTATTTTTTTATATTATTTTTGTGGCAGAGAAAGAGAGAGTCAGAGACAGGGATAGACAGACAGAAAGGGAGAGAAATGAGAAACAGCAATTCTTCATTGTGGCTCCTTAGTTGTTCGTTGATTGATTTCTCATATGTGCCTTGACTAGGAGGCTACAGCAAACCAAGTGACCCCTTGGTCAAGCCAGTGACATTGGGCTCAAGCTGGTGAGCCTTGCTCAAACTAGATGAGCCTGCACTTAAGCTGGCAACCTTGGAGTTTTGAACCTAGGTCCTCCACACCCCAGTCCAATGCTCTATCCACTGCACCACTGCCTGGTCAGGCTCGTTCTTTTTTTTAAGGTATACTATTGATATTATGTGTATTAGGTAAGAGTTTATTTTCAAATGACAAAAATTTCTCAAATTGAAGCTAAAATGGAATTTACCATAGGTTCGAGACATAGCTAGATTTATATGTTCAAACAGTATTTTAAGATTACTCCAATTTTTCTTTAAACTCTAGCACATTTTTTATTTAATGCATTTGAACCAATCTCTCTTTGCAGTACTGAAGTTGGCCCTAGATAGCACTGGATTACACAATTTACACTATCAAAGTAAGTTATACTATCAAACATATAATTTTTCAGAAAATAGTTTTAGCACACTTTCTGAATAAGCAGTAGCTTGGTTGAAGAACTTTTTCATCAGTGAATTGACATGCATGTCCTGGGAGATGAATAGCTCTCATGCCCTCATTCTGAGGCCTGGATCATTGGGTAAGTCCCATCAAAAAGATACACATTCACTGAAGTATTCTGTTTAATTCTTTATTACAATTGTTATTCATTTTTCTATTTTATTTTTGGCCTTTTTATTTTAGGTTTTTAATTTCAGTGACTAGGTCCTCATTATTATGTCGTCAAAAGTATTTATCTTTTTCCTTTTTCTTCAATAATTTCAAGTCTCTTCACTCCATATATTTGATAAAAATTATTTTCTCATTTTATTAAATTTGGGATATTTATTATATTTTAATTACATTAAATTGGCAGTTATATGATCTGAGCATATAGATTGATTGATTTACCCAGATGTTAGCATCTTACCTGAACATAATTTATTGGATAATCCTTCCTTCTTCCATTAATTTGTACATCACTTGTCATAAATTAAGTGTATATGCATACTTTGTGTACTAATGTGTATTTAGGGCTATAAATTATGTTGAATTGTTGGCTATATTTTTACTAGTAGCACATTTTTATGATTTCTATATCTTTTTGCTGCAATTTATTATTTAAGAGTATCTCTGATTCATCAAATTAAAATGACTCATCTTAATGCCATACCTTAGCCAATAGTTCAAATCATCTTTCAAAAATACATGTGTTGTAATAAATTGTCTCAGATTTTCTTCTTCTTCTGGAATGAATAACACTTAATTTTTAACAACTTTATTGAGGTAAAACAAGTATTCTATAAAATCCATGTGTAAAAAGTGTAAAATTTAATTGATATTGGCATACATGCACTCATGTGAACTATCACTTCAATCAAAGTAATAAACACTTATTACCCCATAAAGTTTCCTCATGCCTTTTATTAATTCTTCCTTCTCACCCTTTCTATATTTCAGCTCATGTAAGCAATGGTTTGCTTTTGATTAATGTATATTTGTATTTTTAATATTTTATACAAATAGAATTCATAATATGGATGCATTTTTTTCACCTGGATTTGTTCACTCGGCATAATTATTTTGAGGTTCATTCATGTTGTTGAATTAACCACCCATTTCTTAATGTTTTTCACATTTGCTACAATTGAGCCCAACCAGATGTGGTATAGTAGATAGAGCATCAGCCTGAGATGCACAGAACCCAAGTTCAAAACAGTGAAGTCACAGGCTTGAGTTCAGGATCACAGACATGACCCCATGGTCGTTAGCTTGAGCCCAAAGGTCACAGGCTTGAAGCTCAAGGTTGCTGGCTTGAACAAAGGGTCACTCACTCTGCTGTAACCCCTCAGTCAAGGCACATATGAAAAAGCAATCAATGAACAACTAAGGTGCCACAACATAAAATTGATGTTTCTCATCTTTCTCCCTCCTGTCTGTCTATCCTATATGATCTCTCTTTTTCTCTTTCTCTTTCTCTCTGTCTCTCTTGCAAAAAAATGCTACAATTGATTTATTCATTCATTTATATATGGACATTTGGGTTGTTTACAGTTTGGTGTAATTACAGAAAAATAAACTTCCATAAAAATTTGTGAAAAAAATTTTTATGTAGATGTAAACTCTTCTATTTATCTATTGTAAATATTTAGAAATAAAATGGCTTAGTTCAGAGGTCTCCAAACTATGGTCCGCGGGCTGCATGCAGCCCCCTGAGGCCATTTATCCGGCCCCCACTGCACTTCCAGAAGGAGTGCCTCTTTCATTGGTGGTCAGTGGATTTACTGGTTAGTTGTTGATTACTGGTTAGTTTGTTGATTTAAATTTACTTGTTCTTTATTTTAAATATTGTATTTGTTCCCATTTTCTTTTGTACTTTAAAATAAGATATTTGCAGTGTGAATAGGGATTTGTTCATAGCTTTTTTTTTTTTTTTATAGTCCAGCCCTCCACTGCTGAGGGACAGCAGTGAACTGGCCCCCTGTGTAAAAAGTTTGGGGACTCCTGGCTTAGTCTTACAGTAGAAGAGTTATTTTTTTTAATTTAGTTGTCTTTTAATCTTAGATTGAAAATGAAGAGTCATTATTACACCTAGAATACTTTCTTAAGATTGATCACTCATTATGGGTCAAATGGCTAAGAAAAACTTCATTAAAAAAAATAATACCAAGGGATCATAGAATTTAGAGCAGGAATGCTTCATAATGATTATAGATCCTAAATTCCTCATTATACAAAGGAAAAAACAAAACAGAAGAGCTCTGTCTGGAAGAGTAAGCCACCTGCCAAATTAAGCAAAATCAAAATAACTTCTAATTCAGTGTTCTTCCCAAGTCACAAAACGATCAAACAGTAGTTCTCCACCTCAAAAGTGAGGTGTATGTGTTGGTTTGTCAGGTCAATATCAGCAGAAGTATCAACTAAGAAAGTTTCCACTTCTAAAGCATGCTGAACTTTTACTTCTTACTGCCTATATAGCTCACTTCATTTAAACTCACTCTTCATATCCTTCTAGTCTTGGCATTGTAAGTTACACACTACTGCTTTTATCTCCTACTTTTTAATTGTTACTTGACAAAGGCTTATTCTTAGTGTGTCTTCCACTATAATATACCTAAAGTTTTCAGAAGTAAACCTCCAGATGATGGTGATTGCCAAGGTAGGTGGAGGAGTAGAAGAGGGTATAGATGGGAGTAAATGGTGATGGACAAAGACTTGACTTTGGGAGTGAACACACAATACAGTGTCCAGAAGATGTGTTGCAGAATTGTGCACCTAAAACTTGTATAATTTTTTTAACCATTTACCCAAATAATTCAATTAAAATGTCAAAAAAGAAATATAATTTTTAAAATTGGCCCTGAAAAAAGGAAGCAAACACTAAATATTAGATTCAATATCTGCAGTTTTTCTCCTTTATTTTAACATTATATTTTAAGAATTCACACTTACATCAATAGGTGGATACAGATGTTAATATGTTTACACTTCTTTATGAAGTATAAGAATAAAAGAAGACCAGAATATTGTCAAGATAGTAATTACACAGACCATACTTCCTTTGGATGTTTTTTTTTAAGTGAGAGTTGGGGAGGCAGAGACAAATTCCCCCATGTGCCTTGACCAGAATCCACCTGGCAAGCCCATTAGAAGGCAATGCTTTACCTATCTGGGGTATTGCTCCCTTGCTTGGCAACAAGCTATTTTAACACTTTAGGTGTGGATGGAGCACGTAGCACATTCCTAGAAGCTGTGGCTGATGCAATGCTGTGAGAATACTCCAGCTCCCAGAACCCACCTGGGCATACCCAGGAAGGGAGCTCACCCACTATAAGAAAGTGACTCAGTGCCAACCATGCAGCTCCCTGATCTTTTCAACCATTGACTTTGAGGAACACACTGTAACACCTTTTAGGCTTAACCTACATATATAAGCTAGCTTACTTCCTGAATAAAGTGGATCTGCATCACTGAACCTGGTCCCCGGAGTCGGGTCTTTGCATCTCAGTCATTCTCACTCCTGGCAGGACTTGTCCACAACTGGCACACAATGTCAGGCAGAACCTAACCGACATCCAAGGGAGGGGTGAGTGACCCTCTGCAATGGGAAACCTTCTCTCTCACTCTCGAGCCCAGAGGCTTGAGCCTTGCATGCCCTATTGCTGAGTAGGTGAGTTTAAGTTTTTGAAAAGGATCCCTGTACTTACTGGGAAATCCTCTCTGGTTTCAACCCTTGGCTCTAAGATGTGCCTCCCTGGGACCCGGATACTTGTGCCTGAGCTTTCTGGCACATCTGTTCTGCCAAAGTACGTGGGGGACAAACCTTCCCTCTTGGACTCATTCCTGCCCTGCTAGCAATACATGCCTGCCTGACCAGTGCTCCTGCTGGGGATCCTCCACCATTGCCAAAGATATTGCAGGCTGCCTCTCTTGAGGAACGCCTACCTCCCTATTCACCCTCCTCCACTGAGGAGAAAAGTAATTTAGCCTCCCTTCTGGGGCTAAATGCCCCACCCCAGCCTCTCAGATAGTTGTTTTAGTTCTACTAGGGTTACATTGCATAATGTGTAGCATTCAGAATCTACAACAACAGCAAGCTGTCATTCATCAAGTCCAATTGGACTTAATTAAAAGAGAAGGGGGAGATGTGGATGGAGTGCAGAGTGCATTTTTAGTAGCTGTCGCTGATGCAATGCTGTGAGAATACTCCAGCTCCCAGAAGCCTCCTGGGCATACCCAGGAAGGGAGCTTGCCCACTATAAGGAAGTGACTTAGCACCAACCACGCAGCTCCCTGATCTTTTCAGCCATTGGCTTTGAGGAACACACTGTAACACCCTATAGGCTGAACCTGTGTATATAAGGTAGCCTACTTCCTGAATAAAGTGGATCTGCGTCACTGAACCTGGTTCCTGGAGTTAGGTCTTTGCGTCTCCATCATCCTCACCCCCGGCAAGACTTGTCCACACTTAGGCAAGGCCACAGAGCCATCCTCAGTACTTAGGGTCAACTTTCTAAAACTGGGCCATGGCTACAGAAGGAGAAGGAAGATTGGGGAGAGAGAAGGGGAGAGGTGGAGAAGCAGATGGTTGCCTCTCCTGTGTACCTTGACTAGAAATCACACCCAGGACTTCCACAGGCTGAGCCAATGCTCTACCCCTGAGCCAACTAGCCAGGCCCACTTTGTTTGGTATTTTGAAAGCTGTTATTTTTAAATTAGGGGATGCTTTCTATGTAAATTGGTGATTTTTTTTTTTACAGTGACAGAGAAAGAGTCAGAAGGATAGATAGGGACAGACAGACAGGAATGAAGAGAGATAAGAAGCATCAATCATTAGTTTTTTTTGTTGCAACACCTTAGTTGTTCATTGATTGCTTTCTTGTATGTGCCTTGACTGTGGGGCTGCAGCAGACTGAGTAACCCCTTGCTTGAGACAGTGACCTTGGGTCCAAGCTGGTGAGTTTTGCTCAAACCAGATGAGCCTGTGCTCTAGCTGGCAACCTTGGGGTCTCAAGTTTGGATCCTCCACATCCCAGTTCGATACTCTATCCACTGTGCCACCACACAGTCAGGCATAAATTGGTAAATTGAAAGGTTCTGTGAACTACTGGTCTTTCTTTTATGGTTTCAAGGAAATACTTCTCAAAGTTATGCTTTTTATGAAGAAAGATAATTTCTGATCTGTTTAAGCACTAACATTGACTTTTATTTTCAGTTGTGCTTTATTAAATTTAAGCATGAAAATATGTTAATTTTTTATTTTTTGATTTATGGAAAAATTTAGCAAAAGGCATAGGGATTTTCTATATAATCTCTGTTTCTCACATTATCAACATCCCTCAGTGGAGTGGTACATTCTTTACAATTGATGAACATATATTGACAAACCATTACCACAAAAGTTCTAGTTTACTTTAGAAATAACTTTTAATGTTGCATATTCTGTGGGTTAGAACAAATGTATGATATGTATCCACCATTATGGTATTATACAAAGTATTTTTACAATTCTAAAAATCTTCTTTTCTCCACCCTTTCATCCTTCCCTTCCCCCTAGCCAAGTAATCACTGATGTTTTTATTGTCTCTACCTACAGTCAGACCTTTTTCAGAATGTCATAGAGTTAAAATTATATAATATGTAGACTTTTCAAACTGGCTTATTTTATTTAGTTTATATGTACTTAAATTGCCTCCATGTCTTTTCAGAGCTTGATAGGTCATTTCTATTTAGTACTAAATAGTACTAATTTATAATTATATTTCATAGTTTATTTATCTATCCACGTACTGAAGTACATCTTGGTTGCTTCCAAATTTGAACAATTATAAATAAAGCTGTTATAAGTATACAAGTGCAGGTTTTTGTATGGAGATAAATGATTTTTTTAAGAAACTGCAAACTGTTTTTCAAATTGTGTACTTTTACATTTCCTACCGCCATTGTATGAGTATTTCCCTTTCTTTGTCTCAACAAGTACTTAGTATGATTAATTCATTTTAATTTTAAACATTCTAATAGGTGTGTTGGTGTATCCCATTTGGTTTCATTTTGAATTTTCTTAATGACTATTTGATGAACATTTTTATATATGCTCTTCTATCATCTAAGTATCATTTGTTCCAACATCAAATACTTTTCTAGTTTTTTGCTGAATTTGGGGGTTATTAATGATTTTCAGAGATTTTGTATATTATGTTTAAAGTCCTTTATCAGATGCATGATTTAAAAATATCTTCTATTATTCTATAGATATTTTTTGCCTTTTCAGTCACTTAACATCACTTAAAAACAAAATAATCTTTCAATAATATCCAATGTATAATTTTTTTCTATTATGGATTTTGTTTTTGGTATTGCAACTAAGAAATCTTTCTCAATATAAAAGATTTTTTTATTTTATTGATGTTCTATACTTTTATAGACATGTTTATTTTACATTTTGAAATTCTATTTAAATTTATATATGATGGAAAGTACCCATTTAAATTCTGTATTGTTGGCCCTGGCCAGTTGGCTCAGTAATAAAGCATTGGCCCTATGTGTGGAAGTCCTAAGTTCAATTCCTGTTTAGGGCAGGTTTAGGGCAGACAGAAGTTACCATCTGCTTCTCCACCTCTTTTCTTTCTTTCTTTCTTTCTTTCTTTCTTTCTTTCTTTCTTTCTTTCTTTCTTTCTTTCTTTCTTTCTTGTTTCTTTCTTTCTTTCTCTCTGTTTCTCCTCTTCCTCTCTCTCTCTCTCTCTCTCTTCCCCTCTGAGAGCTATGGCTGAGATGGTCTGAGCAAGTTGGCCCCAGGCACTGATGTTGGCTCAATGGCCTGCTTCAGGGGCTAAAAATAGCTTGGTTGCCAAGCAACAGATCAGCGGCCTCAGATGGTCAGAGCATCACCCTTTAGTGGACTTGCCTGGGGGAATCCTAGTTCTGGTGCATGTGGGAGTCTGTCTCTGCCTCCCTGCTTTTTACTTAATAATAAAAAAAGTTCTGTATATTTTATTTGCATATATATTTAATAATTCAGCAACATTATTTTTGATAAATGGAACATTTTATCATTATAAAAAAACTTATTCATTGCTTTTATTCTTGTTTTATCAGAAATCTACTTTAATATTAACATAGTAACTCTAAATTTTTTATTTAATTAATGTGCACATGGTTTATCATTTATATATTTTTATTTTTAATCTATTTGTATATTTATACTTGAGGTCAATTTCTAGTAGTTAGCATAGAGTTGTTTCTTGCTTTTGATCCTATCTGACAATCTCTTACATCTATTGGAGTGTCTGGACAGTTTGTATTTATTGTTATTATGTATATACTATAATTGTTTTAGTCTAGATCTGCTGTTTTGATATTTGCTTTATTATTTGATTCATGTTCTTTTGTTCGCTTTTTCTCTTTTTCTGATCTCTTTGAATTAATTGAATATTTTGTATAATACCATTTTATCTCCATTACCTATTAACAAATGCTGATGGCAAAATAACATGCATACATTAACACACAAGAAATATCTCCATTTTATACTGTCTACAGATTACCTATAGTTGTTTTACCTACTTTTGCTATGAAAGGTTGCATCTGACACTTGCCATTATTTCTCTAGGCCAGGGACCGGGAACCTTTTTAGCTGAGAGAGCCATGAATGCCACATATTTTAAAATGTAATTCTGTGAGAGCCATACAACGACCCATGTACATTATGCATTATCCAATAAAAATTTGGTGTTGTCCCGGAGGACAGCTGTGATTAGCTCCAGCCACCTGCAACCATGAACATGAGCAGTAAGAAATGAATGGATTGTAATACATGAGAATGTTTTATATTTTTAACGTTATTATTTTTTTATTAAAAATTTGTCTGCGAGCCAGATGTAGCCATCAAAAGGCTACATCTGGCTCACAAGCCATAGGTTCCCGACCCCTGCTATAAGCATAATCATAAAAACCTTTTTAATTATAGCTACTTTGCTACTTATCCAATTAACAGCTTGCATTTCTACAATGATAGACAATTTGTGATCTTTCTTCTGGATTACCTAAGGTTTTTAAAATGATATACTTGAGATTCCTGGTCAACACAACACAAGATCATAGTGAGAGAATATATTTAACTAACATCCATATGTGGTCACATTACCTTCTGAATTTAATGTTAAAATCAATTGCATATTGAACTTTACAATTAGTTTTACACTTTGGACCTTTCATTATATTGGTCCCTGCACCTTCCACTTTTAATTTACCTTGCCTGACATGCCACATTTATTAAGTTCTAAATATTGTAATTACTTACAACTCTGTACCAAGTACAATTTCATTACCTAAAAAACTATTTCTAAATATCATTTTACTCTAAATTATTTTGAATTATTTAAAAGTCAGTTTAATTCTATTTAAAGTTCAAGGCATGTATTAATCTAGTATTTGATTTTTTTAACTTGGTTTATTTCTATCAGTTATTTCTTGCAAATTAATGTTAAATAATTAAAAACAAGAAAGATTGTACTCATGTTTGTAAGTTAATTAAGTTATGGTAATATACTCACATAGAAAACCTCAACATTATTTTAATATCTATAAAAATGACAGTTTATAAATTAAGTGTATATATATGTGTATTATTATGACAGAATACTGAAATAGAAGAATGGTGACATTTTCAAAAGTTACTTTTGATTTATTCACATTGCAATTGCTTTTTCAGATATTTGAAAGCTTTGATTCTTGCTAAAATCATCAACATAAAATTAAATAAAATAGGTTTTTTGATTTAAAATAACTAAAATTGTATTTTAGTGTTATTTTTCACAATAAAATTGTGACAATGTATAAGCACCTTAGGGGTTTTTACCAATCAAAGATTTTACAATACAAGAAAATAAATTAAAATATCAAAATAAGTGCTTATGGAGATACTTTTTTATGAAAAGTTCTAATTCTGCCAGATAACTAGTATGGAATGGCATTTGCTATATGTTATATTCTGCATAAAAAAGAATATCACAATATGAAATAATTAATCATAGTGACTATAAACTGTCATATGTGAAATTCTAAGGGGACAAAGCTTTTGCAAATCTGCAAACTAGAGACAATTATTTTATCTTTCTTTTAGCTTTGGGAATGGATTTATTACATACATATATGTATGTAAAAGCTCTTTTATTTTTTAAAGGCAGATAAATAAGATGTAAATGTCTAACTCAATGACTCATAAAGAACACAAATTCAATTTCTATGGTATAAGAATAAGAATATTCTATGTGTGATCTGGGACCTAATCCAAAACAAAAATACTATTCTGTATCACAGATATGAAGATTATTTTTTTTAGTCAATAGAACATAATTCAATATGCCTCTAGTAGTGCCAAAAATGCAAAGAAGTTAACTATAAAACCAATAGTGGGCAATGTGATCATTTAACTTAAATACCAAATTAAGATATTATTTGCAATTCAGTTATGAGATTGAATTTATCACTGTTGCTACAACATATTTTATTGGGAGTTATAGACTTTCTTTTTTTAAAAAAGAAGATACAGGTTTGATATATACTCCTACTCTAGAGTGATTTCTTATTGCAAATGTTTGGAACACACTTCTGGTATCCTAATGTTTCTGTTCTGATGGGCTTTTCTTTTGTTCAATGTGTCTAAATCAATAAAATCAGATTGCCAGCTTTGCCTCAGCTGCTGAACACTGCATGCATCAAGGTGATTATGGTGGTAGAGATGCTCATTTGGTAAAATAGTATATAAATAACTTGAGCAGACTCTGATTAATCCTGCTGATCAGTAACTACTTTTTTTTTTCTTTTTTTTTTTTATTAAATTTAATGCAGTGACATTGATAAATCAGGGTACATATGTTGAGAGAAAATATTTCTAGATTATTTTGACATTTGATTGTGCTGTATACCCCTCCCGCAAAGTTAAATTGTCTTCTGTCACCTTCTATCTGGTTTTCTTTGTGCCCCTCCCCTCCCCTAACCCCTCTCTCCTTCTTCACCCCCTCCCCCCTCCCCCAACCCCCCCGCCCCTGTTGCCATCACATTCTTGTTCATGTCTCTGAGTCTCGTTTTTATGTCCCTTCTATGTATGGATTCATCTCAGTTTTTTTTTCTGATTTACTTATTTCACTCCGTATAATGTTATCAAGGTCCATCCATGTTATTGTAAATGATCCGATGTCATCATTTCTTATGGCTGAGTAGTATTCCATAGTATATATGTACCAAAGTTTTTTTTTTTTGTTTTTTTTTTTAATGGGGTGACATCAATAAATCAGGATACATATATTCAAAGATAACAAGTCCAGGTTATCTTGTCGTTCAATTATGTTGCATACCCACCACCCAAAGTCAGATTGTCCTCCGTCACCCTCTATCTTGTTCTCTCTGTGCCCTTCCCCCTCCCCCTTTCCCTCCCCCATTCCCCCCTCCCCCCGTAACCACCACACTCTTATCAATGTCTCTTAGTTTCACTATTATGTCCCACCTACGTATGGAATAATACAGTTCCTGTTTTTTTCTGATTTACTTATTTCGCTTCGTATCATGTTATCAAGATCCCACCATTTTGCTGTAAATGTTCCGATGTCATCATTTCTTATGGCTGAGTAGTATTCCATAGTGTATATGTGCCACATCTTCTTTATCCAGTCATCTATTGATGGGCTTTTTGGTTGTTTCCATGTCCTGGCCACTGTGAACAATGCTGCAATAAACATGGGGCTGCATGTGTCTTTACGTATCAATGTTTCTGAGTTTTGGGGATATATACCCAGTAGAGAAATTGCTGGGTCATAAGGTAGTTCTATTTTCAGTTTTTTGAGGAACCACCATACTTTCTTCCATAATGGTTGTACTACTTTACATTCCCACCAACAGTGGATGAGGGTTCCTTTTTCTCCACAGCCTCTCCAACATTTGCTATTACCTGACTTGCTAATAACAGCTAATCGAACAGGTGTGAGGTGGTATCTCATTGCCGTTTTGATTTGCATTTCTCTAATAGCTAAAGAAGATGAGCATCTTTTCATATATCTGTTGGCCATTTGTATTTCTTCCTGGGAGAAGTGTCTATTCATATCCTCTTCCCATTTTTTTATTGGATTGTTTGTTTGTTTGTTGTTGAGTTTTATGAGTTCTTTGTATATTTTGGATATTAAGCCCTTATCTGAGCTGTTGTTTGAAAATATCATTTCCCATTTAGTTGGCTTTCTGTTTATTTTGTTATCAGTTTCTCTTGCTGAGCAAAAACTTCTTAGTCTGATGTAGTCCCATTCATTAATTTTTGCCTTCACTTCTCTTGCCATTGGAGTCAAATTCATAAAATGCTCTTTAAAACCCAGGTCCATGAGTTGAGTACCTATGTCTTCTTCCATGTACTTAATTGTTTCAGGTCTTATGTTTAGATCTTTGATCCATTTTGAGTTAATTTTTTATATGTACCAAAGTTTTTTAATACACTCGTCCTCTGACGGACACTTGGGCTGTTTCCAGATCTTCGCTATTGTGAACAATGCTGCCACAAACATGCGGGTGCATTTCTCCTTTTCGAACCGTTCTATGGTGTCCTTGGGGTATATTCCTAAAAGTGGGATAGCTGGGTCAAAAGGCGGTTCGATTTTCAGTTTTTTGAGGAATCTCCATACTGTTTTCCACAGTGGCTGCACCAGTCTGCATTCCCACCAGCAGTGCAGGAGGGTCCCCTTTTCTCCACATCCTCGCCAGCACTTATTCTGTGCTGTTTTGTTGATAAGCGCCATTCTGACTGGTGTAAGGTGATATCTCATTGTGGTTTTAATTTGCATTTCTCTAATGATTAGTGATGTTGAGCATTTTTTCATATGCCTATTGGCCATCTGTATGTCCTCTTTGGAGAAGTGTCTATTCATCTCTTTTGCCCATTTTTGGATTGGGTTGTTTGTCTTCCTGGTGTTGAGTTTTACAAGTTCTTTATAAATTTTGGTTATTAACCCCTTATCAGACGTATTGTCAAATATGTTCTCCCATTGTGTAGTTTGTCTTTTTATTCTGTTCTTGTTGTCTTTAGCTGTGCAAAAGCTTTTTAGTTTGATATAGTCCCATTTGTTTATCCTGTCTTTTATTTCACTTCCTTGTGGAGATAAATCAGCAAATATATTGCTCCGAGAGATGTCGGAGAGCTTACTGCCTATGTTTTCTTCTAAGATGCTTATGGTTTCATGGCCTACATTCAAGTCTTTTATCCATTTTGAGTTTATTTTTGTGAGTGGTGTAAGCTGGTGATCTAGTTTCATTTTTTTGCAGGTAGCTGTCCAATTTTCCCAACACCATTTGTTAAAGAGGCTGTCTTTACTCCATTGTATTTCCTTACCTCCTTTGTCAAATATCAGTTGTCCATAGAACTGTGGGTTTATTTCTGGGTTCTCTGTTCTATTCCATTGATCTATATGCCTGTTCTTATGCCAGTACCAGGCTGTTTTGAGTACAATGGCCTTGTAGTATAACTTGATATCAGGAAGTGTGATACCTCCCACTTTATTCTTCCTTTTTAAGATTGCTGAGGCTATTCGTGTCCTTTTTTGGTTCCATATAAATTTTTGGAATATGTGTTCTATATCTTTGAAGTATGTCATTGGTATTTTAATTGGTATTGCATTGAATTTATAAATTGCTTTGGGTAATATAGACATTTTAATGATGTTTATTCTTCCTAACCATGAGCGCGGTATATGCTTCCACTTGTTAGTATCTTCCTTGATTTCTTTTATCAATGTTTTGTAATTTTCCGAGTACAAGTCTTTAGTCTCCTTGGTTAAGTTTACTCCTAGGTACTTTATTTTTTTGGTTGTAATTGTGAAGGGGATTGTTTCTTTAATTTCTCTTTCTGACTGTTCATTGTTGGTGTATAAAAATGCTTCTGATTTCTGAGTATTGATTTTATATCCTGCCACTTTGCTGAATTTATTTATCAGGTCCAGTAGTTTTTTGACTGAGACTTTAGGGTTTTCTATATACAATATCATATCATCTGCAAATAATGATAGTTTTACTTCTTCTTGTCCAACTTGAATGCCTTTTATTTCTTCTTCTTGTCTGATTGCTGTGGCTAGGACTTCCAGGACTATGTTAAATAAGAGTGGTGAAAGGGGACACCCCTGCCTTGTTCCTCATCTTAAGGGTATTGCTTTTAATTTTTGCCCATTGAGTATGATGTTGGCTGTGGGTTTCTCATAGATGGCTTTTATCATGTTGAGGTATGTTCCCTGTATTCCCACTTTGCTGAGAGTTTTCATCATGAATGGGTGCTGGATTTTATCAAATGCTTTTTCTGCATCTATTGAAATTATCATATGGTTTTTCTCCTTCTTTTTGTTTATGTGATGAATCACATTGATTGATTTACGAATATTGTACCAGCCTTGCCTCCCCAGAATAAATCCCACTTGATCATGGTGTATGATTTTTTCCATATATTGTTGGATCCGGTTTGCTAATATTTTGTTGAGGATTTTAGCATCTATATTCATCAGAGATATTGGCCTATAATTTTCTTTCTTTGTGTGGTCTTTGCCTGGTTTTGGAATCAGAATTATGCTCGCCTCATAAAAGGAGTTTGGAAGTCTTCCTTCCTCTTGAATTTTTTGAAATAGTTTGAGAAGGATAGGAATTAGTTCTTCTTTGAATATTTGGTAGAATTCCGTTGTGAAGCCATCGGGCCCCGGACTTTTCTTTGTTGGGAGTTTTTTGATAACTGTTTCGATCTCTTTTGGTGTAATTGGTCTGTTTAAGTTTTCTGATTCTTCCAGATTGATTTTTGGAAGATTGTACGTTTCAAGGAATTTGTCCATTTCATCTAGGTTGTCTAGTTTTTTGGCATACAGTTCTTCATAGTATTTTCTTACAATATTTTGTATTTCTGTTGTGTCAGTTGTTATTTCTCCTCTCTCATTTCTAATTTTATTTATTTGAGTCCTCTCTCTCTTTTTCTTGGTGAGTCTACTTAAAGGTGCATCAATCTTGTTTACCTTTTCAAAGAACCAGCTCCTAGTTTCATTGATCCTCTGTATTGTTTCTTTAGCCTCTATGTCATTTATTTCTGCTCTGATCTTTATTATTTCCTTCCTTCTACTACATTTGGGCTTTACTTGCTGTTCTTTTTCTAATTCTTTTAGATGCAGGGTTAAGTTGTTTATTTGAGCTTTTTCTAGCTTCTGAAAGTGTGCCTGTAGTGCTATGAACTTCCCTCTCAGCACTGCTTTCGCTGTGTCCCATAAATTTTGAGTTGGTGTATGCTCATTGTCATTTGTTTCTAGGAATTTCTTTATTTCTTCTTTGATCTGATTCTTAATCCATTCATTATTTAACACCCTGCTATTTAGTTTCCATGTGTTTGAGAATTTTTGAGCTTTTCTGCTGTGATTCATTTCTAGTTTCATGCCGTTGTGATCGGAGAAAGTGCTTGATATGATTTCAGTCTTCTTAAATTTGTTGAGAGCACTTTTGTGCCCTAACATGTGGTCTATCCTAGAGAATGTACCATGAGCACTTGAAAAGAATGTATATTCTGCTGCTTTAGGGTGAAAGGTTCTGAAGATATCTATTAAATCGAGTTGATCTAGTGTTTCCAATAAGTCTGCTGTTTCTTTGTTAATTTTCTTTCTTGAGGATCTATCTAGTGATGTTAGTGGGGTATTGAAATCCCCTACTATTATAGTATTGCTGTTGATCTCGCCCTTTAAATCCATCAAAGTCTGTTTTATATATTTGGGTGCTCCTATATTAGGTGCATAGATATTTATAATAGTTATATCTTCCTGTTGGATTACTCCCTTTATCATTATGTAGTGGCCTTCTTTATCTCTTACTATATCCTTTGTTTTAAAGTCCAATTTGTCTGATATAAGTATTGCTACCCCAGCTTTTTTTTCATTTCCATTTGCATGAAACATTTTTTTCCATCCTTTTACCTTCAATCTGTGTGTGTCTTTTGTTCTAACGTGTGTCTCTTGTAGACAACATATGTATGGGTCCTGTTTTCTTATCCACGCAGCTACCCTATGTCTTTTGATTGGATCATTTAATCCATTTACATTTAAGGTTATTATTGATATGTAGTTGTTTATTACCATTTTCTTCTTTAAAGGTGTATTCCTTTTTCTTTTTTTTTTTCTGTATTCTTTTCCCACTTTATCTGTTTACACCAGGCCCCTTAATATTTCCTGCAGCATTCGTTTGGTTGTAATGAATTCCTTGAGTTGTTTTTTGTCTGGGAAGCTTTTTATTTCTCCTTCAATTTTAAATGATAGCCTTGCTGGATAAAGTAGTCTTGGTTGTAGGTTCTTGTTCTGCATTACTTTGAATATTTCTTGCCATTCCCTTCTGGCCTCAAGTGTTTCTGCTGAGAAGTCAGATGTCATCCTTATGGGGGCTCCTTTGTAGGTGATAACTTTTTTTTCTCTTGCAGCTTTTAATATTTTCTCTTTATCGCTTAGCTTTGGTATTTTAATTATGATGTGTCTTGGTGTAGGTTTCTTTGGGTTTCTCTTTAATGGAGTCCTCTGTGCTTCTTGGATTTGTGAGAGTTTCTCTTGCATTAATTTAGGGAAGTTTTCAGCTATGATATGATTGAACAAAGTCTCTATCCCTTGTTCTTTTTCTTCTTCTTCAGGAACCCCTATGATGCGGATGTTATTTCTCTTCATGTTGTCACAGAGCTCTCTAAGAGTTTCCTCTGACTTTTTGAGTCTTTTTTCTCTTTTCTTCTCTGCTTTCATGCCTTCATTCCAGTTGTCTTCTAACTCGCTGATTCGATCCTCTGCTCTATCTATCCTGTTTTTAATTCCTTCCATTGTGGTCTTTATTTCTGATATTGTATTTGTCGTCTCCAACTGATTCTTTTTTATACTTGCTATTTCTTTATTTAGGTTTTCAAACTCCCCCTCCATTGTTGTTCTAAGATCCTTAAGCATCCTTACAATCATTATTTTGAACTCCGCATCTGGAAGTTTGATTATTTCCATATCACTCAGTTCATCTCTCGAAATTGTCTCTTGTGGTTTCATTTGGATTGCACTCCTTTGTTTTCTCATCTTCTTCTTTTTTTTTTTTATTTGTAGAGTTGATTGAGTCTAGGCTTGGTGTTGTCTGCCTCCAGTTTTCAGTTGTGTTATTTTTAGGTCTTCCGTGGGTTGGTATCAGATATTATTTGTAATCCACTTTCGGATTTGGGCAGCTTTGAAGTCTTGATTTGTTTGTTTTCTTAACAGGTGATAGTCTTGTTAACTGATCTCAGCAGGGGGCTTCCTTGAAACTGTATCCAGGAATGCTGTGGGTGTAACCTGAGACGCTGAAGGTCTCTTCCTCCAACTAATCTCACTGGGGGCAAGGTTTTTTCTCTCAGCTTCAGTAGGGGGAGGTGTATCTCAGATCTCCATGGAGACTTGAGTTACTACCCCTCCTCCCCACTTCTTGTTTTCAGCTGTGTCTTGTTGTGCTGATTGGAGCTGGATAGATGTCCGGAGATCTCTGATCCGGAAGCACTTCAGCTCTGTTTTGTGAAAGGTTCAGCCCCTCCCCCAGCTATGGCCGCCTCCAGCACAAATGAGTCAGCTTTTTTATTTTGTTTCTTGCATACCTTAGCCCCTCACAGTCTGTCCCTCTCCCTGTCTTTTCCACTTGGGAGATAAGCTGGTCTTTTCAACCCACCTTGCTCCCTGGTCGCCAGGTAAGTGGCTGTGAGCAGTAGTTTCTGCTCTTTTTCCTCTGTGAAATCCTCTCTGGGCTTTCAGCCTCACCCTCCTCCTTCCTTTCCTGTAAGCAGAGGAGATTCAGGCACTCCTTACCAGGATTATTGTGGCTTCCTCTTTGCTCCTTGGTTTTTGAGAGCTGTTCTTGCAGTTCAGTGTTGGTTTTTCATGCTGATTTTTTCTAAATTGATTTGTATTCCAGTTTGGTGTTGAGAGCTGGGTGTCTGTGCATCCGCCTACTCCGCTGCCATCTTCTCTCTCTCTTGAAGGAAAAGTTCTGTTTTCTATGTATGTTGGTAAAATTTTAAAAAGCTGGTTTTCTAAAATTAATTAACCAATGTTTCTTGAAGGCCGGGTCTAAGAGGCCACCGTGCGCGCTGCGGAAGCTGATCAGGCAGGTAAAGAGCTCAGTAACTACTTTTTTAGGATTCCCATTTATTTGAAAGGGTTAATACTTCTGAGGTATTGAAAGTAAGAATGTGAATGATAACTTCATTCTAACAGCACAAAAAGAGCTATTATAAAATGATTATTTTAGAAAAAAATTCTAAAAATTCAAGTAGTGTTTTAATGAGAGTGTACTCTTTTTAAATTACTATCACTGGGCAATAGTATGTTATAAAATTCCCCCCAAAATATAAATTCAGGTAAAGACAATGTTATTTTTGTGTTAATATTACATACTAGTTCCTAGTGATATACTTGTAATGCAGTCTCTGTCCTCATTTAAAACAAAATATTTCTATTTACTTTCCTCTCTCTCCTCTCTCTTTCATACTCATACATACATAGACACAGTTCAACACACTACTCAGAAAGATATACAATATAAAATCATTATGTTTTCATCATATTTTGCCAATTAAGGTAGAATTAAGAGGTGCATACTTATAGTCATGTTTTTTTTTTATATTAAGGATATGTGTACCATTGCATTTCAAGTTATACAAAGCAGCATTGATATACTTGCAAAACAATTATTTTAGCTCCATTAATTAAGAGAAACAAGCTTATTTTGTCAATTAATAGCATACTTTTTTTTAGCTATAATTACATATGTTAAATTCCATTATTCCATGGCCAACCACCCCAAATCTGATGAAGTTACACCAGAGATGGCCAGAACATACTTCTGCTTTCTGCAAAAGGCATATATAAGATTTGTTTGTTGTAAGTTATAGTGATTATACTACACCACCACCAAAACCCCATAACCTCGCCCTTATTTGTTTCCTATTACATCTACAAGTACTAAAATTAATGACTACATATTATAACTGACAAAAATTATACATTCTATAATAGATAATCTGCTTTTATACATCCTTTATGTTATGGTTATAATAAAATAGTAACCCAATTCTTCATTTTAAAATTACTTTTATGGTCTGTTGAGTGTTGTTATGAATAAAACTGCCTGGACACTGGAAATAATTTGCTTTATGATTACAACTTCCTCATTCTAAGAAAAATATTAAACTTGGCAATAAATTAAATCTATGAAAGAATGTGTAAATACATGAGCATATTTATTAACTGCTGTCTCATAATCGCTCAGCCTTTGATTTATCACTTTGAAAACTGCATTCTAATTATTTGTTGAACATGTTTATTGTTCTCTGAAAATGTAGTTTCCTCTAAATGCAATTCCACATCTTTCCCTTCTGTAAGTTAAAATGACCCAATTTGTCAGTTATAGTTTTATCTTTTGAAAAAAGAGAAAGCTTTATGTATGTCTGATAATGTCTTGTTAAATTCAAAGAATAAACTTTACTTGAAACACAAGCATTACCATATTTTCGATAGAAAAAAAAAATCATGCATGTATGGGTTTAAATCAAATGCATCCTTTTTTTATTCTTTTCCAAGTGAGAGAAGGAGAGACAGAAAGACAGACTCCTACATGTACCCTGACTGGGATCCATCTGGAAACCATGATCTTGGGCTGATGATCTGCTCATCTGGGGTCATATTTACAAACAAACTATTTTTAGAGCCTGAGGTGGAGGCTAAATGGAGCCATCCTTAGTGCTGGGGTCAATGTGCTGGAACCAAATGAACCATGGCTGTGGGAGGGGGAGAGAGAGAGAGAGATGGAGAAAGGATAGGGGGAAGAGTGGAGAAGCAGATGGACATTTCTCTTGTGTGCCCTGATCAGGAATTAAACCGGAACAGCTATATACCATGCTAACACTCTACAACTAAGATAGCCAGCCAGGATCCAAATTAATCTATTTTATGATCATCATCTTATTTGTAGTTTATGTAAGTTAAAAAATATTTCAACATAAATATTTTAATTGGGGGTATAGCAATGCATTAAACAAGCATAACTTATTTAGATAAATGTTTAAGAAAAATATTTGAGAAAATTCTAATTTAAAGAAGATAGACATAGGTCATTTATAATCGTTAAAAGAAATATATGTGTAATATATGTGTGTATGTGTGTCTATAGGACATTATGCTAAGTTAAATAAGACACACATAGAAAGACAAATATTGCATAATATTACTTATATGTGTACTCTAACAACAGCAAAAAGGTTAACTCAGTCTTATAGTAATGGAGAGCAGCAGAGAGTAGAATGGTGGTTTTACCAAGGGCTAAGAGTTAGTAAAAAATGGGTGTTGTTTGTCAAAGGGTAAAACTTTTCAGTATAAGATGAGTAAGTTCTAGAGACATAATATACAGTATGTAAACTACAGTTAATATACTGCTCACAAAAATTAGGCGATATTTCAAAATAAATATGAAGCAATAAAAAAAGAAGCATTTGATTTTTTTATTAAACTAGAACATAAAAAAAGCAAGCAACAATTCAAAGAAAGTTGTTTGATTAAGCAAATGAGATGCAAAACCAACTTTTATTTCATTGGTGAAAATGCACTATACAAAAGGCTGAAAGTACTGTAATATCTGTACATTCCCTGATTCCTTAATTTTAGTGAGCAGTGTAATTATTTTGTATTGGCCCTGGCTGGTTGCTCAGTGTAGAGAACATTGGCCCAGCTTATGGATGGCTGGGTTCAATTCTCAGCCAGGAGACACAGGAGAAGCAACCATCTGTTTCTCTTCCCTCCCTCTCCCCCTTCTCTCCCTTTCCTCTTCTGAAGCCAATGACTTGATTCATTCAAGGGTAGCCTCAGAGGCACATAAGCCTCAGGCTCTAAAAATGGCTAGGTACTCAAGCATTGGCCCCAGATGAAATTGCTGATTGGATCTCATTACAGGTGTATTCAGGAGTCTGTCTCATTATCTCTCCTCTTCTCACCTTAAGAAAAAAAAAATAATTGTATTGTACAGTTTAAATTAGTAAAGAGTGTAGATCTCAAGTGTTTTCACTGCAAAATCCCCTCAAATTGAAAACTATGTGAGTAACATATATTAATTAGCATGTTTGTGACAATTATTTCACATTGTATATAAAAATTATGTCTTAGTTCTTTAAATATATATATTTTAAATGTATATGTATATATATGTATATATACTGGTCAATTATACATCAGTAAAACTGAAAGAAAAACAAAGAAGTATAATTAAGATTAATGCAATGAAAATTATCAAGGAAACCTAGTACCTTTAAAAAAATTACTTGAAATTTTAGAAGATGAACAGATTAATTATGAAACAGTCTACTATGCATTTATTGTGAAAGTTCGATGATCCTATATTTTTTCATCCTTTAAAATGTGGTTTATACATTCTTATTATTTATTTTATCTACAATGTATAAAACAAAGTAAAGAATAAACTAAATAATGTGAGGATATATACTATAAATATTCCAATGCCAGGATGTGCTTAGGCTCTCATTTCTACCCTGATAGGGTCAGGAGAAAAATTGTAATTCAATTCCTTTCACATTTCTGGTGCAGGAAGGTGAAGAATCAGCATAGTGCTGCTGATTTTATCTTGTTGTGACCAGCTTTCTAGAGAATCTGAAATTTTTCCACTTCATGCCTCGCTGTGATATTAAAAACACTTTAAATTCAGCAATTTCTTTTAGGAGGAGCAATTTGTCTGTATCTACCACTGAATTTGGAGAAACATAAACTTATACCAGGATTTTTAATTATATATATATATATGTATATATATATATATACATATATATATATATTTTGCTCTATATACTAACCTACATCTATAGCCATATATACCTGACAAAGACTGTATTATGTTTAATTTTTTTTACATTAGTGAATCATACATATATATACACACATAAATATCTTTTTCCAGACCATAGGTAAAAGGCCTTAATTCCTTAATTTGTTGTAAAACATCAATATAAATTTATGGAAACTCACATAATTTTATTTTTTTTCCACATTATTTTTGATCTGTGATACCATTTTTTTCTCTTTGCAAATGTACATATTCTAATATTTGAAATCTATCCTTGAAGATATATATATGTATATATATGCAGCTTTATAACATAGTTTATGTTGTATTTGTTTGTTGGATTATGCATATTTCACTTTTTGATTCCATGACTACTATAATTTTTTTTATTTATTTATTTTTATTTTTAATTTTTTGTATTTTTCTGAAGCTGGAAACCGGGAGAGACAGTCAGACAGACTCCCGCACGCGCCCCACCAGGATCCACCTGGCACGCCCACCAGGGGCGATGCTCTGCCCACCAGGGGGCGATGCTCTGCCCTTCTGGGGCGTCGCTCTGCCGTGACCAGAGCCACTCTAGTGCCTGGGGCAGAGGCCAAGGAGCCATCCCCAGCGACCGGGCATCTTTGCTCCAATGGAGCCTTGGCTGCGGGAGGGGATGAGAGAGACAGAGAGGAAGGAGGGGGGGGTGGAGAAGCAAATGGGCGCTTCTCATATGTGCCCTGGCCGGGAATTGAACCTGGGTCCCCCACACGCCAGGCAGATGCTCTACCACTGAGCCAACCGGCCAGGGCATATAATTTTAGATTTTGTTCTTTTTCTTAGTTTTCTCACCAAACTCTGTTCTAAAGTATGGGTTATATAAAGACACCAGGCAGGTTACAGAAGAAATTTGAGGGGTTTATTAATTAGCCAGCTAGCTAGCTATATGGGGCATGGTCCCAAATCATATAGGATTTCTTACCGTTCTGAACCTTCTTTTATACAAAATCAAGAAATGGTTGGGGTGGGTAAGGAGGGAGAATGGTACAATAGTTAATTACTAACAAGCTTACAACATCTATCTATAGGCTCTATTAAAAAAGAAAAGCATTTCCACACATCAAGATCACAAGATACAACAGTAGTGATGTCTGCAAAGACATTCCAAAATCTTCTAGTGTCTACCCCCATCCTTGTCACTACAAAATGTTTAGGTTAGAATAAGGAGAGAAGCTAAATGAAATTACCTTTGCTAAGAGTGTTGGGGAAATCTAATAAGCTAGTCCCCACTTGCTTTAGTTTATAAGTTTTATACATATAAAGAATTTCAAATGGGATGATTATTAGAAAGCATATAAAATGTTACAGAATGCAGGTTTTTCAAGCAAGGGGAATGGGCTCATGATCCCTTTGTCTAGAGCAGGGGTAGTCAACCTTTTTATACCTACTGCCTACTTTTGTATCTCTGTTAGTAGTAAAATTTTCTAACCTTCCACCAGTTCCACAGTAATGGTGATTTATAAAGTAGGGAAGTAACTTTACTTTATAAAATTTATAAAGCAGAGTTACAGAAAGTTAAAGCATATAATAATAATTACTTACCAAGTACTTTATGTCATATTTTTGCTGTTTGGCAGAATAAATCTTTATAAAACAACTTACTATAGTTAAATCTGTCTTTTTATTTATACTTTGGTTGCTCTGCTACTGCCCACCTTGAAAGCTGGAATGCCCACTAGTGAGCAGTAGGGACCAGGTTGACTACCACTGGTCTAGAGGTATAGATCACTATCAGGACTCCAGGAGGGGAGGAAGAGTTAGAATCAGTGTAGAAATTTTAAATTAAGATATGTAAACATTTTCTCCTAAAAGCTCTTAAGGAAGGGGAAGGGGAAGTTTTTAGATAAGTTTAACTTCTTTGTTGTCTAGCAAGTGGCTTCAGTCCTTCCAGAGAACTATAGTTAAACTATAAGTAGTTATTAACTAACTTTTGTACTTTTAATCTCTTTCTCTGGGTTTTTTCCTTCCAGAAAGGAGGGGTATTCTTTTTGAAGTCCTAATGTTAACAATTTTGGCAATTCTTCAGCACCTTATCACTACTCCAAGTCAGGAAATCTCTACAGTTATTTAAACATATGTATATTTATATTTATAAATATAATAAATTTATTAATGATTCATTAACTAAGCTATCCACTGAAATAAAGCATTATTTCCAAATTTTCAAGCCATTTCTAACCTAATACTCACTTCTGTGTATGAAATTTCTTTAGTCCCAGAACACTTGTCATGCTTTTATTTTCTTTTCATTCATTTTCACTTCTTAAAATCCCCTTCTTCCCATGTGTGCTTGGAAAACTCTCCTCAAAACAGTGCTTCTTTATCACTTGATGATAAGTATATTAACAATAAGTTAATTAAATAAATTAAATAAAACTTTAGTTTGTGTTGGAAGCCGATCAATGACTGCTGGCTGACAAGGTCACAGCAGAGAAAAGGCACAACAATACTTCCCCCTTTGACCTTTTGAATTAATTTGGCCTTATATCCCCCCTTTTCTGGGTGTGTGCTATTAATTATGGCACAGGGATAATAGTACCGTGCTTTCCCTGCAGATTCGTAGTAATTTCTTTGGAAATGGGACAGAAGGTGTGAGTTCCACAGAAAAGCCTGTAAGCTCCTTTGCCTGGGCTCATAGACATAAGAGGCTGGCTATGACATCCCTCAAAAAGACTTAAGTTTGTAGGAGAATTCCTTCTTATTAATCATGTTAGAAAAATAGATTGTGACTTACGAATAGGTAGGAAACAGTAACTATACACAGAGCACCTTTCAACTTTCATTTAATTCATTACTTTCCCTCCCTAGCCTTTTCATGTGGTAGAGTAGAGAAATTTTCCTTTCTTCTTGCATACCTGACCTGCAGGTGGTGGAACACTCTGAGAAAAATAAAGTTAGAACTTAACTAGTGTATGAATATAGGAGATAAATAAAACTTGACTAGACAATAGGACATTAGGTAAGGTAGAGTTATTAATCAGTACTGATCTTTTAGAAGTTTGTACCAATATTGTTATTGCTGTTCAAGTTATTGTACTTTGAATGATTTGCCACCTGATTTGTAGCTTATAGAAATAAATGAACTGTTACCTAGAAATATGTGACCATAGTGAAACAAAAACAATGATTAATCAATGTATTCTGAATACCATGTGATTATAACTTAGTGTGTGTGTATAAAAATAAAGCTAGACCAGCATTTGGCAGAGATGCCTGACAGTAAATGCTAAAGAGAAAAAAAAGAATTTGGCTCTCTCACTGGATTCACGCCGACACCATCTCTTCCTGTGGGACCTCTGAATTCCCTCCGGGGTTGGACCCTGGCAAGTTTGCTTAATGCACATGCACACACACACAAACACTCACTAGTTTACAGAAATAGAGATCTAAATAGAGAAGGCAGGTTTATATTTGATTTAAGCACAATTTTTTTTGCTCAAATAATGCAGTGAATTTCCTGGTTTGTTCTGGCCCTGCCATGTGTACTACAACCTAGGACTGGACCCCAATTTAGTGACAGCATCACTGGGGCTAATCTTCTTGCCTAGATGCAAGCAAGGAAGCCTATCTTCCCCAGGCTGTATAAAAAAGCTTTTTTCAAGGAAGATGTATTAAATTGTTTTCAGGTTAAGTAACCAAATTTGCTTAGGCTTGCCCTTTTGTAAGTCAGTTACTGGCAAGGGGAAATGGATATGTATATCAGGATTAAACTGTTCTGAGCCCATCAATCGATTCCCCTTGAACCTCAGTGGTTGAGATCAGGAGGAAAGCCTACATCAATTAGTCAGGTTTCTCTTATAAAAGAAAGAGGTAACATATACACACTGGCAGGAAAAAACATCTTACCCTATTTTGTAAATTAATGTTCCTATTCTAGAGCTTTTATAACAATAAATGCAAACATAAGTATCCATTTATCTAACCAATTATAGATAAATAAATATGTCTCACTGTGGTAGATCAATACTTTCTAATACTGAATGAATATTAAAGAGGTAACTTTATTGCATTGAGATTCTTCATCAGTAAAGAAGAGAAAATATCTTTATTTTGCCTCTTTGGCATGATCATAGTATTTTAACACAATTAGTAATAACACATAATAAGTGATGTGGTCCTTAGCCTGGGATCGTTACTCAATAATACTATTATTAGTATTTGTAACTGCCTACTCTAGATGAGCGTGAGTGTTTACCATTTTCAGTATTTCAGTTATCTTTTTTGACTATAGAGGAACTTGCATTTATAATATTTACATAACATCAAAGTCTTAACAATAAAATAAGCCTGTTTTATACTTGTTAATAAGTTCTGATGTTACTGTGTTCTTTTTGAAACACACACACACACACTCTCTCTCTCTCTCTCTCTCACACACACACACACACACACACCACTTAGAGAAGAGATTCTCAGTTGCAGGCAAAATATATAGAAGGGGAATTTCTTTTCAAAGATAGTTGGAGATTCCTTTCTTTTAACTGAACACTTATCCCACTTTTTTTTCCCTCCCACATCTGTTCCTTATCTTATTGTATTTAAACTTGCCTATTTATTTCCTTTTAATGTTTCACATTTTAATGTAAATGTCTTTTTAATAAGCCTTGCCAACTCCTCGGGCTATATATAAAGTGAAACTAAAAAAGACTCAGATGACCTAAAATAAAAAATACTTACATATGAATAGACTATATACAAAAAATAATGCAATAAAGAAACAGCATTAAAGTAAGGATTGAAAGGTTGAAACTGGGGTGGCCAGTCCACTGGGGAAGAGAGTTTATTATCAGTCTCCTTTGGCAACTGGCAGGTCGGTATAAACCCCTGACTAGTCAGACCTGAAGCGACTCCAGCTGGATTGCCTTATCCCATAAGGGAGAGTTGACAGGCTAAACCCCTTCCTGGCTCTATGAGTGGGCACCAGGGAGAGCTGGAAAAACACAGGGCTGGTATGTTCCAAAAATTTTTTATTTAATATACCTAAGGGCAAGCATGCCAAGACAGACCAAAAGCCGGGGTGAAATCAGGGAAGGTTGGAATAAGGTTTTCATAGGTTAGTCTGGGATATTGAAAAAAGCAGCTGATGTTGCCTCTATAGGTATATGGTAATATTTTTTTGTATGTGAATTGGAGTGGCTCCACAGCTTCTACAAATTGTTTAACTCCTGGTTTGACTGTCTAAAGGAGGCCTGTGATGTTTCAAAGGTATTGGGCTGTCTGGGGCTTGAAGCAAGTCACTCCCCAGTCCTTTCATGGGTTTGTACTGGCAGCTGATCTATCAGAAAACAGCATCTCTGAGCCTGTGGCTAGGCTTTTACAAACAACTATTATAATTTAAATTCTCCTAATTTTTATATCCTCTCCCAATTTAAGCTTTCCCTGATATTTCTGCAAGGATAACTTTTTTGCTTCATTTCAAAATGAAGGCCAGGAATCCATTAAGCAAGACGATAAATAGCAAGCCAATTAACTACAACCTCACAGTGGGTGATGAGAATGTTCTCTTTGAGCCCTTATGAGAAGTTGCGTGATGGAGATTTGAGTTTAAAGGGGGCTCTGACCCTATACCTAACAAGGGTATGAGTCACAGAAAAAGGCTGCCTCGTGGCAAGGTGTCCAGGAAGCCATATGTGAGATGTGAGTTATAATCATTCTCCTTACTAAGGTGCCCAATCATCCTCCCTTAGGGAGGACAGTTCTCCTTTTGTAAGTTCTTCTTCCCTCAAAAAGTGTTCTCCTACATGTCCTCTATTTTGATATTAGAAGACTAATCTGTAAATGTTCGTATTTGATCGATGTAGAGTCAGTCTATTATCTGTGATGTGACGTATTTGTATCTAAATGAGTACTTTCTTCTTACAATTATTATTAAAAATTAATAGGCATGTAAGCATAATTACAATATAAAATACTACAAATGTTTTTATTATGCATTTATCATATTATAGTGTATTATTGTTGCAATGAATAAAATGTTTCTTTTATTTATGATATTGTTTTCTTCAATTTATTTTTGTCCTCCTTTTCATTATAAAAAGGTTGGTCACCTTATCCTTATGTAAAGCTGAATCAAACACACTTTTTCTTTCAGGTTAGGATTATATGTGCATAAACTACCTCAGAACCAGAAACCAAAATGGGGCCTCATCTGAGGCTCCATTATGCAGGCATATTCCACTTAACCAGCCCCAATAGAAAATTACTAACTGGATCCCACAGAGATAGGTATAACGCTTCAATCTCACTGTTGTTAATAAAAAAAAAA
The DNA here is from genome assembly GCF_036850765.1 of Saccopteryx bilineata. Classification (NCBI taxonomy): domain Eukaryota; kingdom Metazoa; phylum Chordata; class Mammalia; order Chiroptera; family Emballonuridae; genus Saccopteryx; species Saccopteryx bilineata. Next base: position 91,280,268 of record NC_089497.1, read on the forward strand.
AACGGTGATGAGCTAATACGAATGCCAAATTTCATAGACTTATAGCTACCAAGCAACATTATTAATATATTTCATGCCTTGATCAGGGTTAAATGCCCTGCAGATATTTTAACAAACAGTGAAAGACACTTCCAGGGTGCTAGAATTAAATGCAGCACAAAGGCTTAGAGTTGTTTTAGTAAAGTCCTTCAACACATACTTATACCTAGATCATTTCTTCTCTCTTAATATTCCAATAACAGTCTGTAAGTATTTAAATCATTTGGGATGGTGTTAATGCTTTGCGAAGAAAAGATGACTTACCCAAATGAAGCAATTAAGGAGATTTTAATAAAAAAAAAAACTATTTCCAAATGGTGGTTGGCTGTCGGGAGCCAATCCACTAATGCTGGCTAACAAGGCCACAGCAGGAGAAGATCCACAACTGCTGATTGACAAAGTCACAGCAAAAGAAGATCGATGGCTGCTGGTTGATAGAGTCACCACAGTGAAGACCAACGGCTGCGGGTTGACAAAGTCACCGCAAAGGAAAGCACAATGATACTTCCCCCTTTGACCTTTTGAATTAATCTGGCCTTATATCCCCCCTTTTCTGGGTGTGGCTATTATTTATGGCACAGGGATAATAGTACCGTGCTTTCCCTGTAGATTTGTAGTAATTTCTTTGGAAATGAGACAGAAGGTGTAAGTTCCACAGAAAAGCCTGTAAGCCCCTTGAACTGGACTCATAAACATAAGAGGCTGGCCACGATATCCCTCATAAAGGGTTAAGTTTGTAGGAGAATTTCTTCTTATTAATCATGTTAGAAAGAATAAAGTTAGAACTTAACTAGTGTATGAATATAGTAAATGAATAAAGTTTAACTAGACATTAGAATCTTAGGTAAAGTGTAGTGAAGTGGCCTGTTGTGTGGCATTGGATGGGAGCACAGTTGGCAAGAAAAGAATGTTTTGCTAAGAGACTTGTTTTATGGCTGAAGGCAGTTGCTTGGCATTCTCATTGAGACACTCTCATGAGGTTTGTGTACTCCCCAAAATTCTTTCTTCAGATAATAAAGAGGAACATGGGGGATCCATAGAAGCAATAGCAATTAATGCCTTCTGATATTATGTTGCTACTAAGCTATCTTGCAGGTGCACTCTATATATCTTTAAGCAAAAGTTACTCTTGATGTTATGACAATTTCTTAATAAGCAAGCCTTTTGAAGTCTTGTGAGAAAAATTAGGACATTGCATGAACTCAAGGCCATTTGCCAGAGCAAGCGGTGGTCCTTTGCTAGTCCTTGACAATTTTGTCTGCTATCTCTCTCTGCGCCCTTGACTCACAACAACAGTAAAATAGTTATTAATTAGTACTAATCTTTTAGAAGTTTGTACCAATACTATTCAAGTTATTGTATAACTGTACTTTGAATGACTTACCACCTGATTTGTAGCTTAGAGATATGAATTAACTGTTATCTAGAAATATGTAACCATAGTGAAACTAAAACAATGATGTATTCAAAATACCATGTGATTGTAACTTAGTGTGTGTGCATAAAAAGTAAAGTTAGACCAGCCATTGGCAGAGATGCCTGGCAGTAAATGCTAACCAGAGAATAAAGAGAAAGAAAAGAATTCGGCTCTCTCACTTGACCTGTGCCGACGCCGTCTCTTCCTGTGGGACCCCTGGATCCCCCCTGGGGCTGGACCCCGGCAGTTGGCTCAATCATTACAGGATTTTGCTGTTCCCAAAATGTTATCAGTGCTAGGTGAGAGAAGCCAAAGAGATAATACAGTTTGCAAAAAAAGAGCACATAACTGCATGGAAAGTGCAACTGATGCAAAATACAAGACTGGATTTTAGAAAAGGAGCACAGCCACCTAATAATGACAGAGAGCAAGAGAGCTCTGACAGTACTTTCTTCCCCAACTCTGATATTTGGCCAGACGTCAGGGGAGAGCACTGGCACAGTCTATACCATGCAGATTTGTGAAATACAGAGCACATGGAAAAGGTGGAGAGTACTTCAGGGGAGGCAACAGGAGAATATGTACCGTGGTGTCAGGGCAAAGTAAAAACCTGATTATTCGCTCATCATGCATCTCACAAATCTACACCACATTACGGAATCTAATTTTACTCAGACTGCCCCAGCAATTAAAATTCAAAATTGCTGGACATAACAACATGGAAGCACATAAATTTTATACTCAGAGTCATTTTTTTTCTGCTTTCCTAGGGTGGCATTCCATGCTGCAGGCAATGATAAGTTGGATAAGGGGTGGGTTCTGAGGCAGAAATTACCAGAAACATAAAGTACTATGTGTCACTATACCAAAGTTTCATTTATATTTTCAGTAATAAAGCCTTTAATTTTTATGATCTAATTTTAATTGCTATTAAAATATTTATATCTGTAAGGCCAGTAGTCACGGCTACCAGCACAGCCGCCTGGCCTATGCAGGTTCCCATTAGATTCGGACAGACAGTAATGAAACGATGGAGCCAAGAACTTGTGAGCCATTAGCTTTAATCCTAGCTTGCACCCAGCAGGCAAGTAATACACACAGTGGGAAAACACTTCCCTTTCCATTCAGGGCTCCCAAAGCCACTGACTTATCCGAGTTTCCTAGAATCAAAGGTTTCTAACTCACCAGCCTTATTCACCTCTGTTCCCCATCTCCTTCTCTCTGCAAAAACTCTGCACAAACTGGCTTCTCCTTCAGCACTCAGCCATCTTGGCTGCTTCTCCTCTGCAATGCTAATTTCAAGAACTAAGAGTGAGAGCCCCTGGACTCCTTTATTTTATAATGTAGAAATTAAAGCCTTTAAGCCAATATGCAAATAAGAAAGTCTCTGTACATTGAACATATGGCAATAGAAGTAGCCAATTATAGCATCAAATTTATAGTCTCCTTCATATATATATATTTCCTAAGTATCCTGAAATTAAATGTAAAATATGTTTATTTTTCCACATTTTCCTATAAGAAAACTAAACTTTTCTCTCTCACCGAGTATCTGGTGGGTGCTTTCCTCATTCCTGCCTTCCTCATTCCACATTATCCTTTATGCAGACTGAATTGCAAGTACAATCATATAACTTTATTAAATAAAAACAGTTTAAACCATTTGAAAATATAATGTCTTCTTCAGTATGTTTTCAGCTTTTCTGTCTAGGTTCACCATTAACTATTGTTGGCTGTTTCAGGGCCTCTAAGTAAATGAACCAATGAAATATTTATGCATAGATGCCTTAGCATTTCACATTTTTTCAGGATTCTCACTCTAAGTAGAAAGAATAAAGTTTGCTCCTTGTTTTCCATTCTTTTCTATCAACCTCCTTCTCATCCTTGTAAGGAAATTTGTTGCTTATTCTTAATTCATGAGTCCCAAATCACACCCTGTGAAATCTTTCACTTTTTAAAAACAATTTATATTCCTCCCTGTATTCTCACTGTATTATTCACATTTAACATGTACTATTAAATATTTCTGACATTCAGAATGTCTAAATAATATGAGATACCCATAATCTCACAACCTATGGTAAGAAACAAAATATTATCAATACAATGGAAGCCATTTTCTATAGAAGTTGTTGTTCTTATACATAGCTATATACAATAGTTTTATTACATGTACATATCTCTAATAATACATATTATATTCAAATTTTAAAACTTTATCAATGTTCTATCTATATATGTGTATGTGTCCACACATTATGTATGTGTTTCTGTGTGTCCTTTTAACAACTAACTTTTTGGAAAAAAGTTTAATATATTTGTAGTATATATTTATGAAAAAGCCTGTGAAATTCTTGTATGGGATATATGTACTTTATTAAATTTTTATCTTAATGATAGATGTTTTGAATCTATGTAAATTTTTTGCTGTTACAAAAAGTGTTGCTTCAATATTTTAAATACAAATGAGAGATATTTTTTGATATACAATGTGCATAATTTTAAAAATTTAAGACATGCATATCTTTATCTTACTTTTTAGATACTGTCAAATTGTTTTCTAATGTGGAGTTTTAATTATACCCAACTAACAGTGCATGAAAGTTCCTATGGCTTCAGATGTTTACCATCACTTGATGTGTTTATTGTTTTTTTATAATGTAATAATATGACATGGTATCTCACTGTGCCTTTAATTTATTTTCTACTAGTTTTATATCTTCTTGGTATTATTTTTTTTCTTTTGTAATCTGCATATTAATTATTTATTTTAGTTTTTACTAGGTTTCTTTTCTTAATATTTTGAAGTATTTAAAAAATGCTTTTTACATTAATATTTTACATGCTTTTAATGTATTTTATTTAAGTCATTGGATTTCACTTCCTTCTTAAATGTTGAATTTTAAAACCATACAGTTTTTAAAAATAATAAGCAAATGTATTTATTTGATATAAATAATTTATCTTATAGTTAAGAATTTTCTGTTTAAAAAGTCTCTCCATGCCCTAAGGTACCACATATTTTACTTTTTGTAACACTTCTCATCATGTTACTGTGATTAGTTTAAAGGACCATCTTTTTTATAGCCTGTGATATCTTCAAGGGCAGAGGCCATGTATTATTCACTTTCCTACAATGGCATTTATGATGCCCAATAAATATGTGATGATTGAAAAGTATTCAGCACCTCCCAGGTGCTAGTGCAGTCTTTTGGCATCTTTCTCGTGTGATAATAACTACCTTAAGTTCTTATACTTATGTAAAAAATCAGACAACAAACCTCTATTGTGTCTCTGATTTTGATATTGATTAAAAACGTTAAATCTGCCTGACCGGTGGTGGCACAGTGGATAAAGCATTGACCTGGAATTCTGAGGTTGCAGGCTGGAAATTCCAGGCGTGCTTGGTCAAGTGCTAGCCTACTCAAGGCACACAGAAGAAACAGCTGCTATGAGTTGATACTTTCTGTTCCGCTCCTTTTTCTTTTCCTCTCCTCTCTCTAAAATTAGTATATAAAATCTTTTTTAAAAAATAGTTAAATTGAAAGATAATTTACAGAAAAGAAGCATGATATATTTACTGAAAATGGTGCACATGGCTTTCTCCTCTTAGCTTACTTATAGCAGTTTCAAATACTGGAATCCTTCCGTGGAAAATACTTTTTAGAAGTCTGTCTTTATTTTTGTATTTTTATGTACATTGTTGGAAATTTATAAGTCATAATATTTATAAAAGTTTCAGGTTTTTTTTCTGTTAAATGTTTGCTCAAAATAAATAGTATGCTGGTTGATCCTTGTTAATATATAAATTTTATAATATTGTTTAAAAGAAATATTTTCCAAATAATTTTGAATTTTATATGAACAAAGTACCAGTATTTTTATATCAACTATTATACTTAATATTTGTTGAGCTTCTACAATGTATTAAAAAGTTTGAATAATATAAATTATATGTATTATATAGTATAGTCACATTGTAGACTATAAAAATGTTCAAATTCCTACTTATAAGGCAATCAAATTCTGATATATAAACTGTTGTGATATTTCTCTTTATTTTGAAAATATTTGGAACATTCTTTGCTCACTTCTCTCAGATAAAAATATCACTTCTAAGAATAATAAGTGTCAAATTGTTGGCTTTTTAATTTTGAAAGCTAAGTTCTATGCATAAGATCAGTAAATAATGACCATTAGTTTATCCTAACTTTGAATAATAACTAATTAGTTTGATAGGAAAAAGAGATAGTAAATGTAACAAGAATAATAAAATAGATACCAATATAGATTTCTGAATATAAGACCTGTGACTTGTAGCATTCTGCAGTAAAGTTGAAGGGTCCATAGTATTACACAGAAATGTCCAGATTTATGTCATAAAAATTCCAGGACATTAAAGAATATTGAATATTGGAGTAACATGGTTGTATTTGCATTCTACAATAATTTATATGATGGGAGTGTGACATATAAAATAGAAAGAGATTGAAACCAGGGGCACTTAGAAATCTATTAACAGGTTTTAAGGAAATATGGAAACTGATCAATTGATACATATGAAAAAAAGAGAAGAATAAAATGTAGAATGGTTTTCCAGATGAATCAATAGGGCTTAATTAAGAATTGTAATAATAGCTAATATTTGTATAGTGGTCGCAATACTCTAAGGAGTGACTAAGAAGTAGTGACTAATAAATGTTTAACAACAAGCTCTCTGGAAGCAGGTTACACTCAACCTACCAGTAAAATGTAGCTCACTAGAAGTTGGGCAGAATTATGCAAAATCTTGTCTTAACAAGCTGCTCTGAGGTGGTAACAGTATACCTCTAAAATTATTTACATTGCATTTCTCTTAATTCTTACAGTATGTCCCTTAAAACAGGCTTTCTTAACCTCAATACCTTTGGTATTTTGAAATAGATATTTTTGTTGTAAGGGGCTGTTCTGTGAATTGTAGAATGTTTAGTATTATATCTTGACTATTCCCTAGATGCCAGTAGTATGCCCCCACACACAGAGCAGGTGTCATAAATAAAAATGTCTCTAGTCATTGTTAAATGTTCTCTGGGGGAAAAGATTAACTCCAGCTAAAAACCAGTGATTTGAGACATATCCATAATTTCCTTTGCCTTTTCTGCTTTCTTCTCTTCCACCTTTTCTACCTAATTCTTGGTCTTCTACTTTTTTTTTTTTTTTTTTTTTGCAAAAAAGAAAATAAAATTTAGCAAAGTTACATACTTAAAAACTGGTAGATTAAATATGTATATATAAATACAGGTAGTCATTCTCCAGAGTAGATCGATAGATTGAAAGATAGGTAGGTAGAGATAGAGATATAGAGATGGATATGTGATTGTAATGCTGTAATTATTGGATAGTAAACTATCATGAATCAAATATTCCTTAGTCTGATGCCAATTTTACACAAATAGTAATTTCATCCTTGATTTAATAGTTTTCTTTTGTTATGAGAAAATTAAATGTATAAAATTATTGAATTATTAACATTATTTTTAGGCCCTGGCCAGTTGGCTCAATGGTAGAGTGTTGGCCTGGCGTGAGGGAGTCCTGGGTTCAATTCCTGGCCAGGGCACACAGGAGAAGCATCCATCTGCTTCTCCACCCCTCCCCCTCTCCTTCCTCTCTGTCTCTCTCTTCCCCTTCCGCAGCCAAGGCTCCATTGGAGCAAAGTTGGCCCGGGCGCTGAGTATGGCTCCATGGCCTCCGCCTCAGGAAATAGAATGACTCTGGCTGCAACAGAGCGACGCCCCAGATGGGCAGAGCATCACCCCTTGGTGGGCATGCCAGGTGAATCCTGGTCGGGCGCATGCAGGAGTCTGTCTGACTGCCTCCCGTTTCCAACCTCAGAAAAATACAAAAAAAACCCACAAAAAAACAAAAAAACCCATTATTTTTAAATATAGCTTTGTTTCAATTAATAATATTTATATCAGTAAAAAAGTCTTTTTCCCCTTTTTATAGTGTCTATCTTTGTGACTTAGTTTATTCTTTGTGTAAAATGGAGAAGTCATATATTGACATAAAGAATTGTTATGCAAAATATAAAATAAGTAAGACAGAGAAAGACAAATATTGTATTATGTCACTTATATGTTAGAATCTTACAAAAGCTGAATCCAGATACAAAGACTGGTTATCAGGAGCTGGGGCATGGGGATAATGGAGATACTGGTTTAAGGAAAATGTCCAGTTAGAAGATGAATAAAGTCAGGAATTTAAAATACAACATAGTGATTGCAGCTAATAACACTGTAATATATACTTGAAAGTTACTAAGAGAGTAATTTTAAATATTCTCATCACACACACACACACAAAAAGAAATATAATTATGTGATATGATGTAAGTGTTAGCAATCATTTTGCAATATATAAGTATATCAAATAAACCAGTTTATACCTTAAATTTACAGTGTATTTTATGTCAATTACTTCAATAAAGTAGGAAAAAAGAAATTGTTATGTCTTTTATCTCTATGTACCTTATATATTTTTTGTCATTTCAAAAAATGCTCTTTAAATTTATTTTATGAAAGTCATTGGAGATAATTGTTTTATTGAACAACAGTACCATAATAATAGGATAAATATCAGAGAAACAGTAATGAGAAAGAAAGAAAATTATATAAGAGAGGGTGAGTAATTAGAAAATGGTTGCTAAATATTGCTAATATAAAATTACCTTTTTATAATAAATATGGATTCAGTAGAATCATATATTATGTTACCAGTGTAGATGCCTAATTATGTCAGAATAAAATATTTCATAGTCTTAAGATGTGTTTCTGGCCCTCAGAAACCCCAGTTCTCAAATTCCAAAATAACATCTTGTATTTATTTTCTATTCCACCACTCACCACTTCTTTAATGATCCCCTGTTTATTCAATAATTTTAAAATTGAGAAATTTTAACTACTTGTATGGAGAACTTTGCTACCTTACACATAGGAATTAAATGAGGAAATTCCAATTTGGATTAAAGTTAGAGAAAACAGTGGTCTTAGGGTATAGGCTTTGTTTATAAAATTATAAAAGACTCATATATAAGAGTATTATGCACAGTTAGAGACAGTGGGATTAGAAAGCTAAAGCAGTGCCCTAGTAATGGGTTAGATACAGAAATATTCTTAAAGTGTATTATCAGAGATTTAATACTGAAACCATCTTTTCTCTCCACATAATCATATGTTAATGTAGTAATCCTAATGAATATTTTTATGAGCATGGATCTGAAAATTGAAAGTCTTCAACCTTTAGCAATAATCCTGTTATCCTTGGAATTGTCACTACATCTGCCCCAAAACAAAATGTGTTTTCTAGTATAGTGAGTGGTAACAAATTGAAAGATCATTGGCACTATAGACTATAAATACAACAGACATTCAAAAAGGTTTGCATTTTTTTTTCTAGAGGATGAGATGGTGGAATTTGTATTGCATCTTTATGTATTACATCTTCAGCTAGAATCAAAATATAAGGAAATCATGCAATAGAAACCCTTTGAAGTTGACCTAGTCTTCCTTAACTGTACATTTTACTAACATTAACTATGCGCTGCCAATAACTGTGTATCAGTTAGTATAAATACATTAGCTATACTTTCTATACTTTTCTATACTTTCAGTATAGAAAAATCAAAGTTAAAAATAACACCCTTGTTATTTGCATTTTTCTACTAATAAGTGGCACATTTTATTATTGAATTTATTATATTCATTTGAGTCTGTCAACCTGCTGTAATTGACATTCATACATTTCACTGTTTATAGCACTTATCCTAGATGCAGTTCAGATACAGTTTTATTTCTGAAAGACCAAAATTGTGAGTTTACGCTGACAAAGTGTACAATTCCCAGGGGCTATATCTTAGCCTGAGTCCTACAAGAAAAAAAAATTGATGTGAGGCAAAAGTGTACATGCTGACAGTTAATTGAGTATTACAATCTGAAAAGAATCAAGAGTGAGGAAGAAAAGGATTTTAAAGCAAGGAAGGAAGAAAAGAAAATTCAAGAGGGCTGGTTTCTTAAGCTAGACCCAGTTTTCAAACAAGCTCAATTAATTGCTCAGTTTCACAGTGCATCTTCATAGGAGCTTATGAATTATTGTGTCTGAAACAACCCATGGGGGGTCATGAGTGGTAGAAAAACACTTGTCTTATATTTAATCACACACAAATATGCTTATTCTTCCCCTTTACCCTTCCGCCCTCATTGATTAAAGTTGGCATTAACTTTCTTGTAATTCCACAGTGTCCTGGCATTAGCACCTTCCAGGTGACTGATGCAGAAACCAGAGCTATCTGGGTACTGACTGCCAAAATATAGATATTTTAGTTTGTATCTTATTGTCAATCTATGCTGCCCAGAGTCTAGGAATCTGTAGGGATAAAAGGAGCAGTTGTCTAATGCCACATAATTCTGCTAAAGCAACATCAGAATAGAGAGTAACATGTAAACTAATTTCTGCAAAGACCTGAACTTTTCTTACTGTAGGGAAAAATGTTTCAGGCCTCCTATAAACAAAACAAAATGTGTGTACCTATAATTTCTTTTTCATTCACATTTTTTATTGATATTAATTTATTGTGTTTACATAGATTCTAGTGTTTCCCAGGGGCAACACTGTTACAATCTATGTAAACACAATAAATTAAAATTCATTCACATTTTAATGATCAGAAATGTCCTCCTGAGCGTTCTTCATGAGATCATCATAATTATAATCCAAACTTCAAAATCAAGTGCAAAACCTTTCTTCACCTTACATCACCTTAACTTCCAACACTTTCAACACCACATTTTCCTTTTTCTTTGATCTTTGTTTTACTTCTAGGGTTTAACTTTCTTGTTTTATTTCTCAATCTTTTCAACCTTAAACATACTTTCTTGCCATTATCTACTCTTTAATAAAGTAGATTTGACTATTCCAATGATCTAAACTATTCTATATCATTGCCTTATAAGTAACAATTCCTCTACAAATTTTCAATTAATTTAAAAACAATACAAATTTTCTGTATCAGGATGGTTGAGGTAAAGACATGCTCCCCTCTAATGCAAAAACAAACAAACAAAAAAACCCAAAAACCTTAAGTTCAGATAAAAATAAACACAAATAACAACAATTGATAAAACCAATAGATATTTGTAGGGCAAAAAAGTGCATTAGGCTTGCTTGCTTGCACTTTGCCTGACTGGTGCAGGAGCACAGGCAGCACCTTGTGTGTACAGTCTATGTGAGGCTGCAGGTGCTTGCCCTCAGGGCAGCAGATTGTAGATTGTGGATCACCTGCCATCACTGGGCGGGGCTATTTTTTGCTATTGTTTGCTAGAGTAGGAATTTTTCCCCAGGCCTGTTTGCTACAAAGTCCTGAGAGATAAAAGCAGTCTCCCCTGCCTGCTTGCTGGCCTTTGGGAGGCTAATAAATGGAATGGCCCACCATCGTCCAGCTCCACAGTTCCTTTACCATCTGCCTCAATTCAATGTGAACCTGCACTGCTACAGCCACTGGCCTTACTTACATAATTGTAATCCTATATTATTATGCACAAAGACTAAAGGTAATTGGAAACATGGTAAATTATTTTATAGATAAGGAGGTGCATGCAGAAGAAACACTTCTGAACAGCAGGTTGATAAAACACATATAATTCTTTTAAATTGAAAGAAAAAGTGGGTGTGTGGGGGGAGAAAAGGCTGAAAAACAGAATTGTGTAGTACATTTTTAAAGTGCAGTTAGATCTAAAAACCAATACTGCTCAGTTCTAAAGGAAGCAGTATGTTCTCCAGGTCAGAGTACTCAGGAGTCCTGTTACAGAAAGAAGGGCTAGAATACTACTCCAAATGGAGATACTTTCACACTATCCACTTACTCTACTGGGTCCCAGAACTCTGTTAGATAATCACATCTGAGGCAGGTGATTGTAAAATTATTCTCTGGATAAATTTAATCTAGGAAATGATTTACCCTCCAAAAAAGGCCACAAACCTTTCTTAAATATATATCTTTCCAATTATTGAAAATATTATAGAAAAACTCAGAAATTGGTTTTAAATAACTGTCATTTATATATACTGTTTTAGAAATTAAAATCACATACCGTATTTAATTACAGATTAAGTTCTGTCAACTATTGAAGGAGGCCTGTCAGAAAAAGAAAGGTGAAGCAACCATATAGCTTAATTCTCTGGTTGGTACTCTGCTTTCTTCAGCCCCCTTTTATGAGCTAATCTTTATTTTAAAACAATTATGCTGTTTTGGCCTAGTAGTATAAATGATCACATTTATAGTGCCTCTGGCAGGTAAGGGTTGGCTGAATAGAGTCTTACAAAACATTCCAGTCGATGCTTAAGGGCTTCCTTCAAATATTATGCATAAAGATGGTTCAAACTTTTGCAAAAAGATTCTAACAGAAATAGCAAGCCTCCTTCTTGCAAATTGAAGGGACTTATAGAAGAGGCAGACAAAATGCAATGAAAAGATTAAAACTCTGAAGTTAATGCCATAAAAAAATGGGAAACAAGAATTATTTGAATGCTGAAATAAAAATCAATCCATAAAGGTATAAAAATGTAAAACTGAGGAAATTTACTGGTTTGATTTCCATGAAGCTAAGGGAAGTCAAACAGGTGGTGGCCAAACAGCAGCCCTGTGGAGAACTTGCCAAATCACAGCAAAGGCATGCAGAATGCCAGTGTATCAGGAAATAACAAATATAAACATTAAACTTCTTAAACTGCTTTGAATAAACAAAATTAGATTTAATGGTAGATTTTGCCATGCTATTGGAGATAGCTTAATAACAAGTACAATGAAAATTTAGTGCACAAATAAAAGGAATTATCAATAGTTAAAATAACAAAGTTGTTTTAAAAAGGAAATTCAATTATAATATGCTTCTTAAATTGGCAACAAAAAATTATTCATGAAGACATAACATATACATGGAGAGAGCAACATTGATCTATTGTTTCACATACTTATGCACTCACTAGTACTTATGCACTAACTAGTACCTACTTATGCACTAACTAGTACTTATGCACTCACTCACTAGTACTTATGAACTCACTAGTACTTATACACTCACTAGTATTTATTTATGCACTCACCAGTACTTATGTACTCACTAGTACTTATGCATTCACTATTACTTATGCACTCACTAGTACTTATGCACTCACTCACTAGTACTTATGCACTCACTAGTACTTACTTATGCACTCACTAGTACTTATGCACTCACTAGTACTTACACACTCAAAAGTGGACTATTTTATGTGTTCTGACCAGAGACTGAACCTGCAACCTTGGTGTATTGAGACAACTCCTTAACAAATTGAGCTACTCAGCCAGGACCTATTTAATATTTCTTAAAATGTCAATATGAATTATAATTATCTCAAAATTAAAAAATATTTTTAATTGGATACTTAATTCTCTTATAAAATATAGAAAAGAATTTGTGGTTTTTTTTCAAGTCCTCTAGATGGAGTCCCCAACTGTGGTCAAGACAGTCTGAGTGAAATATTAGTCAAATCTTTATAATAAATAAAATTTATTTTTATAATTAAATTGGATATTTAAATTATATAAAAGAAAACATAATTCATATTATAGAATTATAGAATTCTATAATTATAAAGTCTTTAAATGAAGGTCTAATCATTTTTCTCTACTGTTCTCAAATACACATAGTTACATATACAACAAACTTAAGATATATGGGCCAGACTAGAAAAAGCTTTTCAATTTAACTCATATAAATGATTTGCAGGATTGGCAATATAAGTTATTATATTATCTAAAATTCATTAATAAAAATTTTTAGTAAGTAAACTGTGACATAAGAACTTTTTCATTTTTTTCTTTACTTAAAAGGAGAGTCATAGAACAATTCTGGAAAAATGAATGAAAAAAGGAGTGAGCAAATGAACAATATCAGAGGAAGTGATAGTGATGCCAAGAGTTAAAAATAGGAAGATTATCTATCTTGGAACTCTTACACTTAGAACTACAGAGGAAATCTATTCTTACACGAAGAAAAGAGGATAAATATACCTTAAATCTGTCAGAAACTTAAAGAAAAAATTCACAAGAATTCTATACTCTTAAAAAAAATCAGGGGTTGAAGTTAAATAATGATTTTATAATTATCAAGTGTAATAATCCCATAATGATTTCTAACACTACACCAAAGGAAGAAAAGGGACTCACCAGATAAAGCCTACATAATCTTGCTTCTTGCTCTCTTATTCTGCATGTAAAGTATAAAGAAAATTGTTGTTTTCTTTCTTTTTTTAAAAAAGAATAACTTTAGAATTTTTATAGAGACTGCATTGGATCTGTAAAGTGCTTTGGGTAGTATGGATGTTGTAACTTTCATTCAATTTGTTCATAACTGAATTTTTATTGAACAAAAATATATTTTTTCCTTATAGATCAGAAGGAACATACAGCTACTTCAATTTTAGAATATATAAAAATAAAAATTTAGTTCCACATATACTGATGCTCCATGCTTTATAACTTTAAAGTCTAGTTAAAAAAAAAATGAAGATATTTGTAGAGAGAATTGAAGTTGGAAAAATAGCCAAAGTTCAAAGTTCAGAAAAAACTATTTTTAGGTGACCATACACAGCTGTGAAAATGCATGCTTCGATCCCATACTTGAAAGAAGAGTATTTATTGTATCTGGAAGGAAAAAAAAATTAAGTTCTTTAGACACTCTTCTCAACTACTTCTTCATGTAATTTTTTTAAAATTTTGCTGGGTGTTTAAAGTTCAAGCTGTAAAGATTTTTTTTAAAGTAACAGGGGTTGGTTTTGTTTCAATTAGACAGCAGAGCAAAACAAAACCAAATAAAAAAAAACAATAAGACAATAACCAAAATAAAATAAATACTCTGATTTTTTCTTTTACTATAGCACCAAAAAATATTGGATTTCTCTTATATAAGGTAATATGAACAAAAAGACACATCTAGTTAACATTACCAAATCAACCAAACACGTTTATATTTTCTTCCAAGAGAACTACAATTTACAATACTTTTCTTGCCCTCTGTTTTCCTAGACTGCTTTTTTTTGTCTCCCCTTTTTGCCTACTCCTTTTCAATCACCTTAGAAAATATGTTTGCCTTCTCTTTTAAAATCGATTTCCTAGGTGTATTAATTTTATCCTTAGCTGGAACACTCTCCTTGGGCAACCCTATTTACTAACATTATCATACATTAAATATTCAAAAATCTATGAGCCAACACAGATTTAACCACCAAGTTGCCATCCTTGCTCACTGCATCTTATGTTGGACATCTTATTACTTATGTTTAGACAGCTCCATAAACATCTCAAATTCAACATTTCTAAACCTGCTATTCCTTCAGTATTCTCTTTCAATGAATGATCTACCCATGCAGTTCCCAAGTCAGAGTTGCACCCATAACTCTTCCCTCTCCCTTACTGATACATTCAATCCATCATCGAGGCTGACTGTCTTCCTCTATCATTCTCTAATGTTTTTATTGCCCTTTATTCTAAATGCCAAGACATTTCCCAGCCCATTGTCATTTAACATAAATTTCTAGAAGACTTTTCTTATTTATCTTGCTGAATTCAAATTTACTTCAATTAAAAATTAAAATCAGTTTTCATGATGAGCCTGAAATATCACTAAGGTATGCATCCCAGATCACTTTCCTTTCAAATCCCTTCAACAGTTTTCCATTTTACTAAGAACTAAGTACCATTGTTTTAACAAAGACCTTCAGGAGCCTTTTTTTCATGCTTATAAGTCTCATCTACTTCCACCTCAAACTACTCACCTTCCAAATATAACTACTTATTTCTCATTTCTGTTTATTTATATACTGTGTTTCATCGACCTAAACACTTGCTACTCTTTCACTTCACTTTCACTGGGAAATCCTATCATCTTTCAAGTTTCAGCTTAAACATTTGTTGACCAAATATCTGAATTCAACATTTATCTTAATGCTCAATAGTGTTTCTTATGATGGCAAAAATAAACAAATATATTAATAAAATAACTTCTACAGTCACCAGAAAACAGCTTTTTTATTAGGAAATAAACTGGTTAATGGGTAAAAAGTTTAACAATGAATTTGATAGAGAAACCAAACTGACTATAGGGAAAGTAGAAGGTAAACATATCTTATAAATGCTTTTATTTTCTTCAGTCTCCCTTTGTCTGCTGGTAAAACAAAGTAGTCAAGTCCATTTTTCAGCTGTTTACTCACATCACATATTATTTGTGACATTCATTGGTAATTGTTTACCTCCATGTTTCTGTTAGTCTATCATAAAGAATTTTGCAGTTATTTTTTCCCACTATTCTAATAAAAATGTTACTGAACCATACTGTCAGAATATATTTAGCACCAAGTTCAAAGGTTGTGCTGTATAAAATGACATTAGTAGTCAAAAACAAATATATTTTCACTTTCTGTCAAATTTTTGAGAGTGAGAATAACAGGGTAATTATAAACATAGATGATAAAGCAAAATGACTGTGTTCAAATATATAATTGCAACTTCCTGGTTATGTAATTTTGAACCAGTTACTTAACCTCATCTATAAAATAAAAATAACATTAGCACATATCTCATAGGGTTTAATGCTGTTTGAAATAGTTATAGGTATAAATTTTGTTGAATAATGCCTGGCATAGAGTAAACATTATATGTTACAGTTTTTACTATAAATTATTTGAGCAACTATTTCTTATTTCCATAAAGTAACAAAGTACAAAAAGAAAGCAACAGTAAAATAATCTCTTACTCAGACCAATGTAGTCAATATGTGTACATAAATCAGAAGGCATTGGATTGGCATCTAGGAAAACTGAAGAAATGAAGCAGCCAGCAAATGTGATAGCTGACATAAATTAAATTATAAAAAATATGTATAAAGTTTGTATAAATTAACATAAAATAATACCAGAACTTTTGTACAGTAAAAGAAAAATTATTACTGTTCTGGCCTGATAGCTCAGTTGGTTACAGTGTCAGCCCAAGCACAGTGGGTGCTGTCCATCCCAGGTCAGTGCACAGTCAGGAACAGATAGGTGTGCTTGTGTCTCTCTCTGTCTTATTCTCTTTCTCTCTCTTTAAAATAAATAAATTAATTTTTTTAAAAAGCCCTAAATACAAACAATGCTTCTCTCACTATGGATTTAGGACATTTGAGTTGCAGAATTCTTAGAGAAGTCTCCTGATATTTTGCTAATATAGAAACTCAGTTACTTGCATCAAATCTCTGTTGATACTATTGTACAAAATTGGGGTACTTTTGTCTTAGAATCTCTTAGTGAATATGCCTGTGTTCAAGTTGACACCATACTCCCCAAAGTCTGTATGCTTTGTGTCAGAAGAAGGAAGATAACACATGCATGTAAAACCACTGAGAATCATTTTATTTTTTAGCACAAGCTTAGTGTCTGGATCATAGGCAGCACTTCATTAATTTTTGTTCAATACATGTTTAATATATTGGAATTCACATAACAATAGCTTTCCTCATAAAATTTGAATAATACAATTGTTTTGTTATTACAAAGAACTTAAATACAAGATATATAATCAACCTAGCTGAAGTACATCTATTATTTAGCCACCATTAATAAATACATAGGAGGAACATGGACTTTATTTGAAAATTCTCTTATATCTGACTTACCTTAAAACATGTTTTCACAATTTTTTTTTTTGTATTTTTCTGAAGCTGGAAACAGGGAGAGACAGTCAGACAGACTCCCGCATGTGCCCGACCAGGATCCACCCGGCATGCTCACCAGAGGCAATGCTCTGCCCACCAGGGGGCGATGCTCTGCCCCTCTGGGGCGTCGCTCTGCCGCGACCAGAGCCACTCTAGCGCCTGGGGCAGAGGCCAAGGAGCCATCCCCAGCGCCCAGGCCATCTTTGCTCCAATGGAACCTTGGCTGCAGGAGGGGAAGAGAGAGACAGAGAGGAAGGAGGGGGTGGGTGGAGAAACAAATGGGCGCTTCTCCTATGTGCCCTGGCTGGGAATAGAACCTGGGTCCCCCGCATGCCAGGCCGACGCTCTACCGCTGAGTCAACCGGCCAGGGCCATGTTTTCACAATTTACCAGTCATGTAAATGACTAATGTTTACATCAGTAACATAAAGCTTATTTTAATAATATCTATACAAATACATATAAATATATAAGGTATATATTTTACATATATAAATGAAGAATTACATAAAATCAAGTAATAATAATTCCTCATATATCCTTTTTTTAAAATTAATTTTAAGGGGGTGACATTGGTAAATCAGGGTACATCTATTCAGAGAAAACATCTCTAGGTTACCTTGACATTTGATTATGCTGCGTTCCCATCACCCAAAGTCCAATTGTCTTCCATCACCTTCTAATGTGTTTTCTTTGTGCCCCTCCCCACCCCCAACCCCCTCCTTCTCTTCCTCCCCACCCCATAACCCTCACACTCTTGTCCATTTCTCTGAGTCTCATTTTTATGTCCCACCTATGGAATCATATATTTCTTAGTTTTTTTTCTGATTTACTTATTTCACTCAGTATAATGTTATCAAGGTCCATCCATGTTGTTGTAAATGACCCGATGTCATCATTTCTTATGGCTGAGTAGTATTCCATAGTATATATGTACCAAAGCTTTTTAATCCGCTTGTCCACTGATGGACACTTGGGCTGTCTCCAGATCTTCGCTATTGTGAACAATGCTGCCATAAACATGGGGGTGCATTTCTTCTTTTGAAATAGTGCTATGGTGTTCTTATGATATATTCCAAAAAGTGGGATAGCTGGGTCAAAAGGCAGTTTGATTTTTAATTTTTTGAGGAATCTCCATACTGTTTTCCACAGTGGCTGCACCAGTCTGCATTCCCACCAGCAGTGCAGGAAGGTTCCCTTTTCTCCACATCCTCACCAGCACTTTTTCTGTGTTGTTTTGTTGATGAGCGCCATTTTGACTGGTGTGAGGTGATATCTCATTGTGGTTTTAATTTGCATTACTCTAATGATTAGTGATGTTGAGCATTTTTTCATATGCCTATTGGCCATCTGTATGCCCTCTTTAGAGAAGTGTCTATTCATTTCTTTTGCCCATTTTTTGATTGGATTTTTTGTCTTCCTGGTATTGAGTTTTACAAGTTCTTTATACATTTTGGTTATTAAGCCCTTATCAGACGTACTGTAAAATATGTTCTCCCATTGTGAGTTTGTCTTTTTATTCTGTTATTACTGTCTTTAGCTGCACAAAAGCTTTTTAGTTTGATATAGCCCCATTTGTTTATCCTGTCTTTTATTTTACTTGCCCGTGGAGATAAATTGGCAAACATATTGCTGCGAGAGATGTCAGAGAGCTTACTGCCTATGTTTTCTTCTAAGATGCTTATGGTTTTACGGCTTACATTTAAGTTTTTATCCATTTTGAGTTGATTTTTGTGAATGGTGTAAGTTGGTGGTCTAGTTTTCTTTTTTTGCAGGTTGCTGTCCAATTTTTTCAACACCATTTGTTGAAGAGGCTGCCTTTACTCCACTGTATGCTCTTACCTCCTTTGTCAAATATTAGTTGTCCATAGAGCTGTGGCTTTATTTCTGGGTTCTCTGTTCTGTTCCATTGATCTATATGCCTGTTCTTATGCCAGTACCAGGCTGTTTTGAGTACAGTGGCTTGTAGTATAACTTGATATCCGGAAGTGTGATACCTCCCACTTTATTCTTCCTTTTCAAGATTGCTGAGGCTATTCGTGTTGTCTTTTGGTTCCATATAAATTTTTGAAATATGTGTTCTATATCTTTGAAGTAAGTCATTGGTATTTTAATCAGTATTGCATTAAATTTATAAATTGCTTTGGGTAATATAGACATTTTAATGATGTTTATTCCTAACCATGAGCATGGTATATGCTTCCACTTGTTTGAATCTTCCCTGATTTTTTTTATCAATGTTTTATAATATTCTGAGTAGAAGTCTTTAATTTCCCTGGTTAAATTTATTCCTAGGTACTTAATTTTTTGGTTGTAATCATAAAGGGGATTGATTCCTTGATTTCTTTTTCTGACAGTTCATTTTTAGTGTATAAAAATGCCTCTGATTTCTGAGTATTAATTTTATAATCTGCCACCTTGCTGAATTCATTTATCATGTCCAGTAGTTTTTTGACTGAGACTTTAGGGTTTTCTATATACAATATTTTATCATCTGCAAATAATGATAGTTTTACTTCTTCTTTTCCAATTTGGATGCCTTTTATTTCTTTTTCTTCTCTGATTGCTTCCTCATATATCCTTAACTCAATGCTTAAGAGTCCAGAAAATTACAAATGACCAAGTCTGCCATCAAAAAGCTTATAATTTAATTTCTAAGAGATGACTTAGCCAGTCAACTCATCCATTTGGATGTCAGAACTAATTAGTACCTAGTGAATTCTCAACACTGGACTAAATGCATGGATGGAAGGAGATAGATTTCAAAAGTATGATCCAATATTCATCCTACCTGAAAGAAGCTTTTATATATAAAAATGGTGTGTTTAGGTTTCTTTATTGTAAAATGAAATATCTAGACTGTTTTTTGTCACAGTTTCTTCCCAACTAAATATTCTGTGCTCAGTGTACCATGAAGAAACAAATAACTCGAGACAGGGTAAGTTAGAGCCAAACCATTAGGTATTAAGATATCATGGACCTGATCAGGTGGTGGTGCAGTGGATGGAGTGTCAGGATGAAATGAGGATGACCCAGGTTCAAGACCCTGAGGTCGCCAGCTTGAGTGCAGGCTCATCTGGCTTGAGCAAAAAAAAAAAAAAAAAAGCTCACCAGCTTGGACCCAAGGTCACTGACTCAAGCAAGGGGTTACTCAGTCTGCTGTAGCCCCCCAGTCAAGGCACATATAAGAAAGCAATCAATGAACAACTAAGGTGTCGCAACAAAAAACTGATGATTGATGCTTCTCATCTCTCTCTGTTCCGGTCTGTCTGTATCTATCTATCCCTCTCTCTGACTCTCCCTCTGTCGCTGTAAAAAGAAAAATGATATCTTGGAAAACTATAAGGGAAATCATTAGATGGTAGATCTTAAAGAATTAGTGGGATTTTGATGGAACATAATGGGAAAGAACTCCAGGACAATGCAAACTGTAAGACTGTAGACATGGAACAAAGTGTGAGTGAATGAATGTATGTAGAAGCATATCAAATACTGATGAGTAGTTCAGATAATGTAATGTTTTAGAGCTCAGAAAAGAGGAAACATTCATGTTGTCTCCTTTTAAAAAGTGGATCCATTTACATCAATCTATTTCTATGCTATTTCTTTATCCATTCATCTATTGAGGAACACTTAGGTTGTTTCCATATTCCTTGGCTATTATGAATAATGCTGCAATAGTGAATAATATTGTCTTGTATACTGGAATTTGAGTAAGATTGTAGGTTTCAGGTGCTCTTGCTTTTCAGCCTTTTGGCTAAGATCAACTGTAGATTTCAGTTGCTCCCTATGCACACAAAAAAATGGTAACTATGTGAGATGAATATGTTAATTAGTTTCATTGCTATTATTATTTTACTATGTTTATGTATGTCAAATCATGTAGTACAATTTAAATATACATAACTTTTATTAAAATTAAATCTTAAAAAGAATAAACAGAAAACCTTTGAAAATTTTGAAGTAGTTGACAAAATTAAATAGATAAGAAAAGAAAGATTTATCTGGTGATAGTTAGCAAGAAGCATTGAAAAAATTAGCACCTTAAGATTAAAAATTCAGTGAGAAGTTTCTTTCCATATTCTGACTGTGTGGATATAAAATCTCAAGGTAGGCCCTGGCCGGTTGGCTCAGTGGTAGAGTGTCGGCCTGGCGTACAGGAGTCCTGGGTTTGATTCCTGGCCAGGGCACACAGGAGAAGCACTCATCTGCTTCTCCACCCCTCCCCCTCTCCTTCCTCTCTGTCTCTCTTTTCCCCTCCCGCAGCCAAGGCTCCATTGGAGCAAAGTTGACCCAGGCGATGAGAATGGCTCTGTGGCCTCTGCCTCAGGTGCTAGAGTGGCTCTGGTTGCAGCAGAGAAATGCCCCATATAGGCAGAACATCGCCCCCTGGTGGGCATGCCGGGTGGATTCCGGTCGGGCGCATGCGGGAGTCTGTCTGACTGCCTCCCCATTTCCAGCTTCAGAAAAATACAAAAAAAAGGGAAAAAAATATCAGTGTAAAATCAGAAAAGTGAAGATGAAAAAGGAAGAAGAGACATGAGATACACATGTAAAAAGTTGAAAAGATATAGGACCTGAAGGAAAACAATAAATAAGTGATGACTTTCTAGTTTCAAACTGAGGTGAATGGAGAAATGTGAATGCAAGGAACAGAAACAGAAATATGGGGAAAAAAGTGGTTTTGAGGAAAAAATACTTTTCATTTGTCACATACTGAGTTTTGAGGGATGATTAGCAATCTGTCAAGTAGAAAGCTGGATGATGCAGTTAACATATTATTTGAAGCAAAATGCACACATTTGAACTATGTAGGTAGTAATGTAAAACTGAAAGCTTATCAGGGGTCTCAAACTCGCGGCCCGCAGACTAATCCACGGGCTTACTTAATTTTATCCAAAATATTTTGAACTTCGTGGATTAGTCTGTGGGCTCACGCACAGATTTTTTAGGGCTCCTTAGGTAGCTATCCCGTATAGCCTCTACAGACTCGTCACTGTCTGATGGCCTACCAGAACAGGGTTTCTCCACCAAACTGCCAGTTTCCTTCAACTGTTTATTCCACTGAGTAATGTTATTCCTATGTGGTGGCACTTTGTTATGAATGCGCTGATATTCACATTGCACTTTGGTCATGGATTCGAATTTAGCGAGCCACAGAACACACTGAACTTTCCTCTATACCGTCCACATCTTGACTGGCTTGGCCGTGGGCTGCTTTGCTGTATACATGGTGTTACATCATCATCTGCGCATGCGCACATGCTGCCTCATCATCCTAAAGAAAATAGGAGGGAGGGTTTTCTTTTTATTTGGTGCAGATTTCACATTTCTGTTGTCTTCTGTTGCTTTCCTGTGACTGGTCAAAAGTGCCATGACTTTTCAGACACACTGTATAATAAAACAAACAGAGGCCTGTTTTGCTCTGGCAAGATAAAGGCATTGCAGAGGCCTCTCAATCCCATCCTTTTTCTCTTTATTTTCTTCATTCCTCACCATTCTCACTCAGGTCCTGTAATTACTAGCTATGCTGGTTTGCCGCACAATATAGTAATGAAATGTATTTGAACAAGAATCTTATTTTCATAGGTCCAACAAATTATTAGGGTCTAGGTGCCTTTGGGATTAATGTTTTAAATTTGTTGTTTACCACTTATTATAAATAACCATAAATTTAGTTAGTAAAAACATTTATTATTATTTTTTAAATAAAATAGACAAGAAGAAAAATAACTTCATCATAGCTTGTATGTCTAAACAGCACACATTTTAAGAGTATGTGTGCCATGGTGTACAAAAGTATATTTTTATTTGCCAGAATTAAAGTATTTATAGCCATTTCTCTATACATATTATAAAAAGATATGTATGAGGTCTTGTACAGAACACATAAACAAAATCCCCTGTTTAAACAGAGATTTTATGCAATTTCTAAACTTTCAGAGAATAACCAAGTTAAGCTTAAATACACAAATAGCTTTAATGAAAAACCTTAAAATTGGAGCCGAGCCATTGTATCAAAGACTAAGCACTTGTCAAGAGCTCTAGTTATACTCTTTATTTTCTTATTCTGAGAGATAAATTATTCAATCAATTGATGCTGCAGAGAAATTGTAGGGTCTTCACATTTTCAAAATATTACCAAAAGCAATAGGGCATTTTGATCATGTTTTTTCAAAGTCAGTGACTACTTTTGTTATCAAAAGCAAGATATTCTTCCAAGAGGAACAATTGTCCCTGAGTTTTTCAAGCAAAAAAAGGGTCTTATTTCTTTTTTTTTTTTTTTTTGAGATTGAGAGAGATGGAAAGAGGGACAGACAGACAAGAAGGGCGAGAGATGAGAAGCATCAATTCTTTATTGTTGCACCTTAGTTGTTTATTGATTGCTTTCTCATATGTGCCTTGACTGAGGGATTTTGGCAGAGCCAGTGACTCCTTGCACAAGCCAGTAACCTTAAGTGCAAGACAGTGACCTTGGGTTTCAAGCCAGTGACCTTTGAGCTCAAGCCCACGACCATGAGGTCATGTCTATGATCTCACGCTCAAGCCAGCAACACCACTCTCAAGCTGGTGAGCTTGTGCTCAAACCTAATGAGCCCAAGCTCAAGCCAGCGACCTCAGGGTTTCAAACTTGGGTCCTATCTGCATCTCAGGCCAACACTTGATCCACTGCACCACCACCTGATCAGGCTAGCATATTTTCTTGTATACTTTTAAATGATACTAACATCAGCTAATAGCACAATATTACTGAAAAAGCTACATGTAATTAAAAGATAAAAAATGTGTTATTTTTTTTTTCAAAATTTCACAATTAGTAAATAAACATGTTTGGGAGTTTTAAAGAATTTCTTCTTCTCCAATCAATGAAATCAGATTTTCAGAAGAAAGCTTCTGTCCACACTTATAGGGTTCCATGGGCTGTAGAATAGATGGTCTGTTAGTCAGTATAGAAACAACATTTATCTCATTATACACCTCCTTCAGAGCTCTTGCATGACTGGGTGCCATGCCAATAAGCAGTAATATTGTGAAACAAATCTTTTTCTTTTTTTTCAGAGAGGTCAGCCTCTACAGTGGGCTTAAAATAATCACTAAACCATGTTATGAAGAGATGTGTTGCCATCCAGGCTTTGTTTGTCTTTCTCTGACTGTTTCACCTAGCATAATACTCTCCAGGTCTATCCATGTTGTTACAAAAGTTAAGATTTCCTTCTTCTTCCATTATGGAAATGTACCAAAGCTTCTATGGTACTCATCTTCTGATGGGCACTTGAGCTACTTCTAAATCTTGACTAAAGTAAATAACACTGCAATGAATATAAGGCTGCATATATTATTTTGAGTGATGGACACACAATACAATATACAGATGACCTATTATAAAGTTGTACACTTGAAATGTATATAATTTTATTAACCAAAATCACCCCAATAAATTCAAAAGTTAAAAAAATAGAGCTGTAGAAATATTGATAAAGAATAAATGGAAATATTTCCAGGAAACAAAAACTTCTAGGAGAGTACTTTTTCTCAATGAAATTAAAACTTTTCTTAGAAATGAATGAATAAAAGTTGAATAAACCAATAATAAATGAGTGAATACATAAAGAATGAAATAATCATTTTATAAATAATGAGTGTTTATTGGTGGGAGAAGATATAAAGAGCCTTTCTTTCTGAGATTAAGTAAATATTTCTCTATATCTTGCTTTCCTGCCATAAATTTCAATCTTCACATTGTAAGTGAGTGGAGGACAAACACATATGCACACACTGAATCATACATACTACATCATTTGCTATTTAAGTTCCTTTCATCCTGCTCAATATTTTTTTAATCCAATACACAGCCTTAGAATTTTCCTTGGTGATTTTATAAGCATAATCATATCAAAATGAATTTTACAATTAAAAAAATTCACTTCAGATGTTAGAGTAAAAAATTGCTTGTTAGTTCTTGATCTTTATTCATTTTACTGCATTGGTTTTCAAAAAAAAAAAGCCTATTTCAGAAAGTACAGAAACTACACCCCTATTTCACACTTAGTAGACACTTAGCCAGTGTCTTATTTTCCTATTCTCTAAAAATAAATTACTGAGTAGTCCAGAGAAAATTTATTTTAAATTTAAATGTTTTTAAAAGTTCTCAAATTTAAATGAGAGAAACATTTATTCTTCTTTGTCATCATTTAAGTGTGTGACCATCACTAAAACAATCAAGGGCACAACTTACAGTGTGGAATGATGGACAGAGGAACAAAAAACCCCTTAGGTATTCTATTAGTCTCTGCTCTTTTTAAGTTGGTAATCAGTTAAATAGTTTCTCATAAAATAAATTGAATATCTCATCAGTAAAAAGTGATTATCTTATTTTTTTCCATGGCTGACCTTAATAACTCACAAACTCTGTAGTCACTTTGTGATGTCTGTGAGTTATGAGACCTTCATACAAATGAAAGAGATATAATACCACTTTTCACTGCAGAGATCTTCTATATCCCTCATATTAAATTAGTAAGAGGCACATTGTTCCTTGTGATTTCAAAAAGGGCTGCAAAATCATGTTGGATATCTATCCAAATACAGATAGATGACACCTGAAGTTTATTGTTTTAGAAAGGGATTTTATATCTGCAATGTCAATTAAAAAATGACATTTGATTATACTTGAATTTAGAAAATATAATTCAGTATAGTCTATTAAATTTTAGGAGAGCTCCTTGATTTATTTTTTAATTGTTTAGTTAAAAATATCATCTTTTTTTTTTTTTTTTTGCATTTTTCTGAAGCTGGAAACAGGGAGAGATAGTCAGACAGACTTCCACATGCGCCCGACCGGGATCCACCCGGCACGCCCACCATGGGGCGATGCTCTGCCCACCAGGGGGCGATGCTCTGCCCATCCTGGGCGTCACCATGTTGTGACCAGAGCCACTCTAGCGCCTGGGGCAGAGGCCACAGAGCCATCCCCAGCGCCTGGACCATCTTTTGCTCCAATGGAGCCTTGGCTGCGGGAGGGGAAGAGAGAGACAGAGAGGAAGGAGAGGGGGAGGGGTGGAGAAGCAAATGGGCGCTTCTCCTGTGTGCCCTGGCCGGGAATCGAACCCGGGTCCTCTGCACGCTAGGCCGACTCTCTACCGCTGAGCCAACCGGCCAGGGCCAAAATATCATCTTTATATTTATAAAATTAGAATATTTTAGTCTAGCATCATATATTTTTAGAAGAAAAATGAGCAGTTATGTTAACATAATTTGTGTGTACCATTTGCAAAACACCCATTCTAATATATAAAACTATAATTAAAAGAAAATTGGTTCCCTGACCAAAAAAAGGTAGCTGCATAGACTGCCTTAACAGAAACAAGTAGATCAATTGACTCTCTCCTCAGAAATATAAATAATGCATCACTCTATACAACTGAGTAAATAAAACTAAGCAAAGAAGACAGATGGATAAGATAGACCACGCTTTATATTTTAGATGTAGCAGTGCTCTAAAAAAAAATAGCACTGTCTTCATTTCATTTGTGAAGAATCTCTAACTAAAGAAGTTAAATAATTTAATCAAGAATACAAAATTATATTTGGCTAGCTAAAAAACTGGAAACAACTATTACTTAATTAATTTTATTATTTCATTAACAGACAGAAACTTTAAATATTTTTTAGTCTTCTATTTTAGTACACTTGCAGATTTGTGTAACCACCACACAATTAAGTCATAAAATGATCTTATTACTCCAAAAATTCCCTTGGGCTGCTTCTTTGAAATTACATTCTTTTTACCCCTAACCTCTGGCAAACACTGAATAATAAGTTTTGGGTTTTCTAGAATCCCAAAAGATGGAATCATATAATATGTAATCTTTTGAAACTGATTTCTGTCACTCAGTATAATGCCTTTTAAATTCATTCATGTTACCACATCTATCAATTGTTATTTCATTTTTGTGTTGAGTTATATTATGTTGTATTTCAGGGCAAGATCAATCATGTAACTCAGGATAAGTAGTTTGGATTTTTTCTGATTGTCAAGTTAAGTCATCTAGTCAAGGGTTTGATATAATCTGAAATATATTTTTGAGTTCACTGTCACTTTTCTTGTAGAAAATAAAGTATAGGCAAGAATGGAAGAAGGAAGTAAGGTAGAACTGGTGTGGATGTTAGTGTCATAATCAGATGTAAGAGATAGTGACCTATTGTAGAGGTAGTCATGGTGGATGTGGAAAAAAAAAACAAATTGTACATATATTTGAAAGATAAGGGTGACAAGAATTGAGGTATAAGGGGGAAAATAATCAGTCATTCTTGTGCTTTGTTAATTCATGTTGGTTTGGACTTTTCTGCAGATTTTGACCGCTGTTTGATCTTATTCCAACATATATTTGCTTTTCCTAGCTCTAGTTTTTTTTTTTTTTTTTTCTGAGTTAGCAGAGCAATTAGTAATTGGATTCAGTTACACAGCCCAAATAAAACACTGTATTTTAAGATTCAAAAAGAGATATTAAATGTCTTAGTTATATCTTTGCCAATGAAGAAAATATCTAATCCACTAAAATACTTAATTTCAATAGAATTGACACAGTCTGCAAAGATAGCAGAATCCCTGCATGGGTACACTGACATTAAATGATGTTCTACCAGATTGTTGAAAAATTGAGTCTTTATTCAAATATACATTTGTTTGTTTCTTTTATTTATTTACAGTCTAACTTAGAAGCTTATAAAATAAGTGGATTGAGCAATGGGCTATAAAATACAAACAGAATAATCTGATTGAAATTGAACTGTTTAAGTCTAAGATGCTTATCTATCTATATATTTACTTATCTACCTACCTATTTAATATTTCATAAAAGATTTCTTTATGTTCTGAACCTGCAAGCTACCTTAGCTTTTTCCAAATACGTGTTAATTCTGTGTAACCCAGGTAGGGTCTGTAGTTTCTGTATAAATGAAATAATCTATTGAGAGTATGGTTCTTACCTTTGTAAAGGTTACTTAAGATATATTTTAATTTGTTATTCAAAAAAGTATTACTTTTCATAATGAGAAAAAATATTTTCCCTGGAATTAATCTCAATTATTTTAAATTAACTGATTAAATTTTAATTAACGTGTTACATGTGAATTATTAACACATTAAAAAGCAATTAAAAGTATTTTAAATATTTGTTTTTGTGGTTAAAATATATATTTATTACTTTTCAAAAATATGCATACATACATATGTATGTATTATGAACACATGTATGATCCTGAACAATCAAATTACAAGTATTTAAGAAAAATATAATGCTTGAAGAAAGGTAGCATAAGAAAATGCATTTGGAGTAGGGAGAACTTTGTATTCATGTTTACTTGATCTGCTCTGTTAACCTGGATCTCACTGGAGTAATATATTCATCAGGAAAAAATATTCATGAGTCCCTTATAAGCAGGTATTTAGTTTTCCCAGCTCTGAATATGGCAGTTCCAAAAAGGCTTCATAGAAAATGTGAAACTCTTAGAGGGGATTGTTTCTTTTTCAAATGTTTTATTAGTTTTCAAGACAATTACTGAATTTCAACAAAGTTAAGCTATTGACCAAAACATCTGTTTGGCTTTAAAGACTACTTTTGTTACGCTCGCCGGGTAAAACAAACGCTGGAGATGTTTGGAGAGTTCAAACAAAGCTTTATGGCCAAGAAAATGCAGACCTGCGCAGGGGTGAGCTCAGGTGGCAGTCACCAGAGTCACACTGAGCGCCTACAGTCTAGGGGTTTTTATAGTGTAGCAAGCAAGCAGTCCATACAGAAGCAAATTTAGCGTTTAGCAATTGGCTCTTACAAATAAAATTATAGTCACGTGCCTTAACAACTAGGGGTTCAAACAGGTTACACAGTGGAAAATCCCAAATTTAAACTCAAAAGAAAAACATGTTTTTCTATCTTCTAGGAAGTGGTTGCATCAGCCATCCTGGAGGCCTAACGACTTCCTTATCTCAAGGACACAGCTGTCCAGGGGATGGGTTGTTTTTACTAGACTAGTTCCTTCAAGGTTACTTCCAAAGCCCATTAATATATTTTATGGCCTTTATTTGAATGTCACATTTCCTCCTCTTATTCTCAATAGTTAAATCCTTAACTATAATGGAGATTCTTCGACTACACCAAGGTGTTGGTAGGGCTGAGATAGAATCATTACTTTGACTGTTTCTATTCTTTCCTTAATAAATGCAAGTAACTTATTGAGGATTATGGGTCCAATAGTGAGGGCTAATAATAGTACTAATAATGGCCCCACTAGGGTAGTTATTAATGTAGTTAGCCAAGGTGAAAGTTTGAATATAGAAGTGAACCAATCTAAGTTTTCATTGTTTTGTTGAATGTGCTCTGCTAATTGTTTTATTTCATCTATTTTATCTTGGATTTCATTGCTGTTATCAGTTAAATTAAAACAACACATTCCTTTAACTTTTTCACATCCTTGGTGGTGAAATAATAGTAAATAGTCAATAGCTGCCCGATTATCCAAAATGGCTTGACGTAATTGCTGCTGTTCATTATTTAAAAGAGCTAATGCTTGAGACGTTTTGTTGATGCTTTTAGCTAAGTTACAAGCTAAATGCTGGATTTGTCTATGATTGTAAGCACCCCATGCCAGATTCCCTATGACACTTAAAATTATGGCATATCCTTCAGTATCTGACAGTAATCGTACTTCATCATGACATTCAGGTCCTACAGGGAGGGAGGCAGCATGCCTACTACGAAGAGTAGTATTGTGCTCAAGAAGTAACAAATCATTCTTATTAGGTAAGAAAGTAGCAATCCTAGACAAACAACAGGTGGTGTCAGTAAGATTAGGGGGAATATAATTATACGTCATAGAGTTACAGGTAAAGAACCATCCAGTAGGTAAGGTAATGTAGCCATAAATGGAGGGGTATTTGATAGTCTTATTACAGGGTAAAGAGCCAGGGATAGTTTTACAATTTTTACTACAATTAACAAAAAGAACACAAGTATCATTTGGTACAATAATGCTATGGGGAGTAAGAATCTGTAATGCCTGACTTGGCAACTGATAAGAAGCTTTTCCCCAATTTGCTAAATCTAGATAAGTTACAGTTTTATTAGGGATACTTGAGAAGAAAGTTAGATTCCTTATGTCAGCTGCCGGTTTACATACCGGACGTAGACATTTTCCTAACATGAAATGAGTATGACTATCCTGTTCAAGGCAAAATGATGAGACATTTAGGGTGCGAGCTAAGGCTACCCATAAATTCTCTGGATGATTCAGGGTTTTCTGGAAAACAAGTACAGGTTTAATGCTGTGCAACATATAAAAGAAAACTATTGCTACGATTCGAGTAAGAACCGTACTTTTAAGGGATTGTGGGAATCCACTTTGACTTTCCATTTTTTCTTTAAGCCCGGTTCTTGAGCCAATTTCACATGTGATAGATGAATCCAGTAAGGTTTTTCAGCTATCCTCACAGCTGTGGGAGTGCTGAACAGTACCTGGAACGGTCCTTGCCACCGAGCGTCAAGGTTCCCATGACGGTGGTTAAGAATCCATACCCATTGTCCTGGCTCTGGTGGAGTTGGCAGTGGAAGTCCTTTGAGTTGGTCCTTCTGCTGGTCTCTAAGCACCCGTACTTCTGCATGTATCAGTTGTAATGCCTGTAAGGACTTTAGAAAATTCTGATTAGAAACCTCAATTTCTTCCCTAGTTATTTGTGGAACCAAAGGAGTCGGTTGCCCATACATTAACTCATAAGGAGTCCATTTTCCTGTATAGGGTGTATTCTGAACCCTAAATAGTGCAAAAGGGAGTAGCTCTACCCAATTTTTGCCAGTCTCCTCTCTTAACTTAATTATAGTCTCTTTAAGGGTCCTATTCATCCTCTCAACTTGCCCTGAACTTTGAGGCCGATAGATGCAATGTAATTTCCAATTGATCCCTAATCTTTTTGCTAACTCCTGTAATATTTTGGACACAAAAGCAGGTTCGTTATCTGACCCTACAGCAATGGGAATGCCATATCGTGGAATGATTTCCCTCAAAAATATTTTACAAACTGTTGGAGCAGTTTCTCCTTTTGTTGGAAAGGCCTCAGTCCATCCAGTGAAGGTGTCTATTAAAACCAGCAAATATTTGTAGCCTGATTTCCCTGGAGTCATTTCGGTAAAGTCTATTTCCCATAGTTCTCCAGGAGCTTTTCCTCGGTGCCTAATGAGAGGAGGTAGCTTCTTGTTGACAGCATTTACTTTGGCACAGGCCTGACATCTGGACACAACAAAGAGTATGATATCTCTGATTTCTGCTCCCTCATAATATCTTCTTACTAAATGTTCTAGTTTTTGTTGTCCTAAGTGGGAGCTACTATGTATTTTTTGAATTATTTGTCTTAAAACTCCTTGTGGTAGGTATATTCTGCCATCTGGTAATTCTATCCATTCCTGTTTACTTTTCTTACCTCCTAGTTGCTTACCTTTCTCCTCTTCCTTTAGCTCATACCTTGGTTCTATTTGTAAACTAGGGGGTGGGATGAGCAGCAGTTGGTTAGTGTGTTCCTTCTCTTCTGCTGCATTCCGTGCCGCTTGATCAGCAAAATGGTTTCCTTTCGCTATAGGGGAATCCCCCTTTTGATGTCCCTTGCAATGTATTATTGCCACCCTTTTAGGCAACCAAATGGCTTCTAATAAAGCTAGAATCTCATTTTTGTTTTTAATTTCCTTTCCCTCGGCAGTCAACAACCCACGCTCCTGATAGATGGCGCCATGTACATGGGCAGTGGCAAAGGCATATCTGCTGTCTGTATAAATGTTGGCACTCTTCCCTTCAGCAATTCTGAGGGCCTGCATGAGTCCGATAAGCTCGGCCCGTTGTGCGGATGTGCCCTTAGGCAGTGCCTTTTTCCATAACACAGTGTCTTGAGTGGTCACCGCTGTTCCAGCATACCTTTGCCCATTCTGAACATAGCTACTTCCATCTGTAAACAAAGTTAAATCTGCCTTTTCGTAGGCCTGATCCTGTAGATCTTGTCTGGCTCCTGTAATGGTGTCTAATATTTGTCCACAGTTAAGGACCACTGATGAGTCTGGCAACGGGAGCAATGTAGCAAGATTCAAGGCTGTTGTTTTCAAAAATTGTACTGCGGGAGGGTTCAATAACTGTGCTTGGTACTGTGTTAGTCGGGCATTTGAGATCCACCTATCCGGTGGGGCCCGCAGCACTTGTTCTAAATAGTGTTCTCCAATGACCTGAATGTCTTGGCCCAAAGTCAGTTTACTGGCCTCCTTAACAAGGATGGAGGTAGCAGCAACTGCTCTCAAACAATTTGGCCAACCTGATGACACAGGATCTAGTCTTCTGGACAGATAGGCTATTGGTCTCTTCCAAGGTCCCAGTTCCTGACAGAGGACCCCTAGAGCAATGCCCTTCTTCTCAGTCACAAATAATTGAAAAGGCTTAGACAAGTCTGGTAGGGTAAATGCCGGGGCTGCAACTAGGGCCTTCTTGAGTTTCTGAAAAGATTCTTGAGCCTCCTTTGTCCATACAAATTGCTCCTCTTTTCCCCATGTTAACTTATGCAGAGGTTTGGCCAGTTCTGCAAACCCTAGTATCCAAAGTCTGCAATATCCCACAGCACCTAAAAATTCTCGTACTTGCCTCTTGCTTACAGGCTCAGGAATCTGTAATATAGTCTGAATTCTTTGGCTAGACAAGGCACGTTGTCCCCCTTTTAAGTTATACC
This sequence comes from Saccopteryx bilineata, assembly GCF_036850765.1. Taxonomy (NCBI): domain Eukaryota; kingdom Metazoa; phylum Chordata; class Mammalia; order Chiroptera; family Emballonuridae; genus Saccopteryx; species Saccopteryx bilineata. The sequence continues at coordinate 91,313,236 of NC_089497.1, forward strand.
CCAAGTAACTCATGGTTTGAGTGACAATTTGGGCTTTCTTAGCAGATACTCGATAGCCCATCCGTTGCAGTTCTTGGAGTAGTTCCAATGTAGCCTCTCGGCAACTCTCCTGGTTTGGGGCTGCGATAAGGAGATCATCCACATACTGCAGCAGCATGATTGAAGAGTGGCCAGCTCGAAACTCCTGTAAGTCTTTGCACAAAGCCTCATTAAATATGGTTGGTGAATTCTTAAAACCCTGAGGGAGTCTGGTCCAAGTGTATTGACCTGAAAGTCCATTCTCAGGATCATTCCACTCAAAGGCAAACATCTCCTGGCTTTGTTTTGCTAATGGAATGCAGAAGAAGGCATCTTTCAAATCTAATACTGAATAAAAAACATGAGTCGGTGGCAATGAACTCAATAAGGTATAGGGGTTTGGCACAGTAGGATGTATGGTCTCTACCCGAGCATTTACTTCACGCAGGTCCTGCACTGGGCAATAGTCCTGAGTTCCGGGCTTTTGTACTGGCAGCAGAGGAGTGTTCCAGGCAGATTGGCATTCCCGGAGAATCCCAGCTCCCAATAAGCACCTTAAGTGCTGTGCTATGCCCTGTTTAGCCCGAGCGGGTACTGGATACTGTCTGATGCGTACTGGGCTGGCATCACTCCACAACAGCACTACTACAGGCGGCTGATGTACTGCCAGTCCCAGAGGATTGTTTTCTGCCCAAACTCCAGGAACCTGCTGCTTTACTTCCTTGGGGATGCCTGTAAACCCACTCTTACCTTCCTGGAGGGAGGCAATCAGGTATTCTTCTGATATTGGCACAGTCACTAATACCTTGCCTTCTGCACTCTCCTCCTGGTTGAAGGTTATTGTTGCTTGGAATTTTTGCAACAAATCCCGTCCCAACAGCGGGTAAGGGCAGTCTGGAATAATCAGGAATGAATGAGTAATAGTCCCTCGCACAAGGTCTGTAATCCGAGCAGTGGCTCGAGGATATGAGACAGCCTTGCCAGTGACCCCTATTACCTTTGTAGATTCCTTTTGTAATGTTCCAAGTGGTCTCTGTAGGACAGAATAAGTGGCCCCCGTGTCAACTAGAAAGGTAGTTGGTTTCCCTTCAATTGACAGTGTGACCATAGGCTCCTGGGGGCCAACGGAAATGGAGCCTTGGCCCGTCAGTCTAATTGAAGCAAAACTTGTGAGCTTTGTTCCTGATTTTCTGCCTGTAGCTTAGGGCAGTCCTTCTTCCAATGACCTTTTTCCTTGCAGTAAGCACACTGATCTTTATCTAGTCGCTTTTGTGGAAAAGTCTTTCCTTTCCCTTTGAAGGGCTGCTTTTTACCCTTGAATTTTCCTGAACCTTGGGCAGCCAGGAGGATCTTAACAGCAGCTTTTCCTAATTCAGGGTCATCTCGATTTATGTAAACCTTTTGGACTATTTCTAATAATTTGCTCCTATTCTCTCCCTCAAAGCCTTCTAACTTCTGAAGCTTCCTTCTAATATCTGAAGCTGCTTGAGTAACAAAAGCAATATTTACTCAATTTACTCAATAATAACCTACAATTTTCTTCTGCTTCTGGATCAATAGGGTATAAACCTGGTAGGCCTCCATTAGCCGCTCTAAAAATGCAGCAGGGGATTCATCCCTTCCCTGAATTACCTCACTTACCTTACTGAAGTTGGTTGGCTTCTTATTGGCTGCCTTTAAGCCCCTTAATAGAGCCCGACGATATTGGAAGAGCACATCCCTTCCCCCTATTACATTTGGGTCCCAATTAGGAGGGTTCTCGGGAAGCACTTCGGCCAATTCTCTTTCCGTGCTGCTGTCTTCCCTAAAAACCCTCTTTGCTTCCAGATTAATGCGATTTCTCTCTTCAGTTGTGAACAGGGTCTGCAAAAGCTGCTGACAATCATCCCAAGTGGGTTGATGGGTCCTGAAAACAGTCTCAAGCAAAGAAATTAACCCCTGGGGTTTCTCTGAAAATGACGGGTTTTGATGTTTCCAATTATAAAGGTCACTAGTAGAGAAAGGAACATAAATCATTCAGGACGGTGCTCATGGTCCTTCATCTAGTGGGGGCAGCACTTCCCTAAGAGGTAACATTGGGGCACCTCCAGCAAAGGGAGGTTGAGCATAAGGGCTCCCTCCCCGAGTGTAAGAAGGACTCTGGACATTTTCGGGCACAGTTGAATCCGGCTCTTTGGGCTTCTGATAAGGAGGAGGATAATTCACAGGGTCTGCTATATCTTCAGTAACTTCAGGGAGGACCGGATACAATTTGGGAGGCTCTTTATCAGGTGCAAGTGGAGCGGAGGGAGGACGAGGCTTAATTTCCTCTGCGCTCACACAAATAGCTCTCTTAACCTTTTGATTAGATTTTATGCACCTCCTAATGTACCCAGGTTTATCTGTAGCTATATCTAGCCAAATATCTATATACACATATTGATCTGGATGGGGCACCTGATATATAATGGCTCTAACTGCAAAAACTATGGGTAGGTCAAAGGTTCCCTCAGATGGCCATCCAACCTTAAGAGATGGCCACTCTAATTGGCTTAGGGTCCAGAGAGTTTCTCGATTGGGTGGAATTCCCCCGTAACCCTGTGCTCTTTTCTGAAAATCAGAGAAGTTCCTTAAAATGCAATCAAGAGGGGAATTAAGTGTAGATTCTTGCTGTCCCATCTTGCGATATTTGCTCCTTTCAGCCTGGTATACTTCTAGTCCTAAAAAGACAACACACAGGATTCCCCACCCTACAAGCAGAGCGATCCAAACAGATGAATGTTGATCACACCGTGCAGGCATTCACACACACAGCAAACAAATGAACAAGTAACACAACAATACAGCAAGTCCCAGGAGGGTAATACACAGAATTTCCCACTCAGTCATTCAAGACAAACAAACAACCAGACAGCAGCATGGTGCAGCGTGAGCAAGCTCACTACCTTCGAAACGATCGATCGATTTCAAACAGAAACCTCAGCCGGCAGTGTCTTGCCCTTGGCCAGAGTGTCTGGGCGGGTCACTGACAGCGTCCTGTCTGCCACCACAGACTGCAAATACTCAGGAGCCAGATTACAGAAACAAGGAATTCCACAAAATACTCACCAGCTCAAGCTGTTCTGCCTGTCCCCAGCCAAAATTCCCATAATGGGAATCCCGGGCGAGCCCCCAAATGTTACGCTCGCCAGGTAAAACAAACGCTGGAGACGTTTGGAGAGTTCAAACAAAGCTTTATGGCCAAGAAAATGCAAACCTGCGCAGGGGTGAGCTCAGGTGGCAGTCACCAGAGTCACACTGAGCACCTACAGTCTAGGGGTTTTTATAGCGTAGCAAGCAAGCAGTCCATACAGAAGCAAATTTAGCGTTTAGCAATTGACTCTTTCAAATAAAATTATAGTCACGTGCCTTAACAACTAGGGGTTCAAACAGGTTACACAGTGGAAAATCCCAAATTCAAACTCAAAAAAACATGTTTTTCTATCTTCCAGGATGTGGTTGCATCAGCCATCCTGGAGGCCTAACGACTGTCTTATCTCAAGGACACAGCTGTCCAGGGGATGGGTTGTTTTTACTAGACTAGTTCCTTCAAGGTTACTTCCAAAGCCCATTAATATATTTTATGGCCTTTATTTGAATGTCACATTTTCAACTTTTAAGTCAGGCTTATACAAATTTAAATACAATTAAAAATTTTAAATATACCAGCAACATTTAAAAATTAAGACCTTATTACTATCAGTTCTTTTGGTAATTATTATTATAACATCCACCTAAAGAAACTCACTTGATATTAAAATAATGTAATGATATCTATATAATTTTTATTATAATTTAGAATTAATTAGAATAACTATTAGTTTAAATTGTAACCATAAGTATTGTGAGAAACTGGCTGTAAACACAATAAGTACAAAGATATAATTAGAAAACATTTAGTACTTTCTAATTATTATTTAAAATTGATTTCTTAGAATTTCTTTATTCTATTCCTTTTAAACATTATTAACTAATAATCACTGGAATAAAACTAATGTAATACCATTAAAACAGCACATTTTAATATAATCTAAATCAGTATTTTTCCCCTGCTTTAAAATTATGTGTACTTTTCTTACACTTTAAAAATTTTTAATTTTATTAAATAATTTCAACTTCTTTTGTCATCAGGAAAAGTATGCTATACCTGTAAATATCAGATTGATGTATTATTAGATAGTAGTATCACTGTATAATGTGGTGTCATCTTGATCTTTTCTCTCATCATTCTTAGCATTAGCTCTCAGGATCTTGAGAAAGAAGGTCACAAGAAGGTAAAACAATAATTCATTTATAAATTGCTGGTATTCAGCTTAACTGTGTGGTAATGTTCTAATATGTTTAGCAGAGACACAAAATATGGTACCTTTTTGGTTTTTTAAAAAATATTGAGCAGGTCAAAGTCTGGAAATATGTATTTTCTTTAAATCAAATACAAGCTTTACACTGACTTACCAACTTGTCTGCACATCACTGATACATTTTGCACCTGCCTTGTACCAGCACTCTTCTGAATACTAGTAAAAACATTGTAAAAAAAAACCCTTTACTTACATGAAATTTATATTATAGCAAGAACAGAACACATTAAACATATAAACAAAGCCCTGGCTGGCTGGACTGTGGTAGAGCATTGGCCTGGCTGTGGAAGTCCTGAGTTCAATTTTCAGCAGGGCACACAGGGGAAGCACCCATCTGCTTCTCCGTCCCTCCCCCTCTCCTTTCTCTCTGTCTTTCTCTCCCCCCCCCCCACAGCCAAGGCTCCATTGGAGCAAAGTTAGCCTGGGTGCTGAGGACTGCTCTGTGGCCCTTGCCTCAGGCACTAGAATGGCTCTGGTTGCAAGAGAGCAATGCCCCAGATGGGCAGAGCATTATTGCTCCCTAGTGGACTTGCTGGGTGGGTCCTGGTTGGGCACATGTGGGAGTCTGTCTCTCTGACTCCCTGCTTCTAACCTCAGAAAACACACACACAAAAAACCCCACCAAAAACAAAAACAAAATAAACATATAAACAAATAAAAAATATGTTATAGAAGATAGTTAAGGAGTAATAAAGTTTAAAGCTTGAATACTGAATAAAAAGCTGAAAAGTGGCAGTGGATACTCTGATTGATTTAATTTTGTAACTAAAGAAAATTTTCCCCACCAGATTAAAAAGGGGTTTGATTAGCTCATCAACCTCAGACTTTTGAGCCTGGAGCATCAGGTGAGGTAAAAGATATGATGGTAGGACTTTTATTCTAAGGCAAGGAGTGGATCTCAATCCCTTGAGACTTCTGGAAGTGAAAAAGCAGGAAAGAGAATCAATTCCAACTAAGAAAATACAAAAAAAATTAATGAGCATCTTTACGGGGGAAAATAAAGCAGGTTATTATTATTTTTCATTATGTGTGAGTGGGGGGAGAATGTAAGCAAAAGTAAAGAAAATCTCAGATTAAGAAAATTAAAGAAAGTAGCCACAACTTGTTAACATTCTTGCTATGTGGGAGGAAGTCTCAAAAAGGGCTATATTATTAATTTTATAATTTTAATCAGCATTCCAATGTTACCCATTGTCATGGTATTTCAAACCTTTTATTATCTGAGCAATTCTTTTCTTTTATGGAGATACAGGGACTTGATTAATCCTTAAATATTGGAAGAGGGTGATATGGAGGATTCTAGACATTTAACAGGTATTATTTCTAAAGGGATTATGATCTATTGTACATAATTTAACAATTACAGATTCACCAAAAATTTAATCATGAAATGGTTATGTCCAATCAGAAGTACTATACCACTTAGGCAAATTAAATGGAAGACAAGTGAAAGATGGTCCCCTTCAGCTATTATAATTGTATTTCCTTTTCTTGAATTTAATGTAGGACTTTAATAGCTATTGTGAATATGTGACTTGCACCAGTCTATCCATAGTTGATTTTAAATAACATATTTTATTATGTTTAAAGATCTAATGACTGTGTTATATTAACTCAACATCAAACTATATCTTTTCTTTATATTTTCTAAATGATAGGAGGGGAGACAGTGAGACACACTCTTGCATCTACCCCGACCAGAATCCACTCAGAAACCTTTCCCGTATCACTGTCCGGGGTTCATGATCAAATCAATTGGGCTGTTTTTAGCACCTGAGGCTGCCTACTTTGACCAACTGAGTTACCTTTTGTACCTGGGGCTGACGCTGATGCTTGAACCAATTGAGCCAGTCATTGGCTGTTGTGGACCATAAATGGCAAAAAGCCATTGTAGGTTTGAGGCTTAGCAAAAGGCTAAGTTCCCCCCCCCCTCCATATTTGGCTATGATGCTGAGTATTTGCATCCACTTCACTTGTTTCCTTAAGTTGTTGGAAGCAATTTACATGCCCTTCCTCTTACTCTTTGTTTGTTCAGATGTTGGTTGATTTTACTTATGCATGGTAGGGGGATTCCTGTTTATGCCTTTGGAGAGTTCCTTTTTTAGCCTGGATATATAACTTTGTATAAAGGACTTCCTTGATTTACATATGGCTATTATAATAAAGCAAACTGGGGCTATGGGGCACTCAGATATTGCCATCAGTATTTGAAGAGTCCTTCCGGTCCCATTTTTTCTTAATAAGTGTGTTTCCTTAATTCCACACCATTATTAGGAGCCATGCTGGTCCGCGGCAATTGGCTGCCAAAGGGGAAGGGGAAGAGAAAGAAAAGAGGGGGAGGAAAAGAAGCTTCTCATGTGTGTCTTGACCAGAGATTAACCCTGGGCTGTCTATGTTGGGCCAAAGCTCTATCCACTGAGCAAACCAGACAGAGCCAAACTATGTATTTCCAATACATAAACTTCCATAATTTTTAAGCTTGTACACACACACACACACACACACACACACACACACACACACATATTTTATATATTAGTTCATAATTACTTAATTTGTTTTTATTCACAAAAATACCAAGGCCTTAAGCAAAAGTAAGGAAATAACTGAGTTTGACATATATTATAATTATAAGTAATGGTACTGGAACTAAAATTTAGGTTTTACTTGAAAGGCTCTGCATTTTTTACTGACTAACATTCTTCTGAAGCATAAAGACAATGATAAATGCATATATCTTTTAACACTCTTTACTATAGAGAGTGTTTTTATATTTTTCATACCAGGTAATCATATCATCAGCTCTGTGAAGAAGGTAAAACAAGTATTTTTATTCCCATTTGACAGGAAAATGAGTTTGAACATAAAAAAATTCTATACAAATATAATGTTGTATTATCAGTATCTGTGAAAAATAAATGAGTTATAAACAATTGAAACACAATATTTACCATATAATTTTTTCATGTCTTGCATCAAGATCCCCTTAATTTTTATAGGGTGTCTAAAACTAGGTCAACAGTACATATTTAGTGATAAAGTAGAGTCTAAGTTGATGGAGTTGATGATAAAGTTGTGAAAAGAAAGAAAAATACAGTTTCAAAATTTGTACTAAAACTTCAGTTGTTAAAAATAAAATGCTGCTTTGGGACACTGAGCTCCATTGCTTTAAAATATGTTATTGTTTTCTACACAATGCAATCTTTTAGAATTTCTGAAGTTAAATGAAGTATAGACTGAGGACGTCTACCATTCTCTTCACAGCTGCTGGCAGCATCATGGAGCACATTACAAGCTCTGTGGGGAATAAACTAACTGCCCATCTGTGCAGTATAGATTTTTTGACTTCTCATGCTTGATTAGTGGGAGGGTTTTTAAGTATATGATAATTTAACCATTTTATAGAGATATGTTTGAAATCTGAACATGAGCAATAAAACATAAAATGTTTTCTTTACCTGGAATCTTCTAGGAACAAGTAGAACCTACTGCAAGTATATTATATTGTTACATTTTGACAAAATTATTTTGAGAGAATTAGTATCTTTAAAATACATAGTTAAGAATTAATGGCCTCAAAAGTAGCATGTGATGGGTATCACATATGGGCATTTTGAGGTACAAGAGTAAAGAAATAGCTATAATATGAGAAAGAGGTTAAATTTTGTGACAATAATACAACTATTACCTGGGAATCAAATGGTTTACATATGACTTTGCTAGTCTACATTAATGAATCACCATCAAAACATGGACATATTTTATTTAAGCAAATAGAAAATTCTGCAGAATAATAGTCAACAGATATAATCAGTGGATTTAAAACAGTGAATATATAAAAAAATCAGTAGAAATTTTATATTAATCATTAAAAAGCAGTAATCAATGTAATAGGGTAATTTATGACTTAAAATAATTCAGATAATTTAAAATTATTTCCATTCTATGCATTGTAAAGTCTGAACAAGGACTAAAAGATAGAAAAGTTAATGTATGACACATTAGCATTGGGTCAATATTTCTTATTAGTTATTTGTCTACCTTGGCTCACTTCACAGAGTGGGAAGGTGAAACTTTAGAAAATTCAAAAGATAAGGGGGAAGGTAGATATCTAAATCAAAAATGCACTACCTAAGTTGTAACCAATATCAAAATGCAATACACTCAGCAAGATATCACATACCATTCAATCATATCCTAAAAATTCATTATTTAAATAATTTTCAGACTTCATAAAAAATATATATAAATAAAAATGTAAATGTTTGTTTGTTCAAAATCTTAAATCTCCAAAAGTTCTTCACTGATTGCTTTAAAATTTTGAAACAATGTTGCATTTGAATACATGCTCCTTTTTATGTATGTACTATTATATAGATATAGATGTCACACCTGTGACAGGTAAAAACATGCTTTTTTTGAAAACAGCACCATCTGTTGGACATAAAAGCAACACATGCTATACTAAATATTTTACAATTCCATTTCAATGTTTTCAATTTACAATCCATTTACATGGAGCCAGACTTGAGGATACACAGTTGCAAGCACGGCGATAGTGTTCTGCAGCTTCAGATCTACTTTATTCTCAACAGAATGAATGCAACAGGCTGAGAGTGGCTGAAAGACATCAACGAGAAACAGCAGATCAGCATCAAACATGACTTCATGCTCAGCAATCACGCGATTACAATCACCTTGCATTCTGGTACAACCCAGCTGATGATTATAGTTTGAGCCGGCATGTTCTCATCAGCACTATGACTGATGTGTGTCCTTATTGCAAGGCTCTGAAATTTAATGGAGAAATGAAAGGAATGTGTTGCGCCACTGGAAAGCAATGTATTGTGCCTCAACTTCGAGAACCGCCAGAGTCATTAAAACTTTGTTTGCAGGATATGCTGCCAAATCAGAGCATTTCCTATCTAACATCAGGAAATAGAACTCATGCTTCCAAATGATGTCGTTCGGTGCAAAAATCATAGCAGCTCAATTCATGCCAACTTTCAAAGTGAAAGGACAAGTTTATTATAAAGCTGGCTCCCTACTTCTGTTCCTAGATGGTCAACATAAATTCCTACAAATGTATTTTATCGGTGATAGCAATGATGAATTGAGTGCATGCTGCAGAATTTCTATAGGCATAAAATGGATCACCGTTTCCCAACTACAAGAGCTTCTTCATGAAAAAGAAAAAAAAATTAGTGCATTTGTTCAAAACAGCAATTGATGATGCCATCTGATACAAACAAGATTGTTATTCATGCTGACAAAATGGCTGCTGTAGAACATGTGCGAAGATTCAATGTTCCAACTATAGATGAAGTGGCAATTGTTATAGTCGGAGATTAATTCCAACCTAGAGATATTGTTCTTCATTGGAGAAACAATCAATTGAAAAAACTTGCAGAAACTCATTGATGGTATGATGCCCTGTAATATTCAGTCATTTTTGTAATGGTGCTGAGGGATATCACTTCAACGTTAAGATGATAAATCCAGTCAGTGGTGAAAAAACAAATATAAAATGCAGTGCAATGAATTATTATTCATACTGATTAATGACTTGACAGAATGAAGACAATCACATTTTGAAATGCCATCAACTGTTTCACCAATAGATATGTATGCAAAAATCAAAACAGAACTTTTAATATTCATCCATTTGAATCAGACCAAGCTTCGCTCTGAAGAATATGTTCATTTGCGAGATGCAGTTGTAAATGATGGTAATACAACTAACGTTGGAAGACTAATGATTTTTCCATCTTCATATACAGGCAGTCCACATTATATGCATGAGTTTGCTTAATATGCAGTTGTGTATGCTTGTCACTATGGGCGTCCAGACCTATTTATTACATTCACATGCAATCCAGCTTGGGATGATATACAACAGCTCTTACTTCCTGGCCAATCCCCAGTGGATAGACATGACATCACAGCATGTGTTTTCAGACAGAAGCTAAAATCACTGATAGATTTCATGGTAAAATGTGAAGTGTTTGGGTCTGTAAAAAATTAATGAGCAACATCATAGAAGCAATGTTCTTGACAGGACCTTTCAAAGGTGAAGATGTCCTCATTCCTCACATTCCTATGATTCCAACAGATATGCCATTTCAATTTAAGAGATTGCAATTCCTAATTTGATTGGCATTTGCAATCACCATCAACAAAGCTCAGCGCCAATCTTTAGAATTGTGTGCTTTAGATCTACACATGGATTGTTTCTCACATGGACAAGTATATGTTACGTGTTCTAGACTCGGCAAACTAGACAATCTCTATATCTGCACAGACAATGAACAACAAAAAATATTGTATACCTACAAGCATTGTGAAATTAAATATATTAGAAATGTGTGCTTTTTCTTTTTTTTCTTTTCCATTTAACCAGACTGAGCCACAGCAATGCATGGCTGGGTACAACTAGTAAAAAATAAGAAAGTAAATCACTAATATTTTAATACAATTAATATTACAACTTCTTTCTTTCTCTCTCTTGCTCTATCTCTTCTTTCTTTCTTTCTTTCTTTCTTTCTTTCTTTCTTTCTTTCTTCCTTCCTTCCTTCCTTCCTTCCTTCCTTCCTTCCTTTCCTTTTTTGTATTTTTCTGAAGTGAGAAACAGAGAGGCAGAGACAGACTCCCACATGTGCCGTGACCAGGATCCACCTGGCATGTCCACCAGGGGGTGATGTTCTGCCCATCTGGGGCTTTGCTCTGTTGTAACCTGAGCCATTGTAGCACCTGAGGTGGAGGCTCTGGAGCTATCCTCAGTGTAAGGGCCAACTTTGCTCCAGTAGAGCCTTGGCTGTGGGAGGGGTGGGGAAGAGAGAGATAGAGAGAAAGGAGAGGGGGAAGGGTGGAGAAGCAGATGGGCACCCTGTCTGGGAATTGAACCCAGGGCCGATGCTCTACCACTGAGACAAACATCAAGGACAACATTCCAATTATTTCTAAGTGTCATCTCTTTCTCTCGATATTTCAAGAAAGTATCTTCAAAGTAAATGTGATGTAGCTTTGTTATAATAGAAGCTAAGGTTATGGACTATGTGAAGAAGAAGAGGGACAGGACTCAATTAGTCAGCCTGGGTGCCCATTGAGTTTAATTTGAAAAGGTTGGTTTATCAGTCACTTTTTAAAGCATAAATACTATTTAAAAATCAGACAAAATTCAGTTTACTACATCAATGATTTTCTACCATGCTTACAGTTATATGAACTGGAAGAAACTTGGGTAATTTAGTTGCCCTTAGATGGGAAGTTCTGCATCAAGCAGTGGTAATGTTCAGCTTAGATTCAGACTGTGGTTCAGACCCATGTCTATGTTATGTGTCATCTTTTGTTTTTTTTTGTTGGTTAGAGGACACCCAAGGCATGTTCTTTTTTGAAATAGCAGGAGTGCGAGGGCCAGGTCAGACTTTGCAACAATATTTACACCTTCTGAGAATACCACAACTACTGATAAGCCACTGGCCAAAGTAAATCTCATAACAAATGCTCACATAAGAGAAATAGGATTGTATACTCTGTTGTGGTTACAGGAGTCACTAAAGTCATTTAAAACAGGAGGAATATAGAAAATAAAGCCATAAACACAACAGTTTAAAGCAGATAATTCATGGGGAAATATGTACATTCCCTTCAACGTTCCTTATTGCCTGCAAAGAAAATCATAGGGAATATAGAGAAATTACTCCATTAAACATGTATTTTGTGATAAAAGATATGCATTGACTTTATTTTCAACACCAACTAATTACACCAAGTGAATATAGAGAACCTTTAAAGGAACTGTTCATCATAACTATGTAGTGAGGGGATGGCTGCTGTTGCAGTCTCAGCAGAATTTATAGTACTCTAATAAGGGTGACTTATATTTTGCTTTCAGTTTGACTCTGATTTGGTATTTCATGTTTTACTTCCAGCTGGGAATAAATGTACAGGAAGGTGTACAACCAGAAAAGCAAAGTAAATATCTATAAGTAAGTATTAATTATTTCCCCTTAAATTAATACTTTTAGTTGCAATAAACATCACATATTAGTACTAAATATATAGGAAAAATGACAAATAAACATATGTGCATACTCTAAATTTTGAGTATTTATAATTCTCTATCATGCTTTACATAAGCACTTACAATGTCTCAGTCCTGTGAATGCAAAGGTGGATATGACATATTTTCTGATATGAAGAACTAGAGCTATTGGTCTTAGATGTTTTAACCAGCTTTTCTTTTTTCCAGTGGTTGATTTTCTTTTCTTTAAAGAAAAATATTGAAAAATAATAGAAAAAAACACTTGACTAGGTGTTAGGAATTTGGATTAACCCTAAATCTGTCTGTAATTATACATGTGGTCTAAACAAGTCATTAAAATATATTGTATTTATTGCCATTTTTGTATAGTGGGAATCATGGTATTTGCAATATATACATTATTGTAATTTCTGTAAAGTACAAATAGAAGTGAACATACATTAAGTTAAAGAAAACTATAAAATTACCCTTTAGTGTCTATATCTTATCAGTAATATTTATTTTTTTTATTTTTTTTTAATAAATTTTTATTAATGGTAATGGGATGACATTAATAAATCAGGGTACATATATTCAAAGAAAACATGTCTAGGTTATTTTGTCATCAAATTATGGTGCAAACCCCTCGCCCAAAGTCAGATTGTCCTCTGCCACCCTCTATCTAGTTCTCTGTCCCCTCCCCCTAATTCTCTCCCTCCCTCCCTCCCATGTCCTCCTTCTCCCCCCACCCTTGGTAACCACCACACTCTTGTCCATGTCTCTTAGTCTCATTTTTATGTTCCACCAATGTATGGAATCATGTAGTTCTTGTTTTTTTCTGATTTACTTATTTCACTCCTTATAATGTTATCAAGATCCCACCATTTTGCTGTAAGTGATCTGATGTCATCATTTCTTATGCTTGAGTAGTATTCCATAGTGTATATGTGCCACATCTTCTCTATCCAGTCTTCTATTGAAGGGCTTTTTGGTTGTTTCCATGTCTTGGCCACTGTGAACAGTGCTGCAATGAACATGGGGCTACATGTGTCTTCACGTATCAATGTTTCTGAGGTTTTGGGGTATATACCCAGTAGAGGGATTGCTGGGTCATAAGGTAGTTCTATTTGCAGTTTTTTGAGGAACCACCATACTTTCCTCCATAATGGTTGTACTACTTTACAGTCCCACCAACAGTGAATGAGGGTTCCTTTTTCTCCACAGCCTCTCCAACATTTGCTATTACCCGTCTTGTTGATAATAGCTAATCTAACAGGAGTGAGGTGGTATCTCATTGTAGTTTTGATTTGCATTTCTCTAATAACTAATTGAGCTGAGCATCTTTTCATATATCTGTTGGCCATTTGTATCTCTTCCTGGGAGAAGTGTCTGTTCATGTCCTCTTCTCATTTTTTTATTGGATTGTTTGTTTGTTGTTGTTGAGTTTTATGAGTTCTTTGTAAATTTTGGATATTAGGCCCTTATCTGAGCTGTCGTTTGAAAATATCAGTTCCCATATAGTTGGCTGTCTGTTTATTTTGATATCAGTTTCTCTTGCTGAGCAAAAACTTTTAATTCTGATGTAGTCCCATTCATTTATCTTTGCCTTCACTTCTCTTGCCATTGGAGTCAAGTTCATAAAATGTTCTTTAAAACCCAGGTCCATGATTTTAGTACCTATGTCTTCTTCTATGTACTTTATTGTTTCAGGTCTTATATTTAGGTCTTTGATCCATTTTGAATTAATTTTAGTACACGGGGACAGGCTGTAGTCGAGTTTCATTCTTTTGCATGTGGCTTTCCAGTTTTCCCAACATCATTTGTTGAAGAGGCTTCCTTTTCTCCATTGTGTGTTGTTGACCCCTTTATCAAAGATTATTTGACCATATATATGTGGTTTTATTTCTGGGCTTTCTATTCTGTTCCATTGGTCTGAGTGTCTATTTTTTTGGCAATACCATGCTGTTTTGATTATCGTGGCCCTATAATATAGTTTAAAGTCAGGTATTGTAATGCCCCCAGCTTCATTCTTTTTCCTTAGGATTGTTTTGGCTATTCGGGGTTTTTTATAGTTCCATATAAATCTGATGATTTTTTGTTCCATTTCTTTAAAAAATCTCATAGGGATTTTGATGGGAATTGCATTAAATTTGTATATTGCTTTGGGTAATATGGCCATTTTGATTATATTTATTCTTCCTATCCAAGAACAAGGAATATTTTTCCATCTCATTGTATCTTTTTCGATTTCCCTTAACAATGCTTTGTAATTTTCATTATATAGGTCCTTTACGTTCTTTGTTATGTTTATTCCTAGGTATTTTATTTTTTTTGTTGCAATCGTGAAGGGGATTATTTTTTTGAGTTCGTTTTCTAATATTTCATTGTTGGCATATAGAAAGGCTATGGACTTTTGTATGTTAATTTTGTATCCTGCGACCTTACTGTATTGGTTTATTGTTTCTAATAATCTTTTTGTGGAGTCCTTCGGGTTTTCGATGTATAGGATCATATCACCAGCAAAAAGTGATAGCTTTACTTCTTTTTTTCCGATATGGATGCCTTTTATTTCTTTGTCTTGTCTGATTGCTCTGGCCAGAACTTCTAGCACCACGTTGAATAAGAGTGGAGAGAGTGGACAACCCTGTCTTGTTCCTGATTTAAGGTAGAAAGTCCTCAGTTTTATGCCGTTTAATAGGATGTTGGCTGATGGTTTATCATATATGGCCTTTATCATGTTGAGATATTTTCCTTCTATACCCATTTTGTTGAGAGTCTTAAACATAAAATTGTGTTGTATTTTATCAAAAGCCTTTTCTGCATCTATTGAAAAGATCATGTGGTTTTTGTTCTTTGTTTTGTTGATATGGTGTGTTACGTTAACCGTTTTGCGTATGTTGAACCATCCTTGAGATTCTGGGATGAATCCCACTTGATCATGATGTATTATTTTTTTAATATGTTGTTGTATTCGGTTTGCCAGTATTTTGTTTAGTATTTTAGCATCTGTATTCATTAGAGATATTGGTCTGTAGTTTTCTTTCTTTGTGCCATCCTTGCCAGGTTTTGGTATGAGGGTTATGTTGGCCTCATAAAATGTGTTTGGAAGTATTGCTTCTTCTTCAATTTTTTGGAAGACTTTGAGTAGAATAGGAACCAAGTCTTCTTTGAATGTTTGATAGAATTCACTAGTATAACCGTCTGGGCCTGGACTTTTATTTTTGGGGAAATTTTTAATAGTTTTTTCTATTTCCTCCCTGCTGATTGGTCTGTTTAGGCTTTCTGCTTCTTCATGACTCAGTCTAGGAAGGTTGTATTGTTCTAGGAATTTAACCATTTCTTCTAGATTGTTGTATTTGGTGGCATATAATTTTTCATAGTATTCTACAATAATTCTTTGTATATCTATGATGTCTGTGGTGATCTCTCCTCTTTCATTTTGGATTTTATTTATTTGAGTCCTGTGTCTTTTTTCCTTGGTGAGTCTTGCCAAGGGTTTGTCAATTTTGTTGATCTTTTCAAAGAACCAGCTCCTTGTTTTATTGATTTTTTCTATAGTTTTTCTGTTCTCTATTTCATTTATTTCTGCTCTGATTTTTATTATCTCCTTTCTTCGGCTGGTTTTGGGTTGTCTTTGTTCTTCTTTTTCTAGTTCCTTAAGGTGTGAAGTTAAGTGGTTTACTTCGGCTCTCTCTTGTTTGTTCATATAGGCTTGAAGTGATATGAACTTTCCTCTTATTACTGCTTTTGCTGCATCCCAGAGATTCTGATATGTCGTATTTTCATTTTCATTTGTCTGTATATATCTTTTGATCTCTGCGCTTATTTCTTCTTTGACCCATTCATTTTTTAGAAGTATGTTGTTTAGTTTCCACATTTTTGTGGGTTTTTCCCCCTCTTTTTTGCAGTTGAATTCTAGTTTCAAGGCTTTATGATCAGAAAATATGCTTGGTACAATTTCAATTTTTCTAAATTTGCTGATATTGTCTTTGTGGCCCAACATATGGTCAATTCTTGAGAATGTTCCATGTACACTAGAGAAAAATGTATACTCTGTCGCTTTGGGATGAAGTGTCCTGTAGATGTCTATCATATCCAGGTGTTCTTGTATTTCGTTTAAGGCCACTATATCTTTATTGATTCTCTGTTTGGATGACCGATCTAGAGCCGTCAGCGGTGTATTGAGGTCTCCAAGTATGATTGTATTTTTGTTAGTTTTTGTTTTAAGGTCAATAAGTAGCTGTCTTATATATTTTGGTGCTCCTTGGTTTGGTGCATATATATTAAGGATTGTTATGTCTTCTTGATTCAACTTCCCCTTAATCATTATGAAATGACCATTTTTGTCTCTGAGTACTTTTTCTGTCTTGTAGTCAGCATTATTAGATATGAGTATTGCTACGCCTGCTTTTTTTTGGGTGTTGTTTGCTTGGAGTATTGTTTTCCAGCCTTTCACCTTGAATTTGTTTTTATCCTTGTTGCTTAGATGTGTTTCTTGTAGGCAGCATATAGTTGGATTTTCTTTTTTAATCCATTCTGCTACTCTGTGTCTTTTTATTGGTAAGTTTAATCCATTTACATTTAGTGTAATTATTGACACTTGTGGGTTCCCTACTGCCATTTTATAAATTGCTTTCTGTTAGTTTTGTATCTAGTTTGATTCTTCTCTTTTGTTTTTCTATCATTTGTTTTTGTTTGTTTGTGTTCCATACTTCTTTCCTCTGTTCTACCTTTTTTAAGTCAAGTGTTTTTGTGGTGGTTTTTTTAAGGGTGGTTACCATTAAGTAATGAAAAGGGTACCTACCATATTGATTGTAGTACCCTATCTTATAAGTATTTCTGCACTTCATCATCCTTTGCTACTGTTAATCTCCATCCTCTCCCCCATTTTTTTCCTTTGTTGTCACAGTTTAAGTTTGGTTTTATTGTGTTCTTGGTGGAGCTGTTACTTGTGGTGTTGTTTTCTTTTGTTCTTTGAATCTGGTTGGAAAACCCCCCTTAGTATTTCCTGGAGTGGGGGTTTTCTGATGATAAATTCCCTCATCTTTTCTGTATTTGTGAATGTTTTTATATCTCCTTCATACTTGAAGGATAGCTTTGATGGGTATAGTATTCTTGGCTGAAAGTTCCTCTCTTTCAGGGCTTTAAATATTGGGGTCCACTCTCTTCTAGCTTGTAGAGTTTCTGCTGAGTAATCTGATGATAATCTAATAGGCCTTCCTTTATATGTTGTACTCTTCTTTTCCCTGGCTGCCTTGAGAATTTTTTCTTTGTCATTGGTTTGTGTCATCTTTATTATGATGTGCCTTGGAGTGGGTTTGTTGGGGTTAAGAAAACTTGGTGTTCTGTTTGCTTCTTGAATTTGAGGCTTTAGTTCCTTCCACAGGCTTGGGAAGTTCTCGTCTATTATTTGTTTGAGTATATTCTCCATTCCATTTTCTTTCTCTTCTCCCTCTGATATACCTATTATTTTTATGTTATTCTTTCTGATGGAGTCAGACAATTCCTGTAGGGCTTTCTCGTTTTTTATTATTTTTGAGTCTCTTTCTTCTTCTCTCTGTTGTGCCTCAAGTTGTTTGTCTTCTATTTCACTAATCCTATCTTCAATCTGGGCTGTTCTGTTAGCTAAGCTTGTTACCTCGTTTTTCAGCTCGTGAATTGAGTTTTTCATTTCTGTTTGATTTGTTTTTATAGTTTCAATTTCTTTGGTAATATATTCTTTGTGTTCATTGAGTTGTTTTGTGATCTCCCTATATTGCCTTTCTGTGTTTTCTTGTATATCTCTGAGTATTTTTAAGATTTCTATTTTAAATTCTCTGTCATTTAGCTCCAAGGCTTCCAATATGTTAAGTCTTTTCTCCATAGATTTTTCCACATCTATTTGTGTTACCTCTCTTTCTTTTGTATCCATAATATTCGATTTCCTCTTTCTTATCGGCATCTGAGGGTGGTCTTATTGATAGCACTGATTAGAATTAATAAAGAGTAAAAAGAAAAAAAAAAAAAAGGTAAAACACCCCACAAAAAAAAAACAGTAATAATTTATCATTTCCCCCTTTTTTTTCTCTCTTCTCTTTCCCTCCTCTCCCCTCCTCAGGGAAATATCGTGCCTATAATGGAGGGCCTGATTTGGGGTGAAGAGTTCAAGGGGCAAAAAAAAGGGAGTAGGGACCTACTAAATGCAAAAAAAAAAAAAGGAAGAAAATCTTAGACAAGCATAAGATGATTTGCTTGTAGGTGATGGTCAACTAAGAGATATAATGAGAGGGATAAGAGGGAACCAGAAAAAAGGACCAAAAAAGAATAATAAAGAAGAAAAAATAAAAATAATAAGTAAAAATCTGTTGTATTAAGTGGAGCGAAGACTAAATACAATGGAGACCTTGGGTTGGGAGGACCCAAAATGCCACAAAAATAAACAAACAAGAAAAAAAAATAAAAACAAAAGCAAAAAAGAGAAATAAAGCCAAAAAAAAGCCTTGAGTCCCAAATTAACTAATTTGTTCGTGATTGAGGATTATATGGGAGGAAAGTAAAATGAGAAAAGAAAAAATGAATAGAAAGGAAAAAATAAGAAAAAGAGAAAAACGAAGGAAGAAATAAAATAGGAAGAGAAAAAAACAAAATAAAGCAAGACAAAAAAAAACAAAAAAAAAAGAGGAGAAAGTGAGAGTTAAGTGTCTTGGAGTATAACCTTAAAGGAGGGTGAGGATGAAGAAGAAAAATAAAATGCAACACTCATGGGTAGTGTAGTTCAAGAAAGGGGAAGCATAAGATGGGCAGAGAATAGAAGGACCGAGGTGGAGGAAATAAAGGCAAAAAGATAGAAGAAACAAACAACAACAACAACAAAAAAAAATTAGTGGATCAAGTTGTAAAGTCTGTGGGTTTTTCTTGATTTTGAGAGGTTAACTTCTTCCTTTTTCTTTTCTCTCCCTCTTCCTGGTCAGTGACTCTGTACCCCAGGCTCTGCCCCTGTGTCACTCTTAGGTAGGGATTTGCAGTTGATGGGATCCTATGGCAATGTCATATAATTGGCTTTAGTCTTGCTGGAAGTAAAGGCTTGTTGGCATTTGCAGGGTCCAACGATGAGAGAGTTTGCTTTCCTGGATTCTCTCTCCTAGTCCCCCCTTTCTGAATTAGCAGCCTGGTGATCCAGCTATAAGGCTGCAACTGCTTCTGCCTGGGGAGTAAGAGGCTCAAAGAGCTGGGAAATCCCCACTCTATCCCCACTCAGTGCAAGGCTTTGGGAAAGGCTCTGACAGTAAGGGCCTCCAGTGTAATCAGGCGGGGGTGGGAGTCAATTGTTGTCAAGGTGAGTGTTCAGCGCCTATCATTTAGTTGGACCTCTCAACCCAGGCTTTCCACACTTTGTAGCCTGTTTTTGCAGGGAAGAAGAGGCACTAGTCTCTGCTTACGACTAGTGTAGTATAGACCTTATTATCTGCCAAGTCCTTCTTGTTAGCGTTTATCCCTGAATATGGAGGCTCTATCAATCAGAAGTTGCCCCCGCCCCTTTAGCGAGAGGCACTAAAAAATATCACGCCTCTTGTCTTGGATCGCTGAACTGAGAGAGATCTTATCAATTAGAACCGAGGGTGCGCAGATTTCATGGGTTAAGCTAATTTCAGTGATTGGGTCGCAGCTGTGCTTTCGAAGGTATTTTAGGCTGCCTGCGTGCGCCCCTCCCCCAACGCTTAATTGTTAGCTTGAATGGCTGGGTGAGGTGCCCCGCCCACGGAGAGAATCTCCCAAGCCTTTCCTGCTCGCCCCGCCGCTGGCGGCTGGACTGCACCAGGCGCAGGATAATGGAGCCCCCTGGGTGTGCGGGCCAGCAGGGCGCCCTGGGCGCGTGGAATGCCCAAGGCACGCGCGCGAATGGGGCGCTCCGGGCACCGGTGGCCGGCGACCCCCACTCGCATTGTGCGGGCCGCTGGGAACGTCAGCGGTGCTCAACCGGACCGGGCGCGCGCGCAGTTGCTCGCGGCCGCTCGCGGCAATGGCGGCCGCTCGCGGCAGCGGCTCGCGGCGGCGGCTCGCGGCGGTGGCTCGTGGTTCCCAAGTATATGGGCTGACTCACCACAGGCACACTTCTTTGCAGTTTGAAAGAACGTCCCTGTGGTAGATTCCTCCACACCCTCGTCTCTCAGATTCAAGTGATAACAGTCCTTTCGCTATCAGTTTGTGTGGAACTCCGGAATGCTCCGAGGATAAATTTTTCTGTTTCTAGTTGATAAATTTGTTGTGATTTAGGGGAGAGCTGTCGGACGCGCTGCTCACGGCGCCATTTCCGTGACATCACTCTATCAGTAATATTTAGAGAGAAGTGTTTGCTTAAGTTCTCTGCCCATTTTTTAGTTGAATTGTTTTTCTTTGTTGTTGAGTTGTATGTGTTCTTTACATATTTTAGTTTTCAGCCACTTATCAAAGCTGTTCTTTGCAAATATCTTGTGCCATTCATTTGGTTGCTTTTTTGTCTGTTGACTGTTTTTCTGTGCAGAAGCTTGACTTCTTCCAAAATGTTTTTATAAATCAAGTAAAGGGAGGTGTGTCTAACAGTCCAATATACATGTTTCTATTGTTGCATTCAGGTTACTGCTTCCCTGGATATGGTTATTTAGTCTTGACCACCATGATGGCAATGATTTATATGGAATGTCCTCTTTATCAGGTCTGAAAATTGCTTCTCTTTTAATAGATTGCACTTTTAATTCTTCTCTCTCAGAGGCAAAAGCTCCTTTACATACCTGCACAGTGCAGCAGCACAAATATGAGGATCAAAAGAGCTCATGCCTTATGGAGAGAAGGGAGTAAGTTTTGTCTATTTTCTCTCTTTCATTGAACTTGAAAATAAAATAATACCAAAGGAAATTCAAGAATGTAGTTGTAGATATGTTGTTTAAGAAGCTGTTCTTGAGAACAATTGCATGTATTTTTATATCTATAAAGAGTTTCAGTTTGATAATAAAATGTAATATTCTGTGAAAATGTTAAAAGTAGAAATGTAACAATGGGCCTGAAGATTTGGTAGACAAATAGAAAAATTTAGAAACACTCTCATTTCAAATAACTGTGGGTTTTATGGAAAGCTTATGAGGCCTATCATTGCTGGATCAAGAATAGAACTGCTTGGATTTAAATTCTGGAATATAGCTTCTACCTTTTACTTTCTTTGGTAAGAATCTTAAACTTTATGCATCCTATTCTTTCCTTTGTAAAATGAATAAAACAATGATATGTAATTTATACATTTATTTTTATTATTGAGTCTACTAATACAAATAAAATACTGTGGCAGATAGTACTCAATAGATGTTGGCAATACATATATTTAATCTTCAGTATACTAGTGATGACTGAGCAGGACCTGGGTCATGGCATGGACAACAAATTTGGTTGAGAACATCACTATGGATCCATCATAAAGCAGCTGCAATGAAGATGAAGAATTTTGTTTTGTTTTTATATAGTGAAACTTTCTTCTGGATGCAAAGTAATGTCAAGAATCAAGTGTGCCAAGAGGGGCTTGAATATATGTGTCCTGTCACCAATGTTCATTAAGAGGAAACCTGTCATACTGTTGGATGTAATAATGTTTGCAGTATCCAGTTCATCATGTGAGTGCTCAGCTATGTGGTTGTTACCAGTGATTTAGTTATTTTAAACTTAATATCTTGTAGTTCACAGCTGTATAAATTTCTAGTTTCAATGTTCTTGGATATACTTATGATGAAAATGTGTAATTCTTTAGTCCACTCTGTCTCAGATGTATACCCATCAGCTATAAAATGATTGAGAATTAGAACGTTTTCTGAGTTTATAGAGTAATTATGTGAGACAAAAATCAATCCATTTGATATGATTGACTACAATATCTGTCTTATGGGAAAGCATTTTATATTTAAATTTTATTCTTTACAATGTCAGTACCCATTAGAGTTGAGCTTCAACTAAATGTTTAATTACTGCTTCAATAACTGCTAGTTAGCCATCTTGATAATAAAAATATATACTTTAAAATTTGTTAACTTAAGAAACTATTTATTATTTTGTGATATAGCTGTCTAAGATTATTTTCTCAAACATTATGGATGAGATGGGTCATGAGACTATTTTATGTCTTGAGTTCATCCTAACTCAAATAATTGTTTTTAAAAGCCATATTTTTAACTACCAAAAATACATAATCATCATTCTTCTTTCCTGTGATAGATTAAAGCATCTTGCAAGTTATAAAACTGATTTAATTCTGAGTAGTAAATGTCTTTCCTCAAAATTTAAACACCTTCATCTCTTTTATATGAAGGATACTTTTTGGTGATAAATATCACATTGTTACTGAAACATTTGCAGCTTTTATTTTTTAAACAGTATATTTTCAAATTTTTATGTTATTTATAGGAGAATTGCTGTTCTTTCTATAGCTACAGAATGATAACTTGTTTCTTCTCTTGAGACCTATAAATAAATAAGGTCACTCTTGGGTAAAGTTGGCTCTAGATGCTGCTGCTGAAACTATATAGTGGAGTCTAAACAAAACAAAACAAAATTTAATTTAAAATGCTTTATGATAAATCTTGTTATGCAAGCAAATTTTATACCTATATACAATAATATTATTATTAATTTTTTGTAGTATTTTCTGTTCACCCATATTCTTTCTCTAGTATAAATAAAATTCATTCTACCAATTCTCATATTTATTGATTTGATTTTCTGGTTGGCAGTGATTGCTGGTTTTACAAGATATTTGATTTCAACAACTATGCATGAATGTAACTCTATTCTTACCATTAGATGGCACTAGATTTTGCATAAAATACATTTTGAAGAAAATATACTTTATCTTTTCATCATAAAAATTATTAAAAAATTTGATGACCAAAGATAATATCTTTATATAATTCAGTTCAAGCAATAGTTTATATTTACAATTAAATTTACATTTACTTTCACATATTATATAATTTTGCTCAAACTTGTAGATTGGGTAATTGAAGTTAAAATGATAAAATGACTTGCCATTAGTCTGAAAGTAATTGTCAGATCAAGACTTCAGGGCAAATATTCTGATTCCAAATATTACTATATCTCTAAAAGTTAACATATACAGAAACAAATTATGAGTTGGAATATTATAGTTAAAACAGAAAAGCACACACTATACTTTCAATGTGATAATCTAAAAGTGCCTTAAATATAATACTAGAATCTGCAGTGTTTGTTTGTTTGTTTGTTTTTGCCCAAAGAAAGAAGCAGGGGGTGGCAGACAGACTTCCCCATGTGCAAAACCGAGGTCCACTTGGCATTCCTACCAAGGGGTGATGCTCTGCCCATCTGGGCCATTGATCTGATGAAACCGGAGCCATTCTAGCACCTGAAGTGGAGACCATGGAGCCATCCCCAGTGTCTGGGCCTACTTTGCTTTCAAGGAGTCTTGGCTGTGAGAGGGAAAGAAAGAGATAGAGAAGGGAGGGGAAAGGGTGGAGAAGCAGATGGGCTTTTCTCCTGTGAGCCCTGGCCAGTAATCAAACCTGGGACATCCACATACCGGGTCGATGTTCTACTTTTGAGCCAACCAGCCAGGAACTGTGGGGTTAGTTTATAAGAATAAGCTTTGGCCAGTGAAACTTTTTATTTATTTATTTTTTATTTTGACAACTAAATTTAACAGGGTGACATTGGTCACCGAGAGTACATAAATTTAGAGAAAACATCTCCACATCATTTTGACAGTCAATTATGTTGTATGCCCATCACCCAAAGTCAAATCATTCTATGTCACTTTATATTTTGTTTTTCTTTAAGCCCCTACTCCTTTCCCCAACCCTCCCCTCTTCTTCTTTACCCTCCACCTGATAACCACTGTACTTTTATCTATGTCCATGAGTCTCAATTTTGTGTCCCACCTGTGTATGGAATTATACAGTTCTTAGATTTTTCTGATTTACTTATTTCACTCAGTATACTGTTATCAAGGTTTATCCATGTTGTCATAAATGATACTATGTCATCATTTCTTATGGCTGAGTAGTATTCCATTGTGTGTGTGTGTGTGTGTGTGTGTGTGTGTGTATATATATATATATATATATATATATATATATATATATATATCACTTCTTCTTTATCCAATCCTCTATTGAAGGACATTTTGGCTGTTTCTATGTCTTGGCAACTGTGAACAATGCTGCAGTGAACACTGGGGTGCATGTGTCTTTATGTACCCATGTGTTCAAGTTTTGGGGGTATATACCCAGTAGAGAGATTGCTGGGTCATATGGTAGCTCTATTCTTAATTATTTTAGAATCCACCATACTTTCTTCCATAATGGCTGTACCAGTTTACATTCCCACCAGCAGTGAATGAGGGTTCCTTTTTCTCCACAGCCTCTCCAACAACTGTTGTTACCTGTCTTGTTGATAATAGCTAATCTAACAGATGTGAGGTGGTATCTCATAGTTTTGATTTGCATTTCTTGAATAGCTAATAAAGATGAGCATTCTTTTATATATCTGTTGGCTATTTGTATTTCTTCTCTGGAGAAGTGTTTGTTCATGTTCTCTTTATGTTTTTTATTGGATTATTTGTTTATTTGTTGCTGAGTTTTGTGAGTTCTTTGTATATTTTAAATATTAGGTTCTTATCTGTGCTGTTGTTTGAAAATACCATCTCTCATTTAGTTGGTCGTCTATTTTTTTTTTGTTGTCAGTTTCTTTTGCTGTGCAGAAGCTTCTTAATTTGATCTGGTCCCATTCATTTATCTTTGTCTTTACTTTCTTTGCCTTTGGGGTCAAATTCATAAAATGTTCTTTAGTGACAAGGTCTGTGAGTTTAATACCTATGTTTCCTTCTATTTAATTTATTATTTCAGATCTTATATTTATTTATATTTTTGATCCATTTTGATTTAATTTTGTGCAAGGATATAAACTGTTTTGTCTATGTAATTTATTATTTCAGAACTTATATTTAGGTCTTTGATCCATTTTGAATTAATTTTTTGTGCAAGAAGACAAACTGTAGTCAAGTTTTATTTTTTTGCATATGATTATACAATTTCACCAGCACCATTTACTGAAAAGGTTTTCTTTTCCCCATTGTATATATTGTTTTGCTCCTTTATCAAAGATGATTTGACCATATATATGTGGTTTTATTTCTGGGTTCTCTATTATGTTTCATTGGTCTGTGTGTGTATTTCTCACCAGTACCATACTGTTTTGATTATCGTGGTTCTGTAGTATAGTTTGAAGTCAGGTATTGTAATACCTCCAATTTTGTTTTATTTTTCTTAGAATTATTTTGGTTATTTAAGCTTTTTTATGGTTTCTTATAAACCTGATAATTTTTTGTTCCTTTTTTTTAAAAAAAAATGACATTGGAATTTTGATGGGAATTACATTTAATTTGTATGTTGCTTTGGCTAATATGATCATGTTAATTATATTTATTCTTCATATTTATGACAAAAGAATATTTTTTCATTTCATTGTGTCTTTTTCAATTTCCTTTAATAATTCTTTGTATTCTTTATTATATACATTCTTTACATTCTTTGTTGTGTTTATTCCTAGGGATTTTATTTTGTTGTTACAACTGTAAACGAGATTATTTTTTTGAGTTCTTTTTTCGAAGTTTCATTGTTGGCGTATAAGAAAGCAATAGATTTCTGTATATTAATTTTGTGTCCTGCAACCTTACTGTATTGGTTTATTGTTTCAAATAGCTTCTGTGAAGTCTTTGGAGTTTTCTTTATAAAGGATTATGAATGCTTTTTATTTATTTTTCTTGTCTGATTGCTCTGGCTAGAACTTTCAGCACTATGTTGAACAGGAGTGGAGAGAGTGGTCAGCCTTGTTTTGTTCCTTATTTTAGAGAAAAAGTTTTTATTTTTTTACCATTTAATATGATGTAAACAGATGATTTGTTGTAAATGGATTTTATTATGTTAAGGAACTTTTCTTCTATACCCATTTTGTTGAGTGTTTTAAATATAAAAAGATGTATTTTATTGAATACCTTTTGTGCATCTATTGATTGGATCATATGGTTTTTGTTCATTGTTTTGTTGATATGGTGTATTACATTAATCATTATATGTCTGTTGAACCATCCTTGTGGTTCTGGGATAAATCCCACTTGATCATGATGAGTTATTTTTTTAATGAGTTGTATTTGATTGGTTAGCATTTTGTTTAGGATTTTTGCATCTGTATTCATTAGAGATATTGGTCTGTAGTTTTCTTTTTTTTTTATTGTCCTTGTCAGGTTTTGGTATGAGGATTGTGTTGAGCTCATAAAATGTGTTTGGAAGTATTGCTTCTTCTTCAATTTTTTGGGAAGGATAAAACCCAAATCTTTGAATATTTATTAGAATTCACTAGTATAGCCATCTGGCCCTGGAGTTTAATCTTGGGGATGGTTTTTTATAGTTGTCTTTATTTTCTCCCTGCTTGTAGGTCTACTTAGGCTTTCTACTTCTTTGTGATTCAATCTTGGAAGATTTTATTCTATTAGTTTATCCAATTCTTCTAGATTGTAGAATTTGGTGACATATAGTTTTTCATAATTTTCTGCAATAACCCATTGTATAGCTATTGATAATGAAAGAGGTCATTTCTCCTCTTTCATTTTGGATTTTGTTTATGTAAGTATTTTCCTTTTCTTCTTTGTGAGTCTTGCCAGGGATTTTCCAATTTTGCTGAGCTTTTCTAAGAACCACCTCTTTGTTGTATTAATTTTTCTATATTTTTTTCTGTTCCCTATTTCATTTATTTCTGTTCCAATTTTTATTATTTCCTTCATTTTGCTAGTTTTGGATTCCCTTTGTTATTCTTTTTTTAGTTCTTGAAGATGTGATGTTAGGTTGTTTACTTGAGCTCTTTCTTGTTTTTTCATACAAGCCTGTAATGATTGAATTTTTCTCTTATTAGTGCTTTTTCTGCATTCCAAAGTTTCTGATATGTAGTGTTGTCATTTTTATTTGTCTGTATATATCTTTTTATCTCTTTTTTTTTATTTCTTCTTTGACCTAGTAATTTTTTAGGAGTATGTTGTTTAATTTCCACATTTTTGTGGGTGGGTTTACTTTTTTTGCAGTTGAATTCTAGTTTCAAATCCTTATTATCACAGAATATGCTTGGTATAATTTCCACCTTTCTGAATTATTGATATTATAGTTTTGTGGCCCAGCATATGATATATTCTTGAGAATGTTCCATGTACACTGAAAAGAAAATGTATACTTTGACATTTTGGGATAAAATGTCCTATAGATGTTTATTATGTTTATTTGTTCTAGTGTTTCATTTAAGGCTGATATTTCTTTATTGATTTTCTGTTTGGATGAACAATCTACAGCCATCAATGCTGTATTGAGATATACAACTATGATTATATTTTTTTCAGTTTGTACTTTTAGATCAGTTAGTCTTATATATTTTGGTGCTTCCTGTTTTGGTGTATATATATATATTAAGAAGTGTTAGATCTTCTTGACACAGTGTTCCCTTTATCATTATAAAATGTCCATTTTTGTCTCTGGTTACCTTTGTTGTCTTGTATTCAGCATTGTCAGATATGGCTATACCTGCTTTTCCTTGGATATTATTTGCTTGGAAAATCATTTTCCAACCTTTCACTTTGAATCTATTTTTATCCTTGTAGCTGAAATGTGTATCTTTTTTTTTTTTTTTTACAGTGACAGAGAAAGAGTCAGAGAGAGGGACAGATAGGGACAGACAGGAACAAAGAGAGATAAGAAGCATTAATCATTAGTCTTTCATTACAACACCTTAGTTGTTTATTGATTTCTTTCTCATATGTGCCTTGACCATGGGGCTGCAGCAGAATGAGTAACCCTTGCTTGAGCCAGTGACCTTGGGTCCAAGCTGGTGAGCTTTGCTCAAACCAGATAAGCCCACGCTCAAGCTGGTGACCTCAAGGTCTCAAACCTGGGTCCTCTGCATCCCAGTCTGATGCTCTATCCACTGCACCACTGCCCAGTCAGGCTAAATGTGTATCTTAAAGGCAGCATACTGTTGGGTTTTGCTTCTTAATTCAATCTGCTACACTGTGCCTCTTTATTGGTGAGTTCAATCATTTACATTTAGTTATATTATTAACACGAGGATTTTCTGTTACTATTTTATATACTGCTTTCTGATAGCTTTGTGTGTTGTTTGGTTCTTCTTTTTTGGTTTTCTGTTATTTGGTTTTGTTTTTTTGTTGTTGTTGGTATTCTATATTTCTATCTTCTGTTTTTTCTTTTTTTAAGCTATGTGTTTCAGTAGTGGCATTTTCAGTGGTGATTACCATTTGGTTATTTAAAAAATTATCATATTTATTAGATTCCATTATTTTATGAGTGTTTCTACACTCTGTCCTCTTTTACTACTGCTGATCTTTATCCTCTTGTCTTGTATGTTATTGTTGTCACAAATTATTCTTGTTTCTACTGTGTTTTTCTTAAAGTTTTACTTGTAATTTGTTTGTTTTGTTTTTTGTGTCTGGTCAGATAACTTTCTTTACTATTTCCTTTAGTGAGTATTTTCTGATGATAAATTTCCTCAGCTTCTGTATGTCTGTAAATGTTTTTATTTTCCCTTCATTTTTGAAGAATAGCTTTTGTAGATGTAGTATTTTTGGCTGGTTATTCTTCTCTTTCAATACTTTAAATGTTGGGGTAAATTCTTTTCTGGCTTGTAGAGTTTCTGTTGAGAAATCTATCATAGCCTAATGGGCCTTTTTGTATGTTATATTCTATTTCTCCCTAGCTGCCTTGAGGATTCTTTCTTTGTCATTGATTTGTGATAATTTTATTAAGATGTGCCTTGGAGTATCTCCGTTTGGGTTGAGGTTACTTGATGTTCTGTTTGCTTGTTGGATTCAAGGCTCTAACTCTTTGCACAGGTTTGGGAAGTTCTCATTGATTATTTGTTTTAATATATTCTTCATTCTCTTTCCCTTCTTGTTCTTCTAATATACCCTTTAATCTTATATTGCTCTGTCTGATGCAGTCAGACAATCCTCGTAGGTCTTTTTCATGTTTTTAAAGTCACGAATCTTTTTTTCTTCACGTAGTATTTCTAGTTGTCTCTTCAATGTCACTGTTTCTCTTCTATATCTGGCCTGTGTCATTAGCTAAGATTGTTACTCATTTTTAAGTTTGTGTATTGAGTTTTTTATCTCTGTTTTTTTTTTATAGTTTCAATTTTCCTGGTGATTTACTCTTTTTATTCATTAAGTTGTTTTTTTTAATTTTTTTTAATTTTTTTTTAATTTTTATTTTTTATTTTTTACAGAGACAGAGAGTGAGTCAGAGAGAGGGATAGACAGGGACAGACAGACAGGAACAAAGAGATGAGAAGCATCAATCATTAGTTTTTCATTGCACGTTGCAACACCTTAGTTATTCATTGATTGCTTTCTCATATGTGCCTTGACCATGGGGCTACAGCAGACCGAGCAACCCCTTGCTGGAGCCAGTGACCTTGGGCTCAAGCTGGTGGAATTTTGCTCAAACCAGATGAGCCCACGCTCAAGCTGGCAACCTCAGGGGTCTCGAACCTGGGTTCTCTGCATCCCAGTCCGACACTCTATCCACTGCGCCACCGCCTGGTAAGCATTAAGTTGTTTTTTGAGCTCACTAAATTGCCATTTAGTGGGGACTTTTTTGTATCTTATATTTAAAACTTCAATTTTGATTTCTCTGTCACAATGTTCCAAGCTTTCCATGTAATTGAGATTTTATCCTGGGAATTTTTTATCATCTACCTGAGCTATGCCTCTGTCTTGTATATCCATATTTGATTTCTTTTTCCTTGATGGCATTTGCGAGTGGTTTTGTTAATAACCGTAACAAGAGATAAATTATTTTTTCGTGTAGGAGGCACTGTACTACAGGATTTGCCTCAGTTAGATTCTTGGGTGGAGTTCTACTGATGCAGGCAGGGCCTTTGCATTGGTAGAAGGAGCTTGTTGTTAGGTCTTTGCAACTTTATGGCTCTAGCAATGGTCAACCAGGGATCCTCCTGGACACGCCCCCACATTTCAGCAAAGTATGGAATCAAGCACCTGGGCACCCCCACCTCCCACAAGAAAGAGCTGGAGACCCAGCTGAGGGGGTTCTGCCACTGCCACTCTTCACACAGCAATAAAAGCAATTTAGAACCGGGGGGCTGGGGTGACACAGTCCAGTCTCTCTTCTGATACCACTCTAAGTACTCAAAGCACAGCCCTGGGCAGGGCAGAGGCTATGTGCCACTACCTGGTGTCTGAACATCAGAATCAGTACTGGCAGAGATGGCAGATCAAGTGCGTCCCGCTTCACAAGACTAAACTCCACTGTTTGCGATGGCAGATCAAGCATGCTCCAGTTCCCCATGGGCTGATCTCCGCAAGCTATTAGGACTCAGTTTTGGGGAACACACAATGGGGTTTGTCTGCACTTTCTGACTGCAGTCATGGGTGTGTGAGACACTGGGAAATAGCCCTGCTCCCCATTTTTGGTTATCGCCCCATCTCAGCTCCTTCCCCCACATGAAATGAGGTATGTTTACTGGGTATATTTTGTCTCTTTTCTCTAACTTAAAGATTTGGTTCAATTCAAAATATTAGGTGACTACTCTAGTTCTGTGTATTATGAAAGTCTTCTACTTTTTTTTTTTTTTTGTATTTTTCTGAAGCTGGAAACGGGGAGAGACAGTCAGACAGACTCCCGCATGCGACCAACCGGGATCCACCCGGCACGCCCACCAGGGGCGACGCTCTGCCCACCAGGGGGCGATGCTCTGCCCCTCCGGGGCATCGCTCTGCCACGACCAGAGCCACTCTAGCGCCTGGGGCAGAGGCCAAGGAGCCATCCCCAGCGCCCGGGCCATGTTTGCTCCAATGGAGCCTTGGCTGCAGGAGGGGAAGAGAGAGACAGAGAGGAAGGAGGGGGTGGGGGTGGAGAAGCAAATGGGCACTTCTCCTATGTGCCCTGGCCGGGAATCGAACCCGGGTCCCCCGCACGCCAGGCCGACGCTCTACCGCTGAGCCAACCCGCCAGGGTGAAAGTCTTCTACTTATACAGATTACCTGGTAAATAAGACATAGTTTCTTTTCCTTATCAAGATGATAATCTAATCAGAAGACATGTAGTAAGAGCATTTCAAAATAAAATAAAGTAGTTAACAAGGAAGATATAGTATCACAGAAGGCAGGCATAAAATGTAACTCTTAGTTATAAAATAATGTTTAAACTTATCTTGCTTGGTGTTATTCTTTTAAAACATTTGCTCATTTTACAATAAAAAATGTTGCAGATCAGCACTTTGATTTCAACAGTTATGTGCTCTGAAAAAACTTTCTTGGATCTCAGGCTTAGTTCCTATAATAATTCAGAAGAACAACTATAGATTTTAGCCATGGTTGTCTTTAATATTTCCTCTTTCTACGTAGAACAGAATTTGAGAAAAGTAAATTATTGCAGCCCATTTGTTGAACTACTCCCTGGACTGCTCTGGATGTTATACAAGTGTTCAAGACTTTTGAAGCTATCAGAACTCTAACCCTAATGGAGTTAGAGTGACCCAAATTGGGTTGAGTGAAACCACATTCTACTTATCATACTGTCTTGTAATTGCCAAATAAATAAACTGTATCCCCAAGATCCTGTCAGCTTTTCCAAAACCGAAATTTTCTTATGGGTATTTCTGGTCACTGAAGCTGACATTGTTGCAAACACATAGTTCAATATAGTACAAAGTAACAAATTACTCCTCAGCACACAATAGTCATCTAGGAATAAGAGTCATATTGCCTCTATCAGCTGTTATGTACTACCTAGATGATTCTATATATGACTGTTTACCTTGCTTTTCTCTGAGGCTTTTCTCAAAATCTTTACTAGCCCATATCCTGAAAAAGTAATCTGTAATACAATGCATGGGAGTTTTCTTTAAACTTTTTCTTGTCCTCTGGAGAAACACTTAAGTATAATATACTGCTCATAAAAAATTAGGAAATATTTCAAAATGAATATGGAACAATAAAATTTTCCAAAATTTTTGTGAGCAGTATATAGTTTTCTTAATCAAGGCACTCATTGGAAAACCTTAATTTGGTCAGTTGATCTAGTAAAAGGGATTATTCATAATTTGTTATTATTTGGTACTTTAGAAAATAAATTATCCCATTGTTGAAGGAACATGGGGCAGTGCTGGGTGTGTGCTGCACACAGACAGGTTGGCAGAGCACAGAGCACAGTGCTGTGCACCTTCCAGCACAGGGTGAGGTGTCCCATGAGCAGATCCATGTCCCTCAGAGCTTGTAGAGAGGCAATTCTGAACCTTCCAAGCTCCTGAAGTAAATACTGAGACCTCAGGAGTCCAGAGACATCTCGAAGTGTCTGAGAGGCTGATGCAAAACCAGAGAATTTGCCTCCTATTGAAGACCAGAAGATGGCAGCTGAGTAGGTGATTTTACAACTAAAACTTGCCAGAACCAACATGGATTACAATTTAACTTGAGTATAATCATCTTGAAAAACCAACTTTGGACTAAACTAAGAGGAATCTATAACCAAGGACCACCAAAGAAACTAACTGAACTGGTAGAAAGGGTGGAGATGTGGAAAGGGCTGCCCCACTCCCACGAGTGAGCAGTGGCTTGAAGGGTCTCTCACGGTGGGGTGGGTTGCCTGGAGAATTGTGGGTCCTTAGCCCCAGGACTGAAGTGTTGGGGACTGAAAAGCCAACAGGGTTTTTGCAATTTAGATTTTTGGGGAATGGAGGTGTGGAGAACTGGCAGTAAGCTGACAATCTGCCCAACACCCCACCTCACTTGTTCTGTGAAGTTGCTAAAGGCTGTTAAACTGTGATGCTGGTTTGTTTATACTCATGCTATCCCCCATGTCTCCTGGAAAGACTGGAGGCAAGTTTCTTTTATCCTTTATTTTGTAAAGCTAAGATGTTATGTATGGTGGGGGTTTTCTACACTTGGTAGAATTCTTGGTTTGCCTTGGAAATGTGACCAGAGATCTCTGATTTGCTAATGACCTCACTTTGCCCTATAAATAAAGCAAAAACCAGGTGTGGAGCATGCTCTGTTCTTGCCATCAGCAATAGCAGAGCCCTCCTGAGCCCATCCTTTATTTCTTTAAGCCTATTTTCTTAATTCTGTGCCATTCCCACTCAAGATCTGGAATTACTAGCCAAGCTGGTTTATGGCACCAGAAACCCAGCCTGGAGCCCCAGAGACTAGAGGAGGTATACATATAGTAGTTAGCTGAAAGAAGAGCTGGGCTACTGTTTGTGAGAGGTAGACAGAACTCTCAGACCCAGGCTCCATCTTAAAGGAACCACTCAGAAAACCTCGTTCACAGCCACTTACCTGGAGCTCTGGGATTGGGGAGCACTGAGAGGAATAGAGTTGCAAGAGGAGAGTGAAATCTCAGAGGCACAAGGAGAGACTATAGGAGATAGCCACCCTAACCTTTGTGCTGCTGAGTCACTCCTCAAATCAAAAATGGCTATTTTTCCTGAGAGAAGCAGCATGAGCAAAGAAAAGCAATTACCCCACCCACTAGAGACTCTCCTATTCCAGTTAGAGAAAAGAGTCGCTTAGAAGCAGGGGGCACATCAGGGACACAGGTTTTGAGTTCTGAGGACTAAGCTACACCGCTCCTCCCCCCAAGCTGCTGAGTATGCTCCAAAGGACGAGCAAGGCCGACTGTGGCAGTGGCAGACACATGCTTGTGGCATTGGGGGCATCACCTGGCAAGGTGGCTTGTGCCATGGCCCACAGGGTGGCCAGTGCAGAGGTATGTGAGGCAGCCCATGTGGAGGACCGCACTGAGGCCAGTGAGCCCAAGTGCCAGGCAGTGCCAGTGCCCCAGTGCCCGAGGAGGCAGCAGCAGAATCAAGCCAGCATACAGACCACAAATTGAGAATACAGAGGCCATACCCACTGGGCCAAGAGTAAATAAAAGTCAACCTGGGAGTGCAGCTGATATTTACAATGTCACCTGAGCACAGCTGAGGTGGTCACAAATTTTTGGATCTCCTGTAACTCCAAGAAAATAGCAAAAAGCCAGTCATAAGCAGTGAACCCTACTGGTCTGCTCCAGGTTCCAGTCAGGGAGGCCCAGGGATGGCACATCCAGAAGCCAGATATAGAGAGCATCAGCTCAGGACCTAAAAACTCTAGTTAGAGTGGTATTGTAAGGAAAGGTTCTTCACACCTGACAAAACTAAGGCATAGAAAACATTGACACAAATAGCAAAAAGAGAAGTAGCAGCAGACCAGTAGTCCATACCAGATTACACACAACAGCTGAGGCCAACCCAAGAAGATCTAGAAGCAACATACCTAAAAGCTGAAGGCAGACAATACCAACCCTATACTCAACTATCTACACAAGCAACATGCCCAAAGGAGCAGTTTATACACAGACAAAATGGGAATACAGAAAAATGAAATCCAAATGCATCAAAAAGAAAATCCCTAGAAAAAGAACTGAATGAGATGAAAATTACCAAAATACCAGATGCAGAGTTTAAAATAATGATTGTTAGGATGCTCAAAGATTTTAAAATAACAAGGGACGGGCATAATGAGCATGTAAATAAAGAGATAGCATGCATCAAAAACAACATTAAAATTATAAAAAAGAATCATACAGAAATGACAAATACAATATCAAAATTGAAGACTACATTAGAAGAAATTAAAAGCAGGCTCGATGAAGCTGAGGATAGAATCAATGATACAGAGGACAAGTAAATGTAAGCACTAAAGCAGAACAGCAGAAAGAAAAGAGGATCAAAATGTCTAAGAAAACTCTAAGAGAGCTCTGTGACAACATGAAAAAAAACAACATCTGCATCATAGGGGTTCCTGAAGGAGAAGAGTGAGAATAAGGGATAGAGAACCTGACTGAAGAAACCATAGCTGAAAATTTTCTTAAATAGATGAAGAAAAAACTCACACAAGATCAAGAAGCACAGAAAAGCCCATTAAAGAGGAACCGAAAAAGACCTACACCAAGACACATCTTAATAAAAATACCAAAGTTAAGAAATAAAAAATTACTGATAGCTGCAAGAGAAAAGCAGTCAATCACCCACATTAGAGACCCCCTAAGAATGAAATTAGACTTTTCAACAGAAACACTTGTGGCCAGAAGGAAATGGCAAGAAATATTCAAAGTAATGTATAACAAAAGCCTATAACCAGGATTCTTTATTGAGCAAGGCTATTGTTTAAAATTGAAGGAGAAATAACAAGCTTCACAGGAAAAAAAATCCTCAAGAAATTTATTACAACCAAACCAATGCTGCAAGAAATGTTAAGGGGTCTGTTGTAAACAGAACAAAAGGGAAAAAAAAATCTAGAAAAGGAGCAATGTAGATTTAAAGAATAAAATGGCAATAAACAAATACTTATCAATAATAACCTTAAATATAAATAGATTAAATTCTCCAATCAAAAGACAGAACAGCTGCATGAATAAGAAAACAGGACCTGTACATATGCTGTCTAAAAGAGACCCACCTCAAAACAGAAGATAAACATAAACTGAAAGTGAAGGGATAGAAAAAAAAATTTCATAGAAATGAAAAAGAAGCTGGGGTAGCAATACTAATATCTGACAAAATAGATTTTAAAACAAAGGTTATATTAAGGAATAAAGAAGGTCTCTACATAATGATAAAGGGAGCAATTCAACTGGAAGATATTACCATTATAAATATCTATATGCCTAATATTAGAGCACCTAAATATATAAAGCAGATTTTGATGGATATAAAGGGGAAGATCAACAGCAATACTATAATAGCATGAGATTTTTAACACCTCAATAACATCAATGGATAGATCATCAAGAACAAAAATTAACAAAGAAACAGTGGCCTTAAAGGACACACTAGATCAACTGCATTTAATAGATATCTTCCAAACCTTTCACCCTAAAGCAGCAGAGTATACATTCTTTTCAAGTGCTCATGGCACATTCTCAAGGATAGACCACATGTTAGGGCACAAAATGAGTCTTAATAAATTTAAGAAGATTGAAATCATATCAAACACTTTCTCTGATCACAATGGCATAAAACTAGAAATCAACTAAAATAGAAAAACTGAAAAACACTCAAACACTTGAAAACTAAATAGCATGTTATTAAATAATGAAGGGGTTAACAATGAAGTCAAGGAAGAAATAAAAAGTTTTCTTAAAACAGATAAAAATAAACATAAAGCAACTCAAAATTTATGGGACATAGCAAAAGCATTCCTGAGAGTAAAGTTTATAGCATTACAGGCATACCTTAAAAAGCAAGAAAAAGCTGAAATAAACAACTTTACCCTGCATCTAAAAGAACTAGAAAAAGAACAGCAAGTAATGCCCAGAGGAAGTAGAAGGAATAAAATAATAAATATCAGAACAAAAATGAATGATATAGAGGCTAAAAAAAAAATACAGAAGATCAATGAAACCAAGAGCTGGTTCTCTGAAAAGGTAAATATGATTGATGAACCTTTAACCAGACTCACCAAGAAAAAAAGAGAGAGAACTCAAATTAATAAAATTAGAAATGAGAGTAGAGAAGAACTGACTCAGCAGATATACAGAAGATTGTAAAAAATTACTATGAGGAACTGTGTGCAAAGAAATTAGAAAACCCAAGGGAAACAGACAAATTCCTTGAAACATAATCTTTCAAAAATCTATCACAAAGAATCAGAGAATCTAAACAGACCAATTACAACAAATTAGATAGAAACAACTATCAAAAAACTCCCAATAAACAGAAGTCCTGGGCCAGATGGCTTCACAGGCAAATTCTACCAAATATTCAAGGAACTTACTTCTATCCTTCTCAAGCTATATAAAAAATTCAAGATGAGGGAAGACTTTCAAGTTCCTTTCATGAGGCAAGCATAATCCTCATTCCAAAACCAGGAAAAGACACTACAGAAAAAGAAAACTATAGGCCAATATCCCTGATGAATTTAGATGCTAAAATTCTCAACAAAACATTGGCAAATGAGATACAGCAATACATGAAAGAAATCATACATCATGATCAGGTGGGATTTATTTTTGGGAGGCAAGCCTGATACAATATTTGCAAATGAATCAATGTGACTCGTCACATAAACAAAAGGAAAGGGAAAAACCACATGATAATTTCAATAGATGCTGAAAATCATTTGATAAAATCCAGCACCCATTTATGATCAAAACTCTCAGCAAAGTGGGAATACAAGGAACATACCTCAACATGATAAAGGCCATCTATGGCAAACCCACAGCCAACATTTTACTCAATGGGCAAAAATTAAAAGCAGCTCCATTAAGATTAGGAACAAGACAGGGGTGCCCACTTTCACCACTCTTATTCAACGTAGTTCTGGAAGTCCTAACCAGAGCAATCAGACAAGAAGAAGAAGTAAAATGTATCCAAATTGGACAAGAAGAAGTAAAACTATCATTATATGCTGATGACATTATACTGTACATAAAAACCCTAAAGTCTCGGTTAAAAAACGACTAGCCCTGATAAATGAATTCAAGAAGGTGGCAGGATATAAAATTAATATTCAGAAATTAGAGGCATTTTTATATACCAACAATGAACTGTCTGATAGAGAAATTAAGAAAACAATCTACATCACTATTGCAACAAAAAAATAAAGTACCTAGAAATAAATTTAACCAAGGAGGTTAAAGACTTATACTTGAAAAATAATAAAACAATGATAAAAGAAATTAAAGAAGATACAAACAAGTAGAAGTATATACTGTGTTCATGGATAGAAAGAATAAACATCATTAAAATATCTATATTATCTAAAGGAATTTATAAATTTAATACAATTTATATTCAAATACCAATGGCATACTCCAAAGATATAGAACAAATATTCTAAAAATTTATATGGATCCAAAAAAGAACACAAATAGCCTTCTTATCTTAAAATATCACACTTCCTGATATCAAGTTATACTACGAGGCCATTGTACTCAAACAGCTTGGTACTAATATAAGAACAGGAATATAGATTAATGGAACAGAACAGAGAACCCAGAAATAAACCCACACCTTCATGGTCAATTGATATTTGACAAAAGAGGTAAGAGCATACAATGGAGTAAAGATAGTCTCTTTAACAAATAATGTTGAGAAAATTGGACAGGTACTTGCAAAAAAAATGCAACTAGACCACCAATTTACACCATTCACAAAAATAAACTTAAAATAGATAAAAAACTTAAATGTAAGTCATGAAACCAGAATTATCTTGGAAGAAACTATAGGCAGTAAGGTCTCCAACATTTCTTTCAGCAATATATTTGCTGAATTATCTCCATGGACAAGTGAAATAAAGAACAGGATGAACAAATGGGACTATATCAAACTAAAAAACTTTTGCACAAAGACAATATGAACAAAATAAAAACACAAACCACACAATGGGAGAATATATTCAACAATATGTCTGATAAGGGGTTAATAACCAAAATTTATAAAGAACTTATAAAACTCAACACCAGGAAGGTAAACAATCCAATCAAAAATGGCAAAAGAAATAAATAGACACTTCCCTAAGAGGACATACAGATGGACAATAGGCATATAAAAAAATGTTAACATCACTAATCATTAGAGAAATGCAAATTCAAACCACAATGAGATACCACCTTACATTGTTCATTAGATTTCTCAAATAAGTGAGGTCATATGATATTTTTCTTTCTCTGACTGGTTTATTTTACTTAGCATAATAATAACCAGGTCCATCCATGTTGTCACAAAAGGTAAGATTTCCTTCTTTTTCATGGCCCCATAGTATTCCATTGTGAATATGTACCATTGCTTTTTAATTCACTCATCCACTGACGAACACTTAGGCTTACCTGTCAGAATGTCACTCATTAACAAAACAACACATAATAAGTGCTGGTGAGGATATGAAGAAGTAGTATCCCTCCTGCACTGCTGGTGAGAATGCAGACTGAAGCAGCTGCTGTGGAAAACAGTATGGAGATTCCTCAAGAAATTAAAAATGGAACTGTTTTTTGACCTACCTTTTTCACTATTAAAAATATAGCCTAAGAATTCGAAATCACTGAACCAAAAGGAGAAATGTGTACTCATGTTTATTGTTTACAATAGCTAAGATCTGAAAACAGCCCAAGTGTTCATCAGTGGATGAGTGAATTAAAAAGCAATGATACATATTCGCAATGGAATACTATGGGGCCATGAAAAAGAAGGAAATCTTACCTTTTGTGATAACATGGATGGACCTGGTTATTATTATGCTAAGTAAAATAAACCAGTCAGAGAAAGAAAAATATCATATGACCTCACTTATTTGAGAAATCTAATGAACAATGTGAGCTGAGGCACAGAATAGAGGCAGAGGCAGATCACAGGGACAAGAGGGAAAGCGGTCAGAGGGAAAGGGGAAGAGATGATGGGATCAGAAAAGGGAAAGAGATGATGGGATCAGAGAAGGGAAAGAGATTGACAGCATTATAGAGAGCAGGACAGCAAATCCTGGAGGGAAGGGGGAGGACATTTTGGGGAGGAGAGCAAGGGGGATGTCAAGGGTAACATGAGTGTTGGGGGAGATATATTTGGTGGAACACTTGAATCTAAATAAACACAATAAATTAAATCAATAAAAATTTAAAAAAGAAACTATCCCAAGATTCTTTTAACTAGCCATTACATCAAGTACATTAAAAATTTGATTATATTTTTAAAAATTATATGTACATAAGTGCTTTCTGAGACACATCTGCTATTAAAATGAGGCACAACTGCAGAATAATTAAATATATAGTGATTTTAGTAAAAATTGAAAGGTTGGATGAGTAATAAACAGAATATTTTACCTTCATTTGTTAACATTTTCTTTTTTTTATAAATTTTTATTAATGTTAATGGGATGACATTAATAAATCAGGGTACATATATTCAAAGAAAACATGTCTAGGTTATCTTGTCATTAAATTATGTTGCATATCCCTCACCCAGAGTCCGATTGTCC
The DNA here is from genome assembly GCF_036850765.1 of Saccopteryx bilineata. NCBI lineage: Eukaryota > Metazoa > Chordata > Mammalia > Chiroptera > Emballonuridae > Saccopteryx > Saccopteryx bilineata. The sequence continues at coordinate 91,353,710 of NC_089497.1, forward strand.
TCCGTCACCCTCTATCTAGTTTTCTCTGTACCCTTCCGTCTCCCCCTAACTCTCTCCCTCACTCCCTCCTGCGTCACCCTCCCCCCACCCCTGGTAACCACCACACTCTTGTCCATGTCTCTTAGTCTCATTTTTATGTTCCACCAATGTATGGAATCATGTAGTTCTTGTTTTTTTCTGATTTACTTATTTCACTCCATATAATGTTATCAAGATCCCACCATTTTGTTGTAAATGATCTGATGTCATCATTTCTTATGGCTGAGTAGTATTCCATAGTATATATGTGCCAAATCTTCTTTATCCAGTCTTCTATGAAGGGCTTTTTGATTGTTTCCATGTCTTGGCCACTGTGAACAATGCTGTAATGAACATGGGGCTACATGTGTCTTTACGTATCAATGATTCTGAGGTTTCAGGGTATATACCCAGTAGAGGGATTGCTGGGTCATAAGGTAGTTCTATTTGCAGTTTTTTGAGGAACCATCATACTTTCCTCCATAATGGTTGTATTACTTTACAGTCCCACCAACAGTGGATGAGAGTTCCCTTTTCTGCGCAGCCTCTCCAACATTTGCTATTACCCGTCTTGTTGATAATAGCTAATCTAACAGGAGTGAGGTGGCATCTCATTGTAGTTTTGATTTGCATTTCTCTAATAACTAATGAAGATGAGCATCTTTTCATATATCTGTTGGCCATTTGTATTTCTTCCTGGAAGAAGTGTCTGTTCATGTCCTCTTCCCATTTTTTTATTGGATTGTTTGTTTGTTTGTTGTTGAGTTTTATGAGTTCTTTGTAAATTTTGGATATTAGGCCCTTATCTGAGCTGTTGTTTGAAAATACCATTTCCCATTTAGTTGGCTGTCTGTTTATTTTGATATCAGTTTCTCTTGCTGAGCAAAAACTTTTTATTCTGATGTAGTCCCATTCATTTATCTTTGCCTTCACTTCTCTTGCCATTGGAGTCAGGTTCATAAAATATTCTTTAAAACCCAGGTCCATGAGTTTAGTACCTATGTCTTCTTCTATGTACTTTATTGTTTCAGATCTTATATTTAGGTCTTTGATTCATTTTGAATTAATTTTAGTACACGGGGACAGGCTGTAGTCGAGTTTCATTTTTTTGCATGTGGCTTTCCAGTTTTCCCAACACCATTTGTTGAAGAGGCTTTCTTTTCTCCATTTTGTGTTGTTGGCCCCTTTATCAAAGATTATTTGACCATATATATATGGTTTTATTTCTGGGCTTTCTATTCTGTTCTATTGGTCTGAGTGTCTATTTTTCTGCCAATACCATGCAGTTTTGATTATTGTGGCCCTATAATATAGTTTAAAGTCAGGTATTGTAATGCCCCCAGCTTTATTCTTTTTCCTTAGGATTGCTTTGGCTATTCGGGGTTTTTTATAGTTCCATATAAATCTGATGATTTTTTGTTCCATTTCTTTAAAAAATGTCATAGGAATTTTGATGGGAATTGCATTAAATTTATATATTACTTTGGGTAATATGGCCATTTTAATTATATTTATTCTTCCTATCCAAGAACAAGAAATATTTTTCCATCTCATTGTGTCTTTTTCTATTTCTCTTAGCAATGCCTTGTAGTTTTCTTTATATAGGTCCTTTACATTCTTTGTTATGTTTATTCCTAGGTATTTTTTTTTGTTGTTGTTGTTGCAATCGTGAAGGGGATTATTTTTTTTAGTTCGTTTTCTAATATTTCATTGTTGGCATATAGAAAGGCTATGGACTTTTGTATGTTAATTTTGTATCCTGCGACCTTACTGTATTGATTTATTGTTTCTAGTAATCTTTTTGAGGAGTCCTGTGGGTTTTTGATGTATAGGATCATATCATCAGCAAAAAGTGATACCTTTACTTCTTCTTTTCTGATATGGATGCATTTTATTTCTTTGTCTTGTCTGATTGCTCTGGCCAGAACTTCTAGCACCATGTTAAATAAAAGTGGAGAGAGTGGACAACCTTGTCGTGTTCCTGATTTAAGGTGGAAAGTCCTCAGTTTTATGCCATTTAATATGATGTTGGCTGATGGTTTATCATATATGGCCTTTATCATGTTGAGATATTTTCCTTCTATACCCATTTTGTTGAGAGTCTTAAACATAAAATTGTGTTGTATTTTATCAAAAGCCTTTTCTGCATCTATTGATAAGATCATGTGGTTTTTGTTCTTTGTTTTGTTGATATGGTGTATTACGTTAACCGTTTTGCGTATGTTGAACCATCCTTGAGATTCTGGGATGAATCCCACTTGATCATGATGTATTATTTTTTTAATATGTTGTTGTATTCGATTTGCCAGTATTTTGTTTAGTATTTTAGCATCTGTATTCATTAGAGATATTGGTCTGTAGTTTTCTTTCTTTGTGCCATCCTTGCCAGGTTTTGGTATGAGGGTTATATTGGCCTCATAAAATGTGTTTGGAAGTATTGCTTCTTCTTCAATTTTTTGGAAGACTTTGAGTAGAATAGGAACCAAGTCTTCTTTGAATGTTTGATAGAATTCACTAGTATAACCATCTGGGCCTGGACTTTTATTTTTGAGGAGGTTTGTAAATAGTTTTTTCTATTTCTTCCCTGCTGATTGGTCTGTTTAGGCTTTCTGCTTCTTCATGACTCGGTCTAGGAAGGTTGTATTGTTCTAGGAATTTATCCATTTCTTCTAGATTGTTGTATTTGGTGGCACATAGTTTTTCATAGTATTCTACAATAATTCTTTGTATATCTATGATGTCTGTGGTGATCTCTTCTCTTTCATTTTGGATTTTATTTATTTGAGTCCTGTGTCTTTTTTCCTTAGTGAGTTTTGCCAAGGGTTTGTCAGTTTTGTTGATCTTTTCAAAGAACCAGCTCCTTGTTTTATTGATTTTTTCTATAGTTTTTCTGTTCTCTATTTCATTTATTTCTGCTCTGATTTTTATTATCTCCTTTCTTCGGCTGGTTTTGGGTTGTCTTTGTTCTTCTTTTTCTAGTTCCTTAAGGTGTGAAGTTAAGTGGTTTACTTGGGCTCTCTCTTATTTCTTCATATAGGCCTGAAGTGATATGAACTTTCCTCTTATTACTGCTTTTGCTGCATCCCAGAGATTCTGATATGTCGTATTGTCATTTTCATTTTTCTGTATATATCTTTTGATCTCTGCGCTTATTTCTTCTTTGACCCATTCATTTTTTAGAAGTATGTTGTTTAGTTTCCACAATTTTGTGGGTTTTTCCCCCTCTTTTTTACAGTTGAATTCTAGTTTCAAGGCTCTATGATCAGAAAATATGCTTGGTACAATTTCAATTTTTCTAAATTTGCTGATATTGTCTTTGTGTCCCAACATATGGTCAATTCTTGAGAATGTTCCATGTACACTAGAGAAAAATGTATACTCTGTCGCTTTGGGATGAAGTGTCCTGTAGATGTCTATCATATCCAGGTGTTCTTGTATTTCGTTTAAGGCCACTATATCTTTATTGATTCTCTGTTTGGATGACCGATCTAGAGCCGTCAGCGGTGTATTGAGGTCTCCAAGTATGATTGTATTTTTGTTAGTTTTTGTTTTAAGGTCAATAAGTAGCTGTCTTATATATTTTGGTGCTCCTTGGTTTGGTGCATATATATTAAGGATTGTTATGTCTTGTTGATTCAGTGACCCCTTAATCATTATGAAGTGACCATTTTTGTCTCTGAGTACTTTTTCTGTCTTGTAGTCAGCATTATTACATATGAGTATTGCTACACCTGCTTTTTTTTGGGTGTTGTTTGCTTGGAGTATTGTTTTCCAGCCTTTCACTTTGAATTTGTTTTTATCCTTGTTGCTTAGATTAGTTTCTTGTAGGCAGCATACAGTTGGATTTTCTTTTTTAATCCATTCTGCTACTCTGTGTCTTTTTATTGGTAAGTTTAACCCATTTACATTTAGTGTAATTATTGACACTTGTGGGTTCCCTATTGCCATTTTATAAATTGCTTTCTGGTAGTTTTGTATCATTTGATTCTTCTTTTTTGTTTTTCTATCTTTTGTTTTTGTTTGTTTGTGTTCCATACTTCTTTCCTCTGTTGCTACCTTTTTTAAGTCAAGTGTTTTCATGGTGGTGTTTTCAATGGTGGTTACCATTAAGTAATGAAAAGTGTACCTACCATATTCATTGTAGTACCCTATCTTATGAGTATTTCTGCGCTTCATCGTTCTTTGCTACTGTTAATTTTCATCCTTTCTCCCCTTTTTTTTCTTTTTTTGTCACAGTTTAAGTTTGGTTTTATTGTTTTCTTGGTGGAGCTGTTACTTGTGGTTTTGTTCTCTTTTGTTCTTTGAATCTGGTTGGAAAACCCCCTTTAGTATTTCCTGGAGTGGGGGCTTTCTGATGATAAATTCCATCATCTTTTCTGTATTTGTGAATGTTTTTATATCTCCTTCGTACTTGAAGGATAGCTTTGATGGGTATAGTATTCTTGGCTGAAAGTTCCTCTCTTTCAGGGCTTTAAATATTGGGGTCCAATTTCTTCTAGCTTGTAGAGTTTCTGCTGAGTAATCTGATGATAATCTAATAGGCCTTCCTTTATATGTTATATTCTTCTTTTCCCTGGCTGCCTTGAGAATTTTTTCTTTGTCATTGGTTTGTGTCATCTTCATTATGATGTGCCTTGGAGTGGGTTTGTTGGGGTTAAGAAAACTTGGTGTTCTGTTTGCTTCTTTAATTTGAGGTTTTAATTCTTTCCACAGGCTTGAGAAGTTCGCATCTATTATTTGTTTGAGTATATTCTCCATTCCATTTTCTTTATCTTCTCCCTCTGATATACTGATTATTCTTATGTTATTCTTTCTGATGGAGTCAGACAATTCCTCTAGGGCTTTCTCGTTTTTTATTATTTTTGAGTCTCTTTCTTCTTTTCTCTGTTGTGCCTCAAGTTGTTTGTCTTCTATTTCACTAATCCTATCTTCTATCTGGGCTGTTCTATTGGCTAAGCTTGTTACCTCGTTTTTCAGCTCGTGAATTGAGTTTTTCATTTCTGTTTGATTTGTTTTTATAGTTTCAATTTCCTTGGTAATATATTCTTTGTGATCGTTGAGTTGTTTTCTGATTTCCCTAAATTGCCTTTCTGTATTTTCTTGTATATCTCTGAGTATTTTTAAGATTTCTATTTTAAATTCTCTGTCATTTGGCTCCAAGGCTTCCAATATGTTAAATCTTTTCTCCATGGATTTTTCCACATTTATTTGTGTTACCTCTCTATCTTTTGTATCCATAATATTTGATTTCCTTTTTCTTATTGGCATCTGAAGGTGATCTTGTTGATAGTGTTAATTAGAATTAATAAAGAATAAAAAGGAAAAAAAAGGAAAAACACTCCACAAAAAAAAAGTAATAATTTATTATTTCCCCCTTTTTTCTTTCTTCTCTTCCCCTCCTCTTTCCTCCTTAGGGAAATATCGTGATGACCTGTGAATTATATTATGCTAAATGGAACAAAAACTGCCTATAATGGAGGGCCTGATTTGGGGTGAAGATTTCAAGGGGCAAAAAAGGGAGTAGGGACCTACTAAATGCAAAAAAAAAAAGAAAAAAATAAAGGAGAAAATCTTAGAGAAGCATAAAATAATTTGCTTGTGATGATAAACTAAGAAATATAATGAGAGGGATAAGAGGGAAACAGAAAAAAAGGAGAGAAAAAATAATAATAATTAAAGAAGAAAAAAATAAAAATAAAAATAATAAGTAAAAATCTGTTGTATTAAGTGGAGTGAAGACTAAATACAATGGAGACTTTGGGTTGGGAGGAATGCTAGTGAGTTAAAAAGCAATGTAAAAAGTACCCAAAATGCCACAAAACAAACAAGTAAAGGAAAACCAAGAACAAAAGCAGAAAAAAAAGAAAGAACAAAAAAAAAAAACAACAAAAAAACTTGACTCCCAAATTAAATAATTTGTTCGTGATTGAGGATTGAATGGGGGGAAAAGTAAAAGGAGAAAAGAAGAAACGAATAGAAAGAAAAAAAATAAGAAAAAGAGAGAAACGAAGGAAGAAAAAACGGAATAAAACACAAGGAAAAACAAAAGGGGAGAGAGTGAGAGTTAAGGGTTTTGAAGTGTAACCCTAAAGGAGAGTAAGGATGAAGAAAAGAAATAAAATATAACACTCATGGGTAGTGTAGTTCAAGAAAAGGGTAGTATAAGATGGGCAGAGAATAAAAGGACCGAGGTGCAGGAAATAGAAATAATAATAAAGGCAATAAGATAGAAGAAAGAAACAACAACAAAGAATTAGTGGAACACATTATAAAGTCTGTGGATTTTTCTTGATTTTGAGAGGTTAACTTCTTCCTTTTTCTTTTCTCTCCCTCTTCCTGGTCGGTGACTCTGTACCCCAGGTTCTGCCCTTGTGTCACGCTTAGGTAGGGATTTGCAGTTGATGGGATTCTATGGCAATGTTATATAATTGGCTTTAGTCTCGCTGGTAGTCAAGGCTTGTTGGCGTTTGCAGAGTCCAATAATGAGAGAGTTTGCTTTCCTGGAGTCTCTCTCCTAGTCTCCCCTTCCTGAATTAGCAGCCTGGTGATCCAGCTATGAGGCTGCCACTGCTTCTGTCTGGGGAGTAAGAGGCTCAAAGAGCTGGGAAATCCCCACTCTATCCTCACTCAGCGCAAGGCTCTGGGCAAGGCTCTGGCAGTGAGAGCCTCCAGCGTAATCAGTTGGGGCTGGGAGTCAGCACCTAGCATTCAGTTAGACCACTCAACCCAGGCTTTCCACACTTTGTAGCCTATTTTGGCTGGGAAGAAGAGGCACTAGTCGGTGCTTGCTGTATAGATCTTAATATCTGCCAAGTCCCTCTTGTTAGGTATATCCCTGAATATGGGGGCTCTGTCAATCAGAAGTTGCCCCCGCCCCTTTAGCGAAAGGCATTAAAAAATATCATGCCTCTTGTCTTGGATCACTGAACTGGGGGAGATCTTATCAATTAGAGCCCCGTGGGTGTGCAGATTTCGTGGGTTATGCTAATTTCAGTAATTGGATCCACAGCTGTTCTCCAGAAAGTACTTCAGGCTGCCCGCGTGCCCCTCCCCCAATGCTTGATTGTTAGCTTGAATGGCTGGGTGAAGTGCCCCGCCCACAGAGAGAATCTCCCGTCTAAGGAAGACAGCCTTGGCGCCCCTCCCAGACCATGGCACGGGGCCTTGAGTGGTCTCTCAGGGCACGCCGGTGGCTGGGGACTCGGGGACTCTCCGGACCGTGGCATGGGGTGCAAGTGCGCGTTTTCTCAGGGCACGCCGGCGGCCGCCAGTGCCCAGGCTGCCACTCCCCAAGTGTGGGCGGGCAGTTGCACATGTGGGTTGACTCACCACAGGCGTACTCCCTCCTCGGCTTGAATGAACGTCGGTGCGGTAGTCAGCTCTGACCCGCCCCCCAGATTCAAGTGATAACAGTCCTTTCACTTTCAGTATGTGTGTGGAACTCCAAAATGCTCCGAGGATAAACTTTTCTGTTTCTAGTTGACAAATTTGTTGAGATCTTGGGGAGATCTGTCGGACACTCTGCTCACGGCGCCATTTCCGTGACGTCACAGCAACATTTTCTTTATTTAATCTCTGATGTAGCTTAGTTTTATTAAATAGATGTAAGATTTACAAATAACATTATAACACGTTTTTTACATTATAATTTATTTATAATGATATATAAGAATAAGACTATTTTGAATGTTTAAAGATTTACTTTTATATGAGATAATAAAATCAGTCTAAACTATTTTTATCAAGGTAAAAAAATTATTTTCTTTTAATTTTTATTAATTTACTGGAGTGCATCAGTTAGTAAAATTATACTCAGATGTACAATTCTGTAATATGTCATCTGCATATTTCATTGTGTGTTCACCATTCCAAGTCAAGTTTTCTTCCATCACCATTGATCCTCATTTTATCTTCTGCTACCTTCCCCTATTCATCTTTCCCTCTGGGTGAAAAAGGTAAAGGGATTAAGCAAAGAAAAAAACTTATAGACACAGTCAAAACTATTTGTATTAAAATATTACTATACAGATAAGAATTCACTTTGAAATAATAATTAAGACTTCTGTCTTCTTTCTAATAAAGTGAACTGTTTTTGTATATTTGTTCCCATTATACAATTATATAATGGAGAACAAATGATCATGCTGAACTTAGTTCCATTTTAAGCATGAAACTAAATTATAGATGTCAGCACTTAAAAGGTTTGAGACATTAACTTAAATTTGAAATTTTATTTTAAAAAAACATTGCCTACCCTAACTGCATTAAAGCTCTAGTTAGATATTTCTTATTTAAAATACAAGTTTTTCTTTGTTAGCATTACCCACATCAATTCAGTTCTATCAAAGTTTAAGGTTTTCAATTATTCATCAGGAATAATTTCTGAATAGCCCAGTATTCAAGAACTATATAAAAAAAACTATAAGGTCATTTATAAAATTAGTCACATTGAAAAAATAATTAATCTAGGGTCAGAGTACATTGGAACTAAATTTATTAAGACGTTAAGACAGGAAATATACTTAACTATTCTGATGATCCACATGTCTATGGTTTAGTCTTTAGTATGCATTCATAAACTTAAAGCATTAAACACACACACCCCATAAATACATTATGTTGAAAAATAAAACTATTTCAAACATTTAAAATTGGTTACAGCTATTGCCTTTTTTCTGGTGCATATTGAAATACTGATAATAGAATAGGCACTTGAGTTGCATATAAATATCTTGAAGTTCTCATAATAAAATAACAGACATTTAGGCAATTTTGGTGAAGTCTCAGGTAGGAATGAGGAATATGTTATGTTATTGGAAACTAGAAAAAAAAAACAATCTTCTTATAAAGTGGTAAAAACCTGGGCAAAACTGTATCTCACCCTGTGTCATATTGCATTAAATGAGAAATCTTGCTCTGAAGAGAACACTAAAAATTTAGTTAAACAGTCATTTGATAAAGGATTTTGGGATTATGTGAGCATAAACACTTACAGATTGAACTGAAGGGGACAGAGATGAGGTAAAATAAAAGAAGGATTTTGGACTTAGACTTGACAAGACAGAAAAATAGAGCTAATGTGTTACAAATGTTCACTACTATTCAAGAAGAAGGGGTCTGACCTGTGGTGGTGCAGTCGATAAAGCATCGACCCTGGAAATGCTGAGGTCGCCAGTTCAAAACCCTGGACTTGCCTGGTCAAGGCACATATGGGAGTTGATGCTTCCAGCTCCTCCCTCCCTTTTCTCTCTCTGTCTCTCCTCTCTGTCTCTCCCTCTCCTCTCTAAAAAATGAATAAATAAATAAATAATAAAAAAAGAAGAGGGAAAAATGACCAAGATGATTTAAAGATCATCAGGGGTTCTGCTTCAGGTTTAGGAGGAGGAATGGCTTCTACCCAGAGCCTTGGTGATGGCATGACTGAGTGGAACCTTAAGGGTAGTATTCCCCCACTGAAGGACCCCAGCTCGTAGTGTTAACCTTGACATCCCAGCTGGCTTACAAGGTAAGATACTGAGCCAATGAAGATTATTCTCAAGCCTGAAGATCTAATGGAATTTTCTTACTACATTCTGAGCTTTCTTGGGACCCATCCCCCTTTTCTTCCTTCTGGTTTCTCCCTTTTTGAGTGGGAATGTGTATGTTATGTCTGTTTCATCACTGTATTTTGGAAGCACTGAACATGTCTGTTGTCACAGGTTTACAATTCTGAAGAATTTTGCATCAGAATGGATCATAAATAGAGCCTCACTCACACTGGCTTTATATGATATTTAAAATAAGATGGGTATGCAACATAATTAAATGTCAAAATAACCTGAAGATGCTTTCTCTGAACCCTGATTTATTATATGTACCCTAATTTATTACTGTTACCCTATTAAAATTAATTTTAAAAAGACTGAAATTTAGACTTTAGAATTAATGTTGAAATAAAATGAGACTCTCAGGGCTATTGAGATTAAATGAGTTTATTTTGCTTGTGAGCAGAATAGAATTTCAAGAAGCAGGGCAAGAATATTATGAACTGAATATTTGTGACCCCTCTCCCAAGTTCATAGGTTGAAATTCTAATCCTCAATATAATGATATTTGGGCCGTGATGGCGAACCTTTTTATAAAAACTGCCCACTTTTGCAGTGCTGGTCAACCTGGTCCCTCCGCCCATTAGTAGGCATTCCAGCTTTCATGGTGGGCCAATCACAGCACTGTTTGGTTGCTCCGCTACCACCCACCATGAAAGCTAGAACACCACTAGTGGGCAAGAGGAACCAGGTTGACCAGCACTGCAAAAGTGGGTGGTTTTTATAAAAAGGTTCACCACACGGTATTAGAAGATGGAGCTTTGGTGAGATAATTATATTAGAAGAGTTTTTAAGAGTAGGTCAAGTCCCTCATCATGGAAATAGTATCCTAATAAGAAGAGACACCAGGGAATTTACTCTTGCTCTCTCTCCTTTATGTGAGAACACAGGGAGAAGGTGACCATCTGCAAGCCAGAAAGATAGCATCATCTAACCCTAATCTCAGACTTCCATCCTCCAGAACTGTGACAAAATAGATTTCCATTGTTTTTTTAAATGGAGATATAGTGACAGACAGTACTAAAATCAATATTTACCCACTTTAAAATGTTTATTCAACAAAGTTTTTAAGAATCATGACACTATATGATTCATTAAATGCTTATAAAACTAGTGAAGAAATGTAGAAAACACATAGAATAACAATGGTTAGAGAGAAATAATTGTTAAAAAGTTAAAAGAAAATAATAAAGTTATTTCAGTGCTAATGAAACTATTGAGGCATGCTAGTGCCTCACTGTCTTGGCATGTCATGAAGAATACATAGAAAGGCATGGATTCAATCCTTACAAACCCAAACCTAAAATAATTTCCAACACTAGTACTCATATGAGACATTAACAGCCTGACAGTCACCTTCTTTCTCTTTCCTCTTTCTTTCTTTCTTTCTTTCTTTCTTTCTTTCTTTCTTTCTTTCTTTCTTTCTTCTTTCTTTCTTTCTTTCTTTCTTCTTTCTTTCTTCTTTCTTTCTTTCTTTCTTTCTTTCTTTCTTTCTTTCTTTCTTTCTTTCTTTCTAGCAAAAGAGATAGAAAGAGAGAGACAGGCACAAACAGGAATAGACAAAAAGATGAGAAGCAGGAAAGCACCAATTTCTTTTTTGTTATGGCACCTTAGTTATTTATTGATTTTTTTCTTATATATGCCTTGAATGGGCGGCTCTGGCTGAGCCAGTGACCCCTTGCTCAAGCCAGCAACATTTGGGTCAAGCAGGTGAACATGGGGTCATGTCTATGATCCTACACTCAATATTGTGACCTTGCACTCAAGATGGTAAAACCACACTCAAGCCAGAAAACTACACTCAAACCAGATGAAACTGCACTCAAGCCAGTGACTTTGGGGTTTCGAACCTGGGTTCTCTTTGTCCCAGGCAAATGCTCTATTCACTGCGCCACCTCCTGGTCAAGAGACAGCCACCTTCTATACAGTCAAAAAAGAACTCAAATAGAGGCATCATGTAGTCAATTCATGTAGATAACTTTTTTCAAAGATTCAATTAGACTCTGCCATGTAATCAGATGTCATGACACTAAAGCAAGAGAGTCATGCTAAACAAACAAGGGAAACACCTCTAAGACACAGAATATCTGCAAGTAGTGTAAAGATAGAAATGGACATATATACAGATTTTTATGTTCTTAATCCAAATACATATGACTTTAAATAATTCTTACTCTCATGATCCTGTGTAAGGTAGAGGAAAAATATTCAACTATATAGTATTTTTAATACAGTAATTCTTAATCAGTTAAAATGATTATTAAATACAAATATACTTTCATAAAATTTTATGTCATTTTAGAGAGTACATAAATTACTTAAACATTTTTTTCTTCTCTCACTGACCAGGTTGGTAGTCTTTTTTATGTTTAATGTTTGAAAAAAAATACATTAATCAGTAAGAAAGCTGGAGGAAACTAACACTACCAAAGGAATAGAACAAAGGGTTTGGACAGAAAATATTTAGTTCTGATTTGGTTATGTTATATTTAAAGGCATAAGTGTAGGAAGAAGTGGAAGGGTGAGTAAAGAGGGACAAATATACAGTGATGGAAAATTATTTGACTTTGAGTGATGGGTATATAATATAATCAACAGTTCAAATACTAGAGAAACATTCACTTGAAACCTATGTACTGTTATTGATCAATGTCACCCCATTAAATTTAGTTTTCTAAACAAAATTTAAAAAATAAAGACACAGCAGTAGAAACTTTCTTATGACTCGTCATTTTACTTCTGAGAGTATATCTGAAGAAAACCAAAACTCTAATCTGAAAGAATATATGCACCCTTATGTTCATAGGGTTATTTATATAGTCAAGATTTGGAAGCAGCCCAAATGTCTATCAGTAGACAAGTAGATAAAAAAGCTGTGGTACATTTACACAATGCCATACTACATGGCAGTGATAAAGAAGAAAATCTTACCCTTTGTTATTGCATGGATGGACCTAGAAAATATTATGTCAAGTAAAATAAACTAGTCCTTGTAGTCAGAGAAAGACAAGTACTATATGATCTCACTTATATGTATGATCTAATGAACAAAATAAACTTACAAACAAAATAGAAATAGATATATAGATACAGAGAACAAGCTAAAAACTTTCAGAGGGGAGGGGTGTTGGAGGGGCTGGGAGGAATATGTGAATTAATTAAGAAAAAAAAAAAAACAACTCACAGACAGCAATGTTTTGTAGATTCCAGTTTATAAGATCTGAAAATCTTGACAAAATTATTCCTATGTATTTTTATGGATTTTTAAAAATTAATGTTAGATTACTCACTCTTAATATATACAAAATAAATTGTTGTAAATTGATATTGTATTCTACAAACTTTTAAATCTACTTAACCCTAATAGTATTTTTGTAATTTTTTTAACATTGTCTTCATATACACTAATATATTTTGAAAATAATGTCTTCCTCTCCAAAAAGTATGGCTTTTATTTATTTATTTTGCCTTACTCCTATGACATTTTAACATATTTTTATTAGCTCCCTTGAAGTCTTTTACTCACTAAATTAAAAACCTGAACCCTCTGAAGATCAGGTTTCTATTTACTTTTTTTCCCTCACTAATGGTGGGGCACACTTACCTGATTTTTTGCATGTCAAGTAATTTTGGCTTATTTTTTATTATTTTTAATTGAAATATAATTGATATTGTGTTACATTTAAGATGTACATAATATTGATTTGATACATTTACATATTGCAATATGGTTAAGACCACAGTGTTAGCTAATACCTCTATTGTGTTACATAATAATTATTTTTTGTGGTGAGAACAATTAAGATCTAGTTGGTCAGCAACTATAATACAATCTTGACAATAATCACTATGTTGTTTATTAGATCCATAGCATGTGTTTACTAGTTGCAAGAGACAGCTTGTTTAAAATAGTAGTTTTGGTTTAAAACTTGGCATTTTTCTAATTAAATTCATTAGGCAAACTCACTTATATAACTTGTCTGTATCTAAAATTTGCCTACACAGTTGTTACTGTTTTCACCTGGCTTTCTATGTATCTCTCCTACATGCAGGTAGTTGAGTTTCTATATAATATGCTCTAGCATTTTCAATTTTCACATTGTGGATCTTGTAATCAATTATCTATAACTATTATTTTAATAATGTTTAAGCTTCTCTTAATGATCTTTCTACTTCCATTTTAAGAGCTATTCCTCTAACTCGCTCAAAACTTATAAGTTGTCCTGTTGGTTAATTGTACTTTTCATTTATTTTCTTTTTAGTTTCATTGTGTTAACTGAGTTAATTCTGCTCTTTACTTTTCTAGTATAGATTTAAGTAGATTTGTCATTTCCATGATTCTTAGTTATTTTTTATATTGTTTTAATTTTTAATGTTAGCTTTTCTTCTTGTGATCTTAGATGTCATGCAATGAAGCTACATATTCTTGTTTTCTATTTAAAAAAAGACTGCAAAAATATACAAAAATGGGAAGTATCTTTAGATATTCTTTTAGTCTCTTGGCAAAGATTTTTATTCCTGTTTTTCAATTCTCAAGCTAGAGATAAACTCAAGAAATTCTGAATCTCTAGCATGATTTCTTGATTTTAGTACTTTAATCTTTTTGCTTTTCTACAGGTCTTTATTTGTTTGTTTGTTTCTTTTGCCTGGTTTTTAAATTCTTAAAGCTTTTATGGTAGACAGAAAGTTATAATTCAATTTTACTTTATGACTAGACATTTCCAAATGTATAATGCCATGAACAGTTAACCCCTTATTTCATCTGTTACTTGAGGTATTTACAACTACTTACCCTACTTTAAAATATACTGTAAATAGGAAGAAAAGGGAATTTCAGAGGCTGAAGGAGGGGTGATATTAACTTATAAGTCTTCCTTGAAGTGAAGAAATAATGATGGCCATCTTTTCTGAGCAGTCCATGCCTCGAGTTTCTGGGTTAGTGGATGATAAAAGATGCATATAAAAATAAGACATGTTTTTAACTCTTGTTGTCCTTTTATGAAACAACTTTGGCATGTGCTGTCAGTCTGTTAACCAGTCTTTCTTTTTCCAACTTATTAAGTTTTACTATTCTATATATCTAAGCATAAAAATTTGGAGAGCCTACACTGTGAATGCTCAGCAATGTGTCATTATGATCTATATGTGTCCAGAGACATACTTTAAAGTTTTATTATGATTGAACCCCATTTATTTCCTTTGACAGAAAAATCTCCTTGATTTTCTTTTGTGTGGTTATGTGAGGAAGTTGAACTATAAATCCTTTATCTTCTTCTTGTTCTTTCATAAACCATCTCTAATTTCCTAGTAAAACTTTAATTTCAGAGCTTTTGGAATATATTTCTAAATGTCTTGCAACCAGACTAGAACCAAAGTAGATGATAAAGTCTCAGCTCAGATTAATGACAGAGTTTGCAGTAGTTTATAGTATTGAAAACAATGACATTTTGCCTCAAGGTATTCTGTTCATCATGGATGTAAGGAACATAAAAATTAAAGATAAATTGAAGATAAAAATTACTGTTATTTTTACAGTTAAGTAATGAGTGAAGATAAATTAATATTTTTAGTAATTATTAAATTGATTTCTGTCTTCTCTACGAAGCTTTATTTTATGTTTTATATATATTTTACTTATCAAACATAATTGTCTCTCTGAAAAGCTCCATTTATACTGAAGAACTCAAGAACAGAAGTATAAGATTTGACATATGTGTCTTTGCATCTGGATAGTATCCTGATAGGGAAGCAAAATTAAGTAAACAACAAATTGCAACACAGAGCATCCTTTGATGAATTCCACATGTGTTGTTAAAAAAATAAGGCTGTGGGGCAGTAATATTCAGCTGAGGTGATGAGGAACAACTAGGCAGAGCAGAAAATGTCTTCCACTTGAGGACTGATAGAAATTGTAGACGGTGGATGGGAAAGGATTGGGAATAGAAAAGGACACTTTGACAGAGAGAATGCCAAAAGACTTCTAAAGACCAATAGGAACCAAATAACTTTCTAAATTCCTAGATGCATAAGTAGTACCACCAGCCATGTTTTTAAAAATTTGCATTGAAAATCCAAATAAAATACCCTGAGGTATTAAATAATATTAAATGTAATTTTTATAAATATAATACAAGCTAAAATATTAAGATATCTAATTACTATTTATGCTAGTAAAATTAAATATCTGTATCTACATATTTCTTTTTATTTAATTTATTGGAGTTATACTAGTTAATAAAATTATATAGGTTTTAGATATGCAAAGTTATAATAAATCATCTATATATTGTATGTGTGGTCACCAACTCAAGTCAAATTTCTTTCCAACACTATTTACCTCCACTATACACTCTTCTGCCTCCTTCTATATCCATTTCCTTCTGATAATCACCATAATTCTACAATGCTTTAAATTTCATTAAAAAATAGGTGATGGGCTTTTTCCCCCCTTATCAGTGATTTATTTATGCTAATATTAAATATTTGTTTAATTATTAGTATGGTATTCTAAATTTAAAGGAACAAACATTATGAAGTATCAATATAGTCTGTTTTAAAAGTAGATATCTAATTTAAATACTAACATTTATAGATGCTGATTAAAGTGTGATATATTTTGCCTTTGTTACTTAGAATCTGTTATAAGATATGATAAGTTCAGGAAGAACAAAGTCTCATTTTGTTTTCTTCAGTTATTACTTGTACAACCTGAGTAGGCATCTTTATGTTCTAATATATATATAAATGCTGCATCTCCAAAATACTAATAGACTACCAGCTTTATCTTTGTAATGGATCCTACCCCAGGATTGAATATAGTAATATATGAAACAGATTGAGTCAATACAGTAATATTTAAATGCATGTCATTATCATAATTAATATTACCAGCCAATCTAGGGAATGATTTTGGATACACACTTAATTATTAGGTAAATGGAGAATCTAATAGCAGTTAAGTCCTTACAACATCCTCCCAAATAACACCATTAATTTCAGTTACTCTGCATACTGTTTTAATTTAGAACACTGCCAGGTTAAACTTCTGATTGATTTTCTATGTCTTTTGTAATGCTAATAGAAAAACTGTAAAGTATATCAACATGAAAATTTAAGTACTTAATAAAGTTTCTTCTTAAAACTTTATGTAATCTCATCTCCAGCTACTGTAGCCTCTTCTGTTATTGTATATGTATTTGTGTTTCACAGGTAACAAACTGCCTGTTAATACCTGGCATGCCATGGTCTCTCATAACTACTGCCTCTACTTAGAGCATCAATATTGCTGGAATAGTCTAACATCCAGTCCATGGTCAAATTTTACCTTGTGTGGGAATCATTCTACCTTTGCCAAAGTCATATTTAAATACTAAATCCTTAGAGAACTCTTATCACTTTGTTAAAACCTTTATATATTTACCAAAATTCACTTAATTGTGTTGGTAATACTGGGATTGTTTTCTATGTATCTCTAGATAATGAACACTTTGAGAGCAGAAACCAATGGTTCTCGAAGTTGTCATATGTGCAGAATAGTTTTCTTGTAGATAAATGTTAAAAGCATGAAAACTCATATGATGCTAAACAGATAATTTAAGTAACTATTCTTTGTTTAAGTTTGCACATTTATAAAATTTGTATCAATGCTCAAGGAAAGGTTTTTTAGAATAATTAAATTTTTATTATTTATACTGTTATTAATAGTATTGTATTTTAAACCTTATTAGTCATATTATTTGCTCACTTTCACTACTATACTGAACTTAGCACTCTGCTCAGATACACAATAAATATTTCTTGAAAAAATTCATTGTAAATTTGATTATTTACCTTTTTAGGTATGTTTTACAACATCACTTTTTGAAAGATGTATACTGACTGATCTAGTACACTATTAATAATGGACTAGCCTGACCAGGCGGTGGAGTAGTGGATAGAGCATTGGACTGGGATGCTGAGGACCCAGGTTCGAGACCCTGAGGTCGCCAGCTTGAGCGCAGGCTCATCTGGTTTGAGCAAAAGCTCACCAGCTTGGACCCAAGGTTGCTGGCTTGAGAAAGGGGTTACTCAGTCTGCTGAAGGCCCGCAGTCAAGGCACATATGAGAAAGCAATCAATGAACAACTAAGGTCTCGCAATGAAAAACTAATGATTGATGCTTCTCATCTCTCTCCATTCCTGTCTGTCTGTCCCTGTCTATTCCTCTCTCTGACTCTCTCTCTGTCCCTGTAAAAAAAAAAAGTGTATAATAATGGACTACACTTGAAGAATATTTATAATTAATGATCTTACATTTCAGTTAGGAGTTGGTTGGCTAATAAAATATTTAAAATAAGAACTCAATATTAAATTTTACTTTAGGTAGTAACCAAGTTAAGCACTGCATCTAATTAAAAATTATACTTTAATTACTGTTGAATCACTATAATCACCTGGTGACACATCTGTTATTGTGCTCTCATCAGGCATGACCTTCCATTCTGCAAAGCCCTCAAAATACTGAACAAAGTGGTCATTTATTGATTATACAATCGTACTAATGTAGTATAACATTACACATGTAACTAGGTGCTTATTACTGTGAATAATAAAGTGGTAGAATGAATCCCACTGGGCTGTTAAAAATGTAGAACACCGCAAAAATTATTGGATTATTTGACATTAAAATGAGCATATGTTTTATTGACAATCTACTTGTCTTTTGCAAAATTTTAATGTATACATTAACCAGGCATTGTGAAGAGTCATAATAAAAAGTCATTAACTAAAAAGGATACCTCAGAAGAGATTACTGAGGTCAGAGTCAGAAAGTCTGATTTTAGACTTTTTTCTGCTGTGGCTAAATGTTTTCTTAAGAGATATTTTACCCCTTTGAGACTCAGTGCCTCTGCAAGTCAAAGATAATTGACTTGTAACTTCAATGACAATTGCCAAATTATAAATTTCATGATTAGACATTGAATATATTTATTATCTGAATGTTTACATCTAAGTCTTTGTGTATAGCTTACTGTATTTATCTTCCAATCCCTATATTTGTACATGTAGATATAAATATTGTCTACATATTATTATATAGCTTAAGAATATTTAAAATAGAATATTTTGCTGTAATTTTATTTCTGGAATATAATACACAAATTTATTTTTCAGTAAAACCATTTTGAGGATTGTAACAAATAAAGAAATCAGTTTAAACAGTTAAAAAAATAAAAGATCAATGGTTTAATTAAAAAATATGCTCCAATATTGTTAAACAACAATTACTTTAAAATTTAAAAACATAAAACAAATTATGATTAAATGAACTCAAGGAACACAAGAATTCCTGTCTAATTTATCATATTATTAAGTAGAAAAACACTGTATTATTTTATAGAACTTAGATTTTGTGATTTAAAGTGTACTTTAGTTACTACCTTTTGATTAAGGGAGCTTTTATTTCAAGTACTCTTAGAACAATAAATATATTTCTCTATATAAATTCATTTGATATATTAGAAGAATACCTTACTGGCAGTTGGTACAGTTTTAAATCATAGAAGCATAGCCTTGAGAAAGTTCTGACTTTTAAGAAATGTTTTCTAATAACACTCATACAAGGGAGACAACAGGTAAATAATCTATAATTTATGATCTACAACTCCAGTAAATGGTTACCATACTTTAATAGACATGTAACAGAAAATTGTAGTTTCAGTTCTACATTCAGTAATTAGTAATATTTTGACTGTTTTTCAAGGAAGAGAGTTTTCAAAATTCTTATCCTCAACCAACTTCATATTTTGATTTAGAGATAAAAGTGATGGAACTTAAAATATTAGTTAATAAAAAATGGACAATATATGCAAAATTGGTGTGTTGCAAACTTTAATATAGTCTTAGAATAACTAAGGATATTGATAAAATGCAGATTTCTGACTCAGAAGGATAAGTGATCTAATATGTCTTTCAGATGGTGCCAAAGTCATTTCCTGTCTCATCACACCTGCTGAGTAACAAAGTATATGCTACTCACACTTTGAGTAGCAACATATATGCTTAGATGATGGCCAATCTACTCTGTATGTTAACGGGGTTTATAAGAAAGACAAAATTAAAAGTCATAGATAGTATCAAAGAAAGATGTTGTGTCCCTTTTAGGAAGGATTTTAATGTTACAGAACATATAAGTAGTAGTTATTAACCCAAAAGATTGATGGCCATTTATCAAATAATTATATACTAAAGAAAGACATCTTTCATGGGCTGTTGAATATAAAATCTAGCAGGACACTGATATCAGAAGACCCAAAATATTGCCAGAGTTGTACAGGAGCACTGTGATGATAACTTGGTTCTGGTCTAAATCCATTTCACAGGATGTCTACAAGTTTATAAATCCAATCTGGGGCTATTTCATCTATCCTGGACTATATAATTGTGATAAATGTACATAGTTAGCAGGCCACTAATGTTGGTAGTAAAACCTATAAAGTAACATATATTATTGGGGAAAAAGTAAGATGAAAGGCTTTTTTCTAATTATGCAAATGAGATGCAAAACAAATTTTTATTTTATTGGTGAAAATGCGCTATACAAAAGGCTGAAAGTATGGAGTATCTGCATGTTCCTGATCCCCTAATTTTTGTGAGCAGTGTACTTTACAAAGTGATCCCTCTGATGTTTCCAGTACCCAACTGGCACCATACATGGTTATTACAATATTATTGACTGTATTTCCTATGCTATGCTTTACACCCTCATGACTATTTTGGAACTACCAATAGTTACTTCTCAATCCCTTCACCTTTTTCAGCCAGCCTTCCAATTCTGCTCCTCCTCCCCACTATCGTCAGTCTGCTTTCTGTATTTATGAGTCTGTTTCTGTTTTGTCTGCTCATTTATATATTTTTTAGTTTCCACATATAAGTGAAATCATATGGTATTTATCTTTCTCTGAGTGACTTATTTTACTTAGCATAATACCTTCTAGGTCCATCCATACTGCTGAAAATGGTAAAATTTCATTCTTTTTATGGCCATTTATTACTCATATTTTTTTAGCTTTTTTTTTTTCTTCATCTTAAAGAAGACCTTTTAACATTTCATGTAATACTGGTTTGGTAGTGATGAACTCCTTAAGCTTTTCCTTGTCTGATAAGCTCTTTATTTCTTCTTCTAATATCTTAATATCTATCTTTATATCTTCTTCTAATGATAGCTTTGCTAAATAGAGTAATCCTGGTTGTAGATCCTTGCTTTTCATCCCTTTAAATATTTCTTGCCAGTCTTCTTTGACCTGCAAAGTTCCTGTGGAGAAATCATCAGTCTTATGGGAGTTCCCTTGAATATAACTGCTTTTCCTTTGCTGCCTTTAATATTATCTTTTCATCCATTAATTTTAATTATAGCATTTTAATTATAATGTGTTTTGGTATGGGCCTCTTTGGATTCATCTTCTTTGGACTCTCTATGCTTCTTGGATTTGTATGTTTATTTTCTTCATCAGGTTAGGAAAGAATTTTTTGTAATTTTTTCAAATAGGTTTTAAATGTCTTTCTCTCTCTCTTTTCCATCTGTCACTCTCATGATGTGAATGTTATACACTTGGGGTTGTCCCAGGATTCCTTATAATACCCTCATTTTGCTTCATTTTTTTTCTTTTTACTATTCTGATTGGTGTTTTCTGCTTTCTTATGTTTCAAATCACTTATTTGATTCTCTGCTTCATATACTCTTCATCTACTATTGATTCCTTGTAATTTATTTCTTTTATTTCTTTAATTTGATTTATTGTGTTTACATAGATTCTAGTTTCTCCCTGAATGCATTCCCTCTCCCCCATATTCCCCTCAACATTTTTCTTGCCCCCTTCACAAAAGCTCCCTCCCCCTCTTTTTTCAGGTTTAATTCCATTCCTCAGTTCACATTGTTCCTTGGATTCCTCAAATGATTGAGGTCATATCATATTTTTCTTTCTCTACCTGGTTTATTTAACTTAACATAATAGCTTACAAGTCCATCTATTTTGTTGTAAAAGGTAATATTTCCTTCTTTTTCATGACCCCATAGTATTTCATTGTATATATGTACACTGCTTTTTAATCTACTCATCAACTGACAGACACTTGAGCTGTTTCCAGATCTTTGCTATTGTGAACAGTGCTGCCATAAACATGGGGGTAAATTTTTTTTTAATCAGTGATTTGTTGTTCTTGGGATATATTCCTAAAAGTAGGATGGCTGGGTCAAAAGGCAGTTCAATTTTTAAGTTTTTGAGGAATCTCCATACTGTTTTCCACAGTGGCTGCACCAGTCTGCATTCCCAGCAGCAGTGTAGGAGGGTTCTCTTGCAGCACATTCTTGCCAGCACCTATCATGTGTTGTTTGGTTAATGAGCACCATTCTGACTGGTGTGAGATTGTATCTCATTGCGGTTTTAATTTGCATTTCTCTAATGATTAGTAATGCTGAATATTTTTTTATCTGTCTATTGGCCATCTATATGTGCTCTTTGGAGAAGTGACTATTCATTTCTTTTGCCCATTTTTTTATTGGATTGTCTTCCTGGTGTGAAGTTTTACAAATTTTTTTAATAAATTTTAGTTATTAATCCTGTATTAGATGTATTGTTGAATATGTTCTCCCAATATGTGGTTTGTGTTTTTATTCTGTTCATCTTGTCTTTAGCTGTACAAAGGTTTTTTAGTTTGATATAGTCCCATTTTTTATCCTGTCTTTTATTTCACTTGCCCGTGGAGATAAATCAGCAAATATATTGCTGTGAGAGATACCAATGTGCTTACTGCCTATGTTTTCTTCTAAGATGCTTATGATTTCACAACTTACATTTAAGTCTTTAATCCATCTTGAGTTTATTTTTGTAAATGGTGCAAGTTAGTAGTCTAGTTGCATTTTTTTACAGGTAGCTGTCCAATTTTTCCAACACCATTTGTTAAAAAACTGTCTTTACTCCATTGTATGCTCTTATCTCCTTTGAAAAATATCAATTGACCAAAAAGGACTGGATTTATTTCTGGGTTCTTTATTCTTTTCCATTGATCTACATGCCTGTTCTTATGCCAGTACCAAGCTGTTCTGAGTACAGTGAACTTGTAGTATAACTTGATATCAGGAAGTATGATACCTCTCCACTTTATTCTTCTTTTTCAAGATTGCTGAGGCTATTCGTGTTCATTTTTGGTTCCATAAGGTATTTAGAATATGTGTTCTATATCTTTGAAGTATGTCATTGGTATTTTAATTAGTATTGCATTAAATTTATAAATTGCTTTGGGTAAATATAAACAGTTTAATGATGTTTATTCTTCCTAACCATGAACATGGTATATGCTTCCACTTGTTTGTATCTTCCTTTATTTCTTTTATCAATGTTTTATAATTTTCCAAGTACAAGTCTCTAACTTCTTGGTTAAATTTATTCCTAGGTACTTTATTTTTTTTGGTTGAAATAGTGAAGGGGATTGTTTTTCTTAACTTCTCTTTCTGACAGTTCATTGTTGTTGTATAAAAATGCCTCTAATTTTTGTGTATTAATTTTATATCCTGCCACTTTGCTAAATTCATTTATCAGGTCCAGTAGGCTTTCCTATATATAGTATCATATCATCTGCAAATAATGATAGTTTTACTTCTTCTTTTCCAATTTGAATGCCTTTTGTTTCTTCTTTTTGTCTGATTGCTGTGTCTAGAACTACCAGAACTATGTTGAATAAAAGTGGTGAAAGAGGGCACCCCTGCCTTTCTCCTGATCTTAAGGGGATTGCTTTTAATTTTAGTCCATTAATTATGATGTTGGCTGTGGGTTTGTCAAAGATGGTCTTTATCATGTTGAGGATTGTTCCCTGTATCCCTACTTTGTTGAGAGTTTTGTTCATAAATGGGTACTGGATTTTATCAAATATTTTTCTGCATTTATTGAAAATATCATGTGGTTTTTCTTCTTCCTTTTGTTTATGTGATGAATCACATTGGTTGATTTACAAATATTGTACCAGGCTTGCATACTAGAATAAATCCCACTTGATCATGATGTAATTTTTTTCATGTATTGATGGATCCAGTTTGCTAACATTTTTTTTTTTGAGAATTTTAGCATCTAAATTCATCAGAAATATTGGCCTATAATTTTCTTTCTTTGTGTTGTCTTTGCCTAGTTTTGGAATCAGAATTATGCACGCCTCATAAAAGGAGCTTGAAAGTTTTCCTTCCTCTTAAAATTTTTTGAAATATCTTGAGAAGGATAGGAGTTAGGGTTTTTTTTTTTTTAATATTTGGTAGAATTCACTAATGAAGCCATCTGGCCCAGGGCTTTTGTTTGTTGGGAGTTTTTGATAACAGTTTTGATCTCATTTGTTGAAATCGGTCTGCTGAGGTTTTCTGATTCTTCCAGATTGATTTTTGAAAGATTATATGTTTCAAGGAATTTGTTCATTTCACTAGGTTGTTTAATTTTTTGGCATACAGTTCTTCATAGTATTTTCTTTTCCTTTTTTTTTTTTGTATTTTTCTGAAGCTGGAAATGGGGAGAGACAGTCAGACAGACTCCCGCATACGCCCAACCGGGATCCACCCGGCACACCCACCAGGGGCGATGCTCTGCCCACCGGGGCAATGCTTTGCCCCTCCAGGGCATCACTCTGCCATGACCAGAGCCACTCTAGCGCCTGGGGCAAAGGCCAAGGAGCCATCCCCAGCACCAGGGCCATCTTTGCTCCAATGGAGCCTTGGCTGCGGGAGGGGAAGAGAGAGACAGAGAGGAAGGAGGGGGTGGGGGTGGAGAAGCAAATGGGTGCTTCTCCTATGTGCCCTGGCTGGGAATCGAACCCAGGTCCCCCCCATGCCAGGCCGATGCTCTACCGCTGAGCCCTTCATAGTATTTTCTTACAATATGTCTTCTCTCCTTTTTCTTGGAGAGTCTGGTTAAAAGTTCATCGATCATGTTTACCCTTTCAAAGTACCAGCTCTTGGTCTCACTGATCCTCTGTATTGTTTCTTTAGCCTCTCTGTCACTTATTTTTATTTTGATCTTTATTATTTCCTTTCTTCTACTACCTCAGGACTTTACTTGTGGTTCTTTATCTAGTTCTTTTAGATGCAAGGTAAAATTGTTTATTTGAGCTTTTTCTTGCTTCTTAGGGTATGCCTGTAATGCTATGAACTTCCGTTTCAGGACTGCTTTTGCAGTGTCTCATAAATTTTGAGTTGTTGTATGTTCATTTTCATTTGTTTCAAGAAAATTTTTCTTGACCTCATTGTTAACCTATGAGGTTATTTCAACGTGCTCTTTAGTTTCCAAGTGTTTGAATGTTTTCAAGTTTTTCTACTTTAGTTGATTTCTAGCTTCATGCCATTGTGATCAAAGAAGATACCTGATATAATTTCAACCTTCTTAAATTTCTTGAGACTTGTTTTGTGTCCTAACATGTGGTCCATCCTAGATATATTATATATCATAAGCACTTGAAAAAATGTATATTCTGCTGCTTTAGGGTAAAAGGTTCTGAAGAAACCTATTAAATTCAGTTTATCTAGTGCAGGGGTCCCCAAACTATAGCCTGAGGGCCGCATGCGACCCCCTAAGCCATTTATCTGGCCCTGCTGCACTTCCGGAAAGGGTACTTCTTTCATTGGTGGTCAGTGAGAGGAGCATAGTTCCCATTGAAATACTGGTCAGTTTGTTGATTTAAATTTACTTGTTCTTTATTTTAAATATTGTATTTGTTCCCATTTTGTTTTTTACTTTAAAATAAGATATGTGCAGTGTGCATAGTGATTTGTTTATAGGGTTTTTTTTTTTTTTTAATATTTTGGCCCTCCAATGGTTTGAGGGAAAGTGAATTGGCCCCCTGTGTAAAAATTTTGGGGACCCCTGATCTAGTGTGTCTTTTAAGGCTGTTGTTTCTTTGTTAATTTTTGTTCTTGAGGATTTATCCACTGATGTCAGTGGGGTATTAAAATCCTCTATTATTATAGTACTGCTTTTGATTTTGTCCTTTATGTCCATCAAAATCTGCTTTATATATTTATGTGCTCCTATATTAGGCATATAGATATTTATAATAGTTGTACCTTCCTGTTGGATTGCTCCCTTTTTTATAATGTTGTGACCTACTTTATCCTTTACTATAGCCTTTGTTTTAATGTGTATTTTGTCAGATATAAGAATTGCTACCCCAGTTTTCTTTTCATTTTCACTTGCATAAAATATTCTTTTTCATTGCTTCATTTTTTCTTTTGTTCTCAGGTGAATCTCTTGTAGACAGCATATGTATGGGTCCTGTTTTCTTATCCATGCAGCTACCATATGTCTTTGAATTGAAGTATTTTATATCTTTACATTTAAAGTTATCACTGATATGTATTTGTTTACTGCCATTTTATTTTTTATGTACAATCCTCTTTTTCTTGATTTTTTTTTTTTTTTTTGCTCTTTTTACAACAGGGCCATTAACATTTCTTGCAGCACTGGTGTGGTTGTAATAAATTTCTTGAGTTTTTTTTATTTTTTATTCTGGCTAACTTTTTATTTCTCCTTTAATTTTAAATGATAGCCTTGCTGGATAAAGAAGTCTTTGTTGTAGGTTCTTGCTTTGCATCACTTTGAATATTTTTTGCCATTCCCTTCTTGTCTTAAGTGTTTCTGTTGAAAAGTCAAATGTTATCCTAATGGGGGCTCCTTTGTAGGTGATTGACTGCTTTTCTTTTGCAGCTTTTAGTATTCTTTATTGCTTAGATTTGGTATTTTAATTATGATGTGTCTTGGTGTAAGTCTCTTTCAGTTCCTCTTTAATGGGCTTCTCTGTGCTTCTTCAACTTGTGTGACTTTTTCCTTCATCAAATTAAGAAAGTTTTCAACTACACTTTGTTCTTTCTCTTCTCCTTCAGGAACCCCTATGATGTGGATGTTGTTTCTCTTCATGTTGTCAAAGAGCTTTCTTAGAGTTTCCTCAGACTTTTTGATTTTTGCTATTCAGCTTCCGTGCTTTTGTTTATCTTGTCTTCTATATTGCTAATTCAATCCTCTGCTTCATCCAGCCTGCTTTTAATCCTTCTAGTGTAGTCTTCATTTCTGATATTGTGTATGTCATTTATGTCTGATTCTTTTTTTATGATTTCCATGTCCTTTTTGATGCTTGCTATCTCTTTGTTTTAGTGCTCATTATGTCCATCTATTTTTTTTCTAAGATTCTTAACATTTTAACAATCATTATTCTAAACTCTGCATCTGATATCTTGGTTATTTTCATCTCATTCAGTTTTTTTTTTTTTGGTAAATTCTCTTGTTGATTTATTTGAAATGCATTTCTCTGTCTTCCCATTTTGTCTCTTATAGACTGCTCCATTAGATGTGCTGTTTGTTTAGCTAGCTGAGTAAAGAGTTGGTGTTATCTTCATCCAGCTTTCAGTTGTGTTGTTTCTAGTTCTTCTTTGGTTGTGCTCAGCTATTGTCTGCTGCCACTGCTCTTTTTGTTATTTGTGTCAGCATTTTCTATGCCTTAGCTGGGTGAAGTGTGAGAAGTCCTTCCTTAAGATACCACTCTAACTAGGGTTGTTAGGTCCTCATCTGATGTTCTTCATATTTGGCCACTGGATTTACCTCTCTTGCCAGATCCTGGTGCAGACCTGGTGAGCACTGCTTATGACTAGCTCTTAGCAATCTTATTGAAGCTGTACATGATCTAGAATTTGTGGCTGCCTCTGCTGGGCCTTGATGCTGTTGTAAATATTAGCTGTATTCCTGGGATGACTTTTTCTACTCTTGGCTAGTGTGTGTGGCCTCTCTATTGCCAAGGTGTGGTCTTTCTGCTAGCCCCCACTGCTGCAGCCTCCTCAGACACTCAGGCACCAGCAGCACTGGGTACATGGGCTTGTGGGCTGAATCGCATGTATGCTGAATGTCTCTCTGGGCTCTGCCCTTTGCCACCGGCATGTGGGCCACTGGGCCACGCCCCCCACTGCTTCTGCATGGGCTGCTTCACTGGGTTTCTGCAGCTGCCACCACAGCCTGGGCTTTCCACTCTTTGGGAGGGATTCAGCCATTTGGTGGGGTGGTGTAACCCATACCTCAGCACACAAAACCTATTTTCTGATGTGCCCCCCATTTCAAAGCATCTCTTTGCACTGACTGGAGCAGGAGAGCCTATTCTGAGCAGGTTAATTTCTTCCTTTTGCCAGCTTGGTTCTCCCAGGAAAAATGGCCACTTTAGGTTTGGAGATTGACCCAGTACAGGGGTCAAGGCGGCTGTCCCCCACAGTCTCTCTTTGTGCCCCTTAGACTACACTCTCCTCTCACAACTCCAATCTTCTTGGTGCTCTCCATTCCTGGAGCCCTGGGTAAGTGGCTGTGAATGAGGCTTTCTGTGCAGTCCCTTTAAGATGGAGCCTGAGTCTGAGAGTTTTGAGTCCCTCTTGCAAACAGTAACCTGGAACTTCTTTCAGCTAACTACTGTCTGTATGCATCCTCTAGTCTCTTGGGCTCCAGGCTGGGGTTCCTGTCTTGTAGCTGAGGACCCACAACTCTCCAGGCAACCCACCCTGCTGTGAGAGACCTTCTGAGCTGCCTCTCACTCCTGGGAGTGGTATAGCCCTTTCCGTGTCTCCAGCCTTCCTACCAGCTCAGTGTAGTTTCTTCAGTGATGCTTGGTTATAGATTCCTCTTAGTTTAGTCCAAAGTTGGTTTTTCAAGATGATTATTCCTAAGTTAAGTTGTAATCTACTTTGGTTCTGGATGGTAGGAGTTGTAATGTCTGCCTACTCTGTCACCATTTTCTCCTCCAGTCCTTTATTATCTTTAGAATAGAATTTCTCATTATGAAATAAAATATTGCTTGAAGAAATGTAAAAAGAAAACTGGAACCCTCAGGAAAAAATAGAATAGTTGCAACATTTCATTTTTTATATATTGCATATAATTTTACATCTAATTTTATATGATGTATCTAAAAAATTCAACCTGAAGTAAAAAAAGTTAAGACTTTAATAACAATAAGCTTAAGATATTCTACATTGATCTTCTCTTTATCTTTTGATTCAGAGTATGCATATTGTTTATATATTAACATTGAACATGCTCAGCAACTTTAATTTTAATCAGGGTAACATGATGTCCTGTTCCACCTTTTATATATAATATAAATAATATTATTTTTTATTATTGAATTATTTCCCAACCAATCATTGCACTCATGCTAATGAAGTATCAAAAAGTGTATAATACCAATAGTAAACCTTTATAGAATAACAATGTATTATCACAGTCAACTTTGAAATATATATTAAAGGGTGTATGTCATTACTAAATAAAAATAAACAATTTTATAATAAAAAACAGTGTTTTTTTATATTGTTAGTTTTGTCCTCCCAGTCCTGATTGGTTTGACAGTTCTTAAAAGTTTCTCTAGTTTGTCTCATAAACAGTTATTTTTTCCATTTCCCTATGGCTAATTATGCTGTTCTATTTACTATATTTTTGGATTCTAATTCAATTTTTATAAAGCAGACATATTTTATAGAATTTATTTTATTTTAATTACATTTATTAAGTGACATTGGTTAATAAGATATTGGAAGTTGAAGTATAAAATTCTATGATCACCTGTATATTGCATTATATTA
The DNA here is from genome assembly GCF_036850765.1 of Saccopteryx bilineata. NCBI lineage: Eukaryota > Metazoa > Chordata > Mammalia > Chiroptera > Emballonuridae > Saccopteryx > Saccopteryx bilineata. Next base: position 91,382,932 of record NC_089497.1, read on the forward strand.
TATAACATACTGTATATTGACCACCACGCAAAGTCAAATCTTTTTTCCTCATAATATATTCAAATTCCTTTATCCTTCTGTACTCCTCAAATCATATATCACCATACTTTCATCTTTGTCTATGAATTTCTGTTGGTTTATTTTTGTTCATTAATTGCTCTCTCATATATGCCTTGACCGTGAGCCTTCAGCAGACTGATTTGTTAGTATTTTGTTTAGTATTTTAGCATCTGTATTCATTAGAGATATTGGTCTGTAGTTTTCTTTTTTTGTGCCATCCTTGCCTGGTTTTGGTATGAGGGTTATGTTGGCCTCATAAAATGTGTTTGGAAGTATTGCTTCTTCTTCAATTTTTTGGAAGACTTTGAGTAGAATAGGAACCAAGTCTTCTTTGAATGTTTGATAAAATTTGCTGGTATAGCCATCAGGGCCTGGACTTTTATTTTTGGGGAGGTTTTTTTTTTTTTTTTTTTTTCTGAAGTTGGAAACAGGGAGAGATAGTCAGACAGACTCCTGCATGCGCCCGACTGGGATCCACCCGGCACGCCCACCAGGGGCGATGCTCTGCCCACCAGGGGGCGATGCTCTTCCCATCCTGGGTGTCACCATATTGCGACCAGAGCCACTCTAGCGCCTGAGGCAGAGGCCACAGAGCCATCCCCAGCGCCCGGGCCATCTTTGCTCCAATGGAGCCTTGGCTGCGGGAGGGGAAGAGAGAGACAGAGAGGAAAGCACGGCGGAGGGGTGGAGAAGCAAATGGGCACTTCTCCTGTGTGCCCTGGCCGGGAATCGAACCCAGATCCTCCACACGCTAGGCCGACGCTCTACCACTGAGCCAACCGGCCAGGGCTTTGGGGAGGTTTTTAATGGTTTTTTCTATTTCTTCTCTACTAATAGGTCTGTTTAGGCTTTCTGCTTCTTCTTGACTCAGTCTAGGAAGGTTGTATTGTTCTAGGAATTTATCCATTTCTTCTAGGTTGTTGAATTTAGTAGCATAAAGTTTTTCATAGTATTCTACAATAATTCTTTGTATATCTATGGTGTCCGTGGTGATTTCTCCTCTTTCATTTTAGATTTTGTTTATATGAGTTCTTTCTCTTTTTTCCTTGGTAAGTCTTGCCAAGGGTTTGTCAATTTTGTTGATCTTTTCAAAGAACCAGCTCCTTGTTCTATTAATTTTTTCTATAGTTTTTCTGTTCTCTATTTTATTTATTTCTGCTCTGATTTTTATTATCTCCTTTCTTCGGCTGGTTTTGGGTTGTCTTTGTTCTTCTTTTTCTAGTTCCTTAAGGTGTGAAGTTAAGTGGTTCACTTGGGATCTCTCTTGTTTGTTCATATATGCCTGAAGTGATATGAATATCCCTCTTATCACTGCTTTTGCTGCATCCCAGAGATTCTGATATGTTGTATTGTCATTTTCATTAGTCTGTATATATCTTTTGATCTCTGCACTTATTTCTTCTTTGACCCATTCATTTTTTAAAAGTATGTTGTTTAGTTTCCACATTTTTGTGGGATTTTTTTCCTCTTTTTTGCCGTTGAATTCTAGTTTCAAGGCTTTATGATCAGAAAATATGGTTGGTACCACTTCGATTTTTCTGAATTTGCTGATGTTGTTTTTGTGGCCCAACATATGGTCAATTCTTGAGAATGATCCATGTACACGGGAGAAAAATATATACTCAGTCTCTTTGGGATGAAATGTCCTGTAGATGTCTATCATATCCAGGTGCTCTAGTGTTTTGTTTAAGGGAACTATGTCTTTGTTGATTCTCTGTTTGGATGACCGATCTAGAGCCATCAGCAGTGTATTGAGGTCTCCAAGTATGATTGTATTTTTGTCAGTTTTTTTTTTAAGGTCAATAAGTAGCTGTCTTATATATTTTGGTGCTCATTGGTTTGGTGCATATATATTAAGAATTGTTATGTCTTCTTGATTCAGTGTCCCCTTAGCCATTATGAAATGACCATTTTTGTCTCTGAGTACTTTTGCTGTCTTGTAGTCAGCATTATCAGATATCTGTATTGCTATGCCTGCTTTTTTTTTTTTTTTGGATGTTATTTGCTTGAAGTATTGTTTTCCAGCCTTTCACTTTGAATTTGTTTTTATCCTTGTTACTTAGATGAGTTTCTTGTAGGCAGCATACAGTTGGATTTTCTTTTTTAATCCATTCTGCTACTCTGTGCCTTTTTATTGCTGAGTTTAATCCGTTTACATTTAGTGTAATTATTGACATTTGTGAGTTCCCTATTGCCATTTTATATCTTGCTTTCTGTTAGCTTTGTGTCTTGTTTGATCCTTCTCTTTCCTTTTTCTATCTTTTGTTTTTATTTGGTTGTCTTCCATACATCTTTTCTTTGTTGCTATCTTTTTTATCTCATGTGCTTCTGTGGTGGTTTTTTCAGTGGTAGTTACCTTTAAGTAATGAAAAGGGTTCCTACCCTGTTCATTGTAGCGCATTATTTTGTGAGTACTTTTGTACTCCATCTTCCTTTGCTACTGCTAATCTCCATCCTCTCCCCCCCCCCATTTCTTTTTGTTGTTGTCACAGTTTAAATTTAGTTTTATTGTTCTTCTTGCAGCTTTTACTTGTGGCTTTGTTTTTTTTTGTTGTTGTTGTTGATCTTTGTATCTGATTGGAGAACCCCCTTTAGTAATTCCTGGAGTGGGGGTTTTTTAACGATAAATTTCCTCATCTTTTCTGTATCTGTGAATGTTTTTATTTCTCCTTCATATTTAAAGGATAGCTTTGATGGGTATAGTATTCGTGGCTAGAAGTTCTGCTCTTTCAGGACTTTAAATATTGGGGTCCACTCTCTTCTAGCTTGTAGAGTTTCTGCTGAAAAATCTGATGATAATCTAATGGGCCTTCCTTTATAGTTGTATTCTTTTTCCTGGCTGCCTTGAGAATTTTTTCTTTGCTGTTTGTTTGTGACAATTTCATTATGATATGCCTTGGAGTAGGTTTGTTGGGGTTAAGAAAACTTGGAATTCTGTTTGCTTCTTGAATTTGAGGCTTTAGTTCTTTCCACAGGCTTGGGAAGTTCTCATCTATTATTTGTTTGAGTATGTTCTCCATTCCATTTTCTCTCTCTTCTCCCTCTGATATACCTATTCTTCTTATGTTATTCTTTTTGATGGAGTCAGATAATTCTTGTAGGGCTATCTCATTTTTTTTAATTTTTGAGTCTCTTTCTTCTTCTCTCTGTTGTGCCTCAAGTTGCTTGTCTTATACTTCATTAATCCTCTCTTCTATCTGGCATGTTCTATTAGCTAAGCTTGTTATCTCGTTTTTCAGCTCATGAATTGAGTTTTTCATCTCTCTTTGGTTTGTTTTTATAGTTTCAATTTCCTTGGAAATATATTCTTTGTGTTCATTGAGTTGTTTTCTGAGCTCCCTAAATTGCCTTTCTGTGTTTTCTTGTATATCTCGGAGGATTTTTAGGATTTATATCTTAAATTCTCTGTCATTTAGCTCCAAGGTTTCCAATATATTAAATTTTTTCTCCATAGATTTTTCCTCTTCTAGCTGTGTTACCTCTCTTTCTTTTGTATCCATGATATTCGATTTTGTCTTCCTTAATGGCATCTGAGGGTGCTTTTGTTGATAGTATTAATGAGATTTAATAAAGAATAAAAAGTTAAAAAAATAAAAAATTGAAGAGTTGTTTTTTTAAAAAAATTAATAATGAAATAAAAATAAAATAATTTTTTTTTTAAAAAAGGAAATTATTCCCCCCCTTTTTTCCTCTCCTCTCCTTTCCCCTCTTTCTTTAGAAAATCCTGTGGTGAACAGTGAATTATATTGTACTAAATAGAACAAACAATGCATGTAATGGAGGGCCTGAATTGGGGAGAAGTAATAAAGGGGCAAAAAAAGGGGGGGCATATGGACCCAGAAAAAGCAAATAAGAAAAAAAAATTGGGTCAACAATAAAAGGATTTGCTTTTAGGTGTTGGTTGACTAAGAGTTATGATGAAAGGAATAACAAGTAAACTGGAAAATTGGGGGACAAATTAAAAAATTACTATTGTATTTAGTGGAACAAGAACTAGATAAAATGGAGAGCCAGGGATGGGAGCACTGCTAGTGTGTTAAAAAGGTGAAGTAAAAACCCCCCAAAATGCCAAAACATAAGTTTGAGTCCCAGATAAGATATTGTTCATTATTGAGGTTTGAATGAGAGGAGACATAAAAGAGAAAGGAAGAAACAAATATAGAGGGAGAAAAGAAAGAGAGAGAGAGAGAGAAAAGAGAGAACCACTAAAAAAGAAAAAAGAGGAGAGAGAGAGAGTTAAGGGTTTTGGAATTCAACCCTCATAGAGAGAAAGGAAGTGGAAAGAAAAGATAATGGGAGATGTAACACTTATGGGTAGTGTAGTTCAAGGAGAGGAAAGAGTAAGACCGGCATAGAGTTAAATGACCAAATTGGAGGAGGAAAAAAAATATCAAGAATGAAGATAAGAGAAACAAATGAACAAATATAATAAAATGGGATTGGTTATAAGGTCTGCAGATTATTCTTGATTTTGAGAGGTTATCTTCTTGCTTTTTCTTTTCTCTCCCTCTTCCTGGTTGGAGACTCTGTACCTCGGGTTCTGCCCCTTTGGCACGCTCAGGTAGAGGTTTGCAGTTGATAAGTCTCTATGGCGATGTCGTGTATTGTGCTTCAGTCTCGTTGGCAGTCAAGGCTCATTAGCATTTATAGGCTCCGCCAGTGAGAGAGTCCGTGTTCCTGGAGCCTTTCTCCTAGTCTTTCCTTCCTCAGTTATTAGCCTGATAATCCAGCTACAGGGTTGCTGCTGCCTCTACCTGGATAGTAAGAGGCTCAAAGAGCTGGCAACTTTCCACTCTATTCCCACTCAGCACAGGGCTCTGGGTAAGGCTCAGTCAGTCAGAGCTGCTAGCATAATCAGGCGGGGCTTCCGCCCACTCAAAGACCTCTGGCTCTGCCACTCTGTGGGATAACATGGGTGCGCACTGCCGAGGCACTTGGAGGTATCTCTCACCTACTATCTGCGTGCGCCGACCAGGAGATCGGGGAAAATGGCTGCCTTGCTTGTCTTTCTTTGTCTGGGTTTGGCGCGAGTGTTAGCTTGTATTGCCCGGGTTGCCACAGGAACAGTTTTTCCTCGGCCTGGATCTCTGTGCCACAGCCTGGTTCAGCCGTTTGTGCCGTGGCCTGAATCTGTTCACTCCCTTTCCCTGCCTCAGTTTCTATATTCTCAGTTCCCAGTGAAAGCCGCCCTGTTTAGGTTAGTGAGGAAGGCGGAGCATTTCTTACTTTTTATTTCCTTCGGGGTTTGATTATATATTTAGCCAATTTTTCGCTCGACCATACCTTCGGGTGTATTGCGAAACATCTGGAGGCTCCAAGGATAGGTTTTTCTGTTTCTGGTTGAAGATCTTGTTGAGTGTTGGGGGAGATTTATTGGTATTGCTTCCTACCGTGCCATTACTCTGACGTCATCTCTATTTCGTTCTTTATTTCACTTACCTGTGGAGATATATCAGCAAAAATATTGCTATGAGAGATATCAAAGAGTTTACTGCCTGTGTTTTCTTCAAAGATGTTTATGGTTTCACAACTTACGTTTATGTGTTTTATCCATTTTGAGTTTATTTTTGTGAATGGTGTAAGTTCGTGGTCTAGTTGCATTTTTTTGCATGTATCTGTCCAATTTTTCCAACACCATTTATTAAGGGGACTGTTTTTACTCCATTATATGCTCTTAACTACTTTGTTAAATATCAATTGACCATAAAGCTGTAGGTTTATTTCTGGGTTCTTCATTCTGTTCCATTGATCTGTATACCTGCTCTTATGCCAGTACCAAGCTGTTTGAATACAATGGCCTTATAGCATAACTTGATATCAAGAAGTGTCATACTTTCCTTTTTATTCTTTATTTTTGATTGGTGAGGCTATTAGGGTTCTTTTTTGATTCTACATAAACTTTTTAAATATTTGTTCTATATCTTCAAAGTATGCCATTGGTATGTTATTTTTATTTATTTATTTATTTATTTGATTTTTTTTTTTATTTATTCATTTTTAGAGAGAAGAAAAAGAGAGAGAGAAGGGGGGAAGAGCAGGAAGCATCAACTCCCATATGTGCCTTGACTGGGCAAGCCCCAGGTTCTGAACTGGTGACCTCAGCGTTCCAGGTCTATGCTTTATCCACTGCGCCCCCACAGGTCACGCACCATTGGTATTTTAATAGCAATTGCTATGAAGCTACAGATTGCTTTGGGTAATATATATTTTAATTATGTTTATTCTTTCTATCCATGAACACAATATATGCTTTCTCTTGTTTTAATCTTCCTTGATTTCTTTTTTAATGACTTATAAGTTTCCAAGTACAAGTCTTTTACTTCATTGGTTAAATTTATTACTAGATACTTTATTTTTTGTTGTTATTGCAATAGTGAAAAGAATTGTTTTTCTTAATTTCTCTTTATGACAGTTTATTGTTGGTGTATAAAAATGCCACTGATTTCTAAATATTTATTTTATACTATGCCATACTGATGAATTCATTTATCAGGTCTAGTCTTTTTTTGACTGAGACTTTAGGGTTTCTATGTACAGTATTATGTCATCAGCAAATAATGATAGCTTTACTTTTTCAATTTGGATACATTTTATTTCTTCTTGTCTCATTGCTGTGGCTAGCACTTCTATAACAATGCTTAATAAGATTGGTTAAATGGGGCATTTTTGCCTTTTTCATAATTTTAAAGAGATTGCTTTTAATTTTTTCCCATTGAGTATGATGTTGTATGTGGGTTTTTCATAGATGATCTTTATTATGTTGAGCCATGTTTTCTGTATTCCATCTTTGCTGAGAGTTTTTATCATAAATAAATGTTGGATCTTATCAAATTCTTTTTCTGCAACTATTGATATAATCATGTAATTTTTACCCATCTTTTTGTGTATATGATGAATCAGATTTATTGATTTGAGAATATTGTACCAGCCTTGTGTCTCTAAAATAAACTTTATTAGATCATGATATATAATCTACTTGATATATTGCTGGATCCAGATTGCTAATATTTGTTGAGAATTTTAACAAATTATATCCCTATGTTTTTTAGAGATATTAGTCTACAGTATTCTTTCTTTGTGTTTTTTAGGGATATTAGGTTACAGTTTTCTTTCTTTACCTAGTTTTGGGATGAAGATAATGCTGCCTCATAAAGTGAGCTTGGAAACTTTATTTCTCCTTCAATTTTAAGTGATATCCTTGCTGGATAAAGTAGTCTTGGTTTTAGGTTCTTGTTCTGCATTACTTTGAAAATTTATTGCCATTCCTTTCTAGCCTCAAGTGTTTCTGTTGAGAAGGCTGATTTCATCCTTATGGGGGCTCCTTTGTAGGTGATGGCCTTTTATTCTCTAGCAGCTTTTAATATTTTCTCTTTATCACTTAGCTTTGGTATTTTAATTATGATGTGTCTTGGTGTAGGTTTCTTTGGGTTTCTCTTTAGTGGAGTTCTCTGTGCTTCTTGAACTTGTGAAAGTTTCTCCTGCATTAGTTTAGGGAAGTTTTTAGCTATGATATGATTGAACAAAGCCTCTATCCCTTGTTCTTTCTCTTCTTCTTCAGGAACCCCTATGATGTGGATGTTATTACTCTTTATGTTGTCACAGAGCTCTCTAAGAGTTTCCTCAGACTTTTTGAGTCTCTTTTGTTTTTTCTTCTCTGCTTTCATGCCTTCATTCCAGTTATCCTCCAACTCACTGATTCAATCCTCAGCTCTATTCATCCTGTTTATAATTCTTTCCATTTTGGTCTTCATTTCTGATATTTTATTTGTCATCTCCAACTGATTCTTTTTTTAATATTTCAATATTCTTTTTTATACTTGCTATTTCTTCATTTAGGTGTTCATGATGACCATCCATTATTGTTCTAAGGTCCCTAAACATCCTTACAATCATTATTTTGAACTCCGCATCCGGAAGTTTGATTATTTTCATATCATTCAGTTCATCTTCTGAAGGTTTCTCTTGTGGTTTCATTTGGATTACACTTCTTTGTCTTCTCATTGTGTCTGTGTGTTTTGTTATTTTTTTGTAGAGCTGGTTAAGTCTAGGCTTGGTGTTGTCTGCCTCCAGTTTTCACTTGTGTTGTTTCTAGGTCTTCTTGGGTTGGCATCAGCTATTATTTGTAATCCACTTTCGAATTTGAGCTGCTTTGAAGTCTTGATTTGTTTGTTATCTTAACAGGTGATTGTCTTGTTTGCTGATCTCAGCAGGGGGCTTATTTGAAACTGTATCCAGAAATGCGGTGGTTGTGACCTGAGGCTCTGAAGTCCTCTTCTGCCCATTTATCTATCTGGGGGCAGGTTGCTTTCTCAGCTTTAGTAGGGGGAGTTTTTTCTCAGATCTCCATGAAGACCTGAGTTACTGTCCCTTTTCACTACTTCTTGTTTTCAGCTGTGTCCTGTTGCACTGATTGGAGCTGGAGAGATGTTTGTATCTCTGTGACCTGGAAGTACCTATGTATTTTGCTTTGTGGGAGGATCAGCCCCTCCCCCAGTTATGGCCGCCTCCAGCACTGAATGAGTCAGCTTTTCATATCATCACCTGTATTCTTCTCTTCACCATCACTCTCTCTCTCTTCTTTCTTTTTAGAAGACAAGTGGGCCCTTTCAACACACCTCATTCCCTGGTCACCAGGCAAGTGGCTGTGAGCAGTATTTACTGCTCTTTTCCTTGGAGTGAGAGCCCAGCCTCAACCTCCCCCCGCTGTTTCTGTAAGCAGGGGAGGTTCAGGCGCACCCTACTACGTTTCTGTGGCTTCTTTTTTGCTCCTTGGTTTTTGAAAGCTGTTCTTGTAGCCCAGATTTGGTTTTTCATGCTGATTGTTCATAAATTAGTTGATAATCCAGTTTGGTGGTGTGAGCTTGGAGTCTGTGCGTCTGCCTACTCTGCTGCCATCTTCAGGTCTCCAGTCACTAGGTTTTTTTGTTTGTTTTGTTTTGTTATTTTCTCCTTAGAAACTTCAGTTAATATGTCAACATTATCAGCTACTTAAGTAAAACTAACGAAATAGAAATTCCAGCAGAAATTTGTGAAATTCTTTCGTAATGATTATATTTTAAAATGGTTATGATATTAGAGTTCAAGAAAGGTGTAATCAGGGCAGATAAAAATAAAATTTTATATATTTATGTAGATTCTGAATAAATAGAATTTTCTATACTTTTAAGCACTAATATGCCAAAGTTTTTGTGTTCAGATCACTCAGGGTAATTTTGTATATATATTTGCTCCCAGTTTAAATCAAAGAATAGGCAAAATGAAAACTTTTTTATTTTTTACTTTAGTGACAGGTCCTCAGCATATTTTCTCTGCAAGACACATTGGTCTCAGTAAGAGATACAGGTCATAATGTCTCTAAAATTTATTATTATGTTTACTTTAAGAACATCCACACAACATTGCTGCCCCTAAGAATTTTCCTTTGCATTCACTTCTTTGTAGAATTGAGTGAATGAGCTTACCTCTTCTATTTGTACTAGGGTTATATAAATATTCTACTTTGGAATATTAGGAGTATTATTTTAAAGCCTGTACCTTCCTAATAAACAAAATTAATTTCTCTCAGCAAATCTACAATACTGTTTCTTTCACTCTGTCATAATTCTTGAGTTTATAAATATGTGTACTCAATTAATTTTTAAAGTTGAAATATATTAATACTTTTGCATCAAATGTGTGATAAATTAAAAAGGGATTGTGATGTTAAAAATTAACTCTGACAACCAAAAGGACAGGAAAAAAACAGAACAAATACACCTTATAAGTATATAAAAGACTGAAACAAATGGTAATATTTAGTTTATTAAATATTATTTTTCTCTAGAGCAGTGAATTATATTTAATTTCTTTTTTCAGACATTTTAAATATTTTGGTATAGTGCAGTTTTCAGATTAAATATTTTACACAATATGAATTGGGAACTGAACCTGAAGAAAGACTAGCTAAGGTAGCTCCAGGGGAAATTTTCCAGCTTATCCTCCCTTTGCTGCATTTGCTTTCTTTCATCTCTGCCAAAAATATAGATAAAAGTAGCAAACCTGTGTTAAATTCTTACAGTTTGTAAAATCAAGAGACCTCTTCTTTATCAGAAGCTCCAAATTTAGAAAGTGCCAAAATGTTACTAAAGCTTACTGGTAACAATAATATCATCATTTTGGTTTTCTCTTAAGAAGTTCAAAAGAGTCATTTATTTCAATTTTATAACTTATGTTGCCTTGTTCAAGAACACTTATTCTTTTTTGTGTTTACTTCCTCTTTATGAAACTAAAAGTACAAATTAATAAACCTTTAAATTATATATGCTTCATTAATGAACAACTAAAGTGACACAACTATGAGTAATGCTTCAGATCTCTTTCCCTTCCTGTCTGTCTGTCTCTGTCTATCTCTCTGTCTCTCTGTCTCTCTCTCATGCTAAAAATAAATAAAAAACAAGTAAGTAAATAAATAAATGAAAATAAAAAATAAATAAATTACATATGCTTCATAGGAATGCTCACCAATTCACTTTTTTCTCATGTAATTCTAACTTGAAAAAACAAGTTCTTAAAAAAAAAGAATGTTTTATATCAGATTTGTAAAGAGCCAAAGACTCCCCATGTGAACATTTTATACTTGCTTAAATGCTTATAGTGGTTTTGTTTGTGCATACATAAGAGAGAAAGTATGTGTCTTGTGTGTGTGTGTGTGTGTGTGTGTGTGTGTATAAGAGAGAGAGAGGAGAGATTTAACTGACCTTCAGCAAAAGTGTCCTATGATGATGTAATTATTTAGTGTTATTGATAGTCTTAACACAGATCAGTTTTTTTGTTTTGTTTGTTTATTTTATACAGGAACAGAGAGAGAGTCAGAGAGAGGGACAGACAGGAACAGACAGACAGGAACAGAGAGAGATGAGAAGCATCAATCATCACTTTTTTGTTGCAAGACCTTAGTTCATTGATTGCTTTCTCATATGTGCCTTGACCGCAGGCCTTCAGCAGACTGAGTAACCCCTTGCTCAAGCCAGCGACCTTGGGTCCAAGCTGGTGAGCTTTGCTCAAACCAGATGAGCCCACACTCAAACTGGCAACCTTGGGGTATCAAACCTGGGTCCTCCACATCCCAGTCCAACACTCTATCCACTGCATCACTGCCTGGTCAGACAACACAGATTAGTTTTTAAATTCAAAATGTTTCACAAAAATTTATCTTTGACAGAAGTATTTTCTTCATAAAGGATGGGTTGACATTTAATATTTTAATCTGTATTATAATTTTAAAGCAATCAAAAATACCACCTATTTGACCAGTTTGGAATAATAATTTAATGAACTGAAACATTACATCAGTAGATTTATATATTACACAAACAGAAAAGTGAATAAATTTACCTCATTATCTCATTTCCAATAGACATAGTCTGGTAGCTACAGTATAAATCCAGGGACATGTGTAAGTTCTAACCTTGATTACCCACATATGTTTTCAAAGTTTAAAGTTTTGAATGTCTTCTCCATTCCATTTTCTACATATCAAAAGTTAAACCACAGATAACTCTTAGAGATAACTGCAATAGTCAAAGCAGTAGATTGAGCGTAATTTATTGCTGTTCTCAATTATGAAAAATGGGTGGGAGGATATACAGAATAGAGTAAATCCAACCTATTTGTGTCAGAAGACCTAACTCTTAGTGTGTTAGTTACTACTACAGCTTGTTAGTTTTAAAATGACCTAAAGTCTTTTATTTTCTAAATTGAAGGTTTCTGAGAAGATATTTTTTAAATCTTCTTTAAGTTTTAATGTTCTATAATATTATGATTTACTTCTGTAATACTTTTAAAAATGGTAATAAAAGAAAAATCTTTTGAGAATGTATATTTATTTTTAAATATTAATTATAAAATTTCCTCTGGAATATGAAGAACATTTTTAAAATTTTTCATCAGGATATCATATATATAATATGATATAAAATAAAGATATTTGCTACTTTGACTTACATTTTGTATATAATTTGTTTTTTTTTTCTTCTTTTCCAAGTGAGAGGGGAGAGGATAGAGAGACAGACTCCCACATACACCCAGACTGGGTTCAACCCTGCAACCCCTGTCTGGGGCTGAAGGTCTTCCCATTTAGGACCATGTTCCAAGCTGAGCTATTTTTAGTGCCTGAGAGAAAGCTCCATGGAGATATTCTCAGTGCCCAGGACCAACGCACTTGAAGCAATCAAGCCATGGCTGCAGGAGGGGAAGAGAGAGGGAAAAAAGAGGGAGGGAGAGGGATGGAGAAGCAGATGCTCACTTCTTCTGTGCCCTGACCAGGGATTGAACCCAGGACATCCACATGCCCAGCTGATGCTCTACCACTCAAGGCCAATTCATTATTATTTTATTCTTACTTAAATGCCGAAATAACTGCTAAAACATTCTTTAGTTTCACCTGTGCTTTTGTCTGTGAAATAGTCATAAAATATGTAGATAGAGATAGAGATGAGTAGGGGAGAGAAGGCGGAAAATGGCACAGAAAGGTCAGACTAGATATAGAAATTAAAAATATAACTAGAATATTTTCCCATATTTTTCTTATGTTGTTAGATCAAAATCTCAGTAAGAGTATTTCTTAATAAGAATGTAAGTCACAAAGCAAAAAATAAAACAGTATACCATATTTAAAGGGTTTAAATAATGCTTGTTTGGAAGAATTGAGGGATCAAGACCACTGGACAACACTTTTATCTTTTTGAATTATCTGAATCTTATAGGACAAAGTTTTAGTTGGTTATTTTACTAGGTGAAACGTTATTCTTGTTTTGAAGATTATATCTTAATTGCCTACTTAATATTTTGAGTATATTTATTATTTTATTTCAGATCAAATTATGTACAGTGTATAAAACTGTGCTCAAATTACTAGAAAAAATATCAATCTATTGGAGGCAAGATGATTCCTGAAATTTCCTGATTAACATTTGCTCTCTAAATGTAATTTAGCTTATATCTAAAAAGCCTGGAAAATATATTTAAAACCTTGAAATACCCAGTCAGTTTGGGGGTTTTAGATCATAAGTTGATTGAATGAACTTACAATATAAGATAATCAGAGATGGGTCACATATAAAGACAAAATTTATGTAGAAGTCTTGAAGTAAAGCTTTAATGACAATACATTTTAAACTTTAGTCCAAAATATTATTTAGGGAATTTCTGAAAATTTGATTTTCATCAATATGATCTGGAAATCTTATAGAAAATACACATGAATAGCCCCTTGTCTATAAACTTCTTTATCTATAAAAATAAAAATAATAGAGTTATCATCCTTGGCCAGTAGGTTTAGTGGTAAAGTGTTGGCCTGGCATGAGGATGTCCTGGGTTCGATTCCTGGTCAGGGAACACAGGAGAAGTGACCATCTGCTTCTCCACACCCCCCTTCTCTGTCTTTCTTTCTCTTCTCCTCTCGCAGACATGGCTCGAATTGCTCCAGCAAATTGGCTTGAGCACTGAGGATGGCTCCATGGCCTCTGCCTCAAGTGCTAAAAAAAATGGTTTAGGTTTTATTGGAGCAATGGCCCTAAATGGCAGAGCATCATGCCATAAGATCCTGGTTGGGGTGCATGTGGAAGTGTGTCTCTCTGCCTCCCCTCTCACTAAAAAATAAAAATAAATAAAATAGAATTATCTAGTAGTACTATTGTACAGATTATGTAGCTAATTCAAATAAATATTCTTTCTCCTACTAAGCATTTAATTTTTTAGCTATACTACTTACTGTTAATTTGGACCATTCTAAATTTTGAGATCTGTATGCTTATATATATATTCTATTATGCTTTTATTTAAATTAAGTGAGAGCTGAGATGGCAGAGATAGATCCCACATGTGCCCCTGACCAGGATCCACTCAAAAAGCCCCCTAATTGGCATGCTCTGCCCATCCTGAGCTGCTGCTCGGATGCTTGGCAACCAAGCTATTTATCACCTAAAACAAGAAGTGGAGCCATCTTCAGCACCAAAGGCCAACTTGCTCAAACCATTTGAACCACAGCTGAAGGAAGGGAAGAGGAGGGTTGGAAAAGCAAATGGTTGCTTCTCCTGTGTGCCCTGACTGGGAATGGAACCTGGGACTTCCACACACCAGCTGATGCACTACCTCTGAGCCAACTGGCCAAGACCGCTATTATACTTTAATAACAATAGCACAAAAAATATTTCAGAACTAGTAATTTTTTTTTATAAATATATTATAAACACTGTATGTTTTTCAGGTTACTGATAGATGATTCCCGTCAAAAATAGAGAATCTCTAAAAGTTGATGTATTTGTTTTGCAATTGGCAGTGGCTGTTTGTCATTCTAGAAATTTTATTTACAGACCTAGACTTGTTTGTCTTGGTTCGTATTCTTATCTGCTTCTGAAAATAACTGGAAAGAAATTGGAACTTGTATTTTTGAATTTGCTTAAATGTTTTATTAAAAAACTCAGTTTGTATTTTTAGTGATTGGTGACATGATTACTCATTATTTTCACTCTCATATGACAAGTTATTTTATTTCATTTTATTATTTTATAACACACTATTTTTTTCATAATATCTTTAGGACTAACAACTGCACATAGCTTAATAAAAACAATTTCTCCTACTTTCCTTCTTAAAATAGTCTTCATCTGACCTTTCTAAACAGGCAGCAGAATTACTTATGCATCATACATTTCCCACTTAAACAGACATTATAATAACTAGCTGTGTTTGTATTAAAGTGCTTAAGATATTGTCAGAAAAAAAACTATCAGCTAATTCTTCAATAAGTAGAATTCTTCAATAAGTAGAATAAGGAATAATTTAGCCAAAGACATAAATATCTAAATAAAAGAGAGCTACATTTTTGTGTATATGTGTGTGCAATTCTCTATTAAAACTGTGAATTCCTTTATCTTATCTTATGCATCTAATTTGAATTTATTTATCACATCCATCTATCTAGTTCTCTTGTTAACCTAAGAAATGTAAAATATAAGAGCCTGAAATTTGGATATAGATAAATACTTAAATTGTTAACACCTAACTCTTGATTATAAAGTTCTATTAAATAGTCATAATTAGTGAAGTGTAACCACAAGCCACAAACTCTTCAATCGTGTTCAACAGAAACTTTCTTCTCTTAAGTTTCTATCATTCTAAAAAAGAAAATTAATGTTTACTGAGTACTTACTAATCAAAAACTCAACTGCTTTATACTTTATCTGACTATATCACATAACTGAGCTCCATGTATTATAGGAGAAATTAGAGCACAGAAATTTTATATAGCTACCAAATTGCACAAAACAGAAAAAACAAGGATGTTGTGTTGGGTTAACTAATCCTAAAGCCCTTAATTTTTCTATATCAGTATGATATTTTTTATATACCCCTCCTTGCTTATGTTCCTTATAGGTATTTATCAAAGTTTGGCACAATAATTTGATTTCAGTCTTACTCAGAACTAGTTAGTGCATAGTAAATTAATATAAAGAGAAGTAAAACCTTTCCCTCATTTTTGGTTGATAAAATTTTACTTTTTCCCATTTTCCATTTTTGCATAACTTTGGAATATATTTAAGTACCAGGCAAATTGACAAAGTTTCCCTGCTCTCATTCTTTAAATACTTCTTTCAGTGCTCACTGTCTTAAGTCTTGTCATCTCTTTGGACATATCTGTTTTAGAATTGTCTTCCAGACTGCTCAACATTGATTCCTTTCCTAAATCCCTGTCTTTTACAATGAATATACCAATATCAATTAGTCTAGAGCTGCTTGTTATGTTTTGACCTTTAAAAAGGCCAAGTCCTTCCATTAATTTGTTTCAACTGTAGACTCAACAATATTGTTTTCCTGATAAAGGATCCTGGTTGGTTCGGATTTGGTAACTCAAAAAATTTTCCTCTAAATCTTGTAACTCAATAAAACTTTTATTATGTCAGTTTATGGGCACATGTACTTTGGCTTGAGCTCCTATAACTGTTTCTACTTTTATACTAAAATACAGAGATGCTTAGGAATCACTCTGAAAATCATTATATTTGTCTCATTTCTACTCAAAAAACTGCACCTTTTCTCCACTTACACATTACCAAATGAGCCTCTCATATCTTCTGCATAGACAGCTATCACTGTATTTAGAAAATTAAAGATTTGAACAAGTAAATTGACTCATGAGAGGAAACAAAGTGTTTTTTATTTATTGAGAGTATCTACTTGATTGCAAACTTCCACTGATATTGCATTTTTGAACAAAATGTCAGCATATCATGTTATCTGATATAAAATGGTCGGAAAACAGTGCACTTTGGGGATATTAATTTTTTGAATTAGATTGATCACATTAAATTTCTACATTGTTAGGTCAAAACAATTGAATATCAGTGATTTTGGATGGCTCAATCCCTATAACCTACATTCTAATGATGTTTTAATTTTTATCTTCATCTAAAATGTCTTCACTCTAACTATAATATTAAATGTCTGATACCTGCCCTATATGTTTATTCAAATGTTTTGTAAGTACTGTCTTTATTTTCTATTCATGCATAAAAAATCACCAGAAATTTAATGCCCTAAAATAACTTATTTTTATTTCACAGTTCTGGGACTAGCTGGTTCTAATGGGTTCCCTGCTTAAGTCCTTACAAATTTATAATAAAAATGTCTCTGGGGCTTATCTGGTGGACCTGAGGAAAAATTTGCTTCAAAGTTCATTTGGGTAGTTGGCAAAATACAGTTCCTTGCAGTTGTTGTACTGAGTCTCCATTTACTAACTTGTTTTTAGTAGTGCTCTCAAATTCTAGAGTACTCTAGAGGGTTTTGGCTATTTATTGTTTATCTTTAAATTAATATTAAATCCTTTTTATAATTTACATTTTTTTACTTCTCCTTCTACCACTGTGCAGAGCACTTTTATTTTGAAGGACATGAATCTTACTTTTTCTATAAGATGTAACATAAATATGGGACTGAAATCTCATTATATTTACAGGTTCCAAGCATACAAAAAGGGCAAGAGGTTATCCAAGAATAAGAGTAATTCTTAGAATTTAGTCAATAATGAGCACTTTACAATTAATATTTTTAAAAGAGAAGTATTGACTTTCACCATCAATCGTATTGTTTTACTCTTTTTAAATTGAATTTATTGGGATGACATTGATTAATAAAATTACACAGGTTTCAGATCTTCAATTCTATAATACATCATCTTTAACCTGTATATTTTATTGTGTGTTCATCACCCCTAGTCAAATCTCCTTCCATCATCATTTAGTCCTGCTTTACCCTCTTGTACTTCCCTCTATCCCCCTTTTCCTCTTGTAACCACCATACTATTTTCTGTGTTTATATGTTTTTTTCTTTGCTTAATTTTTTTACCTCTACTTCCATTTCAGTTAACTACATAGTACTATCATCAGTGCAAACAATGGCAGAATTGGGGAAGTGAATCCTATTTCCTCACTCCCTCTGATTTTTAGCAATTCTTCATCATATTCTATATATTTATTAGGTGTTTCTCAAATCTACCCTTTTCATTTCCTGGTTATTACAATTGCATTCACTATAGCCCTCATCATTTATCTTTGTATTATATTATTCCAACATATTTTATATTATTGCCAGAATAGCTACCAAGTATATAAAACTAAACATGACATATCTCTACCAATACAATGGTTTTCAGTAGTAGATCCAGATGTATATTGAATAAATTTGGATATTTTTTAGAAAGCCTTCCTACTCTGCCTCCCCTTCACTTATAAATTGTTACCCAATCTTGCATTGATAATCTGCTTGGAAATAACTGTTTAATGGATCCATGATTTTTCAATGAAGTTCAAGTTTCACAGAGCTATAACAGAGTTTCCATGATCTGATACTTGTCTCTAGCTTGACTTCTATTCTTCTGAGT
Source organism: Saccopteryx bilineata (assembly GCF_036850765.1). NCBI lineage: Eukaryota > Metazoa > Chordata > Mammalia > Chiroptera > Emballonuridae > Saccopteryx > Saccopteryx bilineata. Next base: position 91,400,909 of record NC_089497.1, read on the forward strand.
CCGATATTAACTATTTAAAGTTACTTAGCCGAGATATGTCATTTATGTAAATTTGGCATTGCTACTCATAATTATTACTTTCTCAGAATTTCTTGGCCCCCTTCTTGTCTTGACAGATTATTACTCTTTTGGGGGCGGTTATCTCATTTAATATTTTCTCTAGGTTGATATTCATGATTTCTTTTTTGATTTATTCTCCATAAAGCAAATAAATTTCTTCTTATTCAGAGTTTTCATTTAGGCTCATGATTATCTTACAGTTTTGATTTGCATTTTTATTTATATATCAGTCTCTCTAGTGGAAAAATTCCAAGATGGCCTCCAATAATTTCCAGTATCTGGCATTCATGGCCTTGTGTAATCTTCTTTACTTGGATGTGGACAGGACCTGTGACTGACTAGTAATCAATAAAATATGACAAAGGTGATGATATGTCACGCACATATTTATGTTACATATAATATATAAAACTCCATTTTGTTACAGCAAGCTTGTTCAAAAAAATCCCTTGCCTGGTTAACTGAAATAAGTGACCAGGTTGAGGAAGCATAATTGTGCAAGAACATGTAGAAGACCCCGAGGAACAGCATTCAGTCTCTAGAACCTTAGCTCAGCCTCTAGATAGTGAGAGAAGGCTCCAGCAAGTAAATTAGAGTAAGAAGTAATAACCCTAAAGTAAATAAATCTTCAATCTTGAGTGATTTTGGAAGAAGATGTCTCCACAAACTAAATACAAAAATGGACTGCTGATGCCTTGACCTCTACTTTTTGGGACTCTAAGAAGAGGACTCTTCTAAATTATGTTCAAATCCTGAATGACAGAAAGAGTGAGATAATAAATGTGTGCTTTTAAACTGCTATATGTTTGATAGTTTATTATGCAGTGATAAGAAACTAATGCAATTTCCAATGCTAGATATTGGCATTCTAAAAGCATATTATGCCTTACCATTGTTGTGTGCCTACAATATGCACTAGTATTTGATAAAAAGTAAATGTTATATGAAGAATTGTTTAAAGAATATGAGTTTTATAGAAGACATAAATTATGTAGTTTCAGGCTTTAGATACTCATTACTTTTTATATATAAATTTATATCTGTGTTTATTCTTTGTTAATATCTACTTATATTTTTTATAAATATAAACTTTTAGAGATATACAGACACTAGTTTAATTTCTTCTGTTTTCTATGTAAGTCCAATCAGTTTACCCATCCAAAACTTTATGACTGTTAAAATCAAATGCCTACACCTCTGTGACCTCAGTATTGAGTCTCACATACTTGTTTTCATCATTCTGGTCTTAATTCTTGATTTTAATCTAATTCTTAATAGTTTCTTTATTACCTTATTTAATTTGATGATATACCAAGACTTTTGTTTTAACTTCCTGTGATTTTGATTTCCAAAACAACATCATATCACTGATTTTTAGACATCTGCATAGCATCACTGAAGAAATTTTCTGACTCTAAACTTTATTCTTTCTGAACTACTCCACTTGCCAGATGGGCTATAGGGGAATTCAGATAGTTTTTTCTTGATAATTTATGGTTTATTATCTTCTCATAATTCTCTGAGACCCAGGAATTCTCCAACCCATCTCTGTTGAAAATAATTTGCTGTGAACAAAAGAGTACCATGAACAGATGCTTATATTTGCACTGCAAGATAACAGTCGTGAAAGCAGAGTAGTAGGTGTCATGTTTTGAGGCTTCACTGACCTACGTGAACTTCTGTGCCTCCATTTTGCTACTGGATACAATCAGAAGAGTTCAGAACAAGGAAAAGTTTGGTTTGGAACAAGGAAGCTGTACTATGATTTGTTTTCTTATAATTACAGCAGTAAAAGTACACAGAGTGCCTATTATATTTAAGGGACTTTAAACTTATGCGTTTCTTCAAATCTCACCTATGTAATGTTAGACTCTTCCCTAGGCATTACCCATGGACCCACCTAATGCTTAGAATTACAGACATTTCCAGTTGCTTAACATTCATGGATACTTGGCAGACAAAAGGCTTTATAGCAATCTGGGTATACTAGTTTTAAGATAGGCCCCTTTTCAAGGCAGAAAAGGGAAAAATACAAAGTTACCTAGCTACCTTTTCCCTAATGACAAACATAGGTTATGTATACTACCAAATGAATGATATACATTTTGGCTTAAAATGTCTTATCCATGGAAACTTCTGACCCAACAATTTAAATTATCTGACCCTATCCTCTACTCCTAGTACCATCAACAGCATAGCCCTCAGGTCTTCTCAGTTCCAGTTTTGCTTTACTCTTTTGATCCTAAATTTTAGGGCCAATACTCTTTCTACAGAAAGAAATTTGACATAACCCAAGGACTTGGTTTTTTCTTAAGATTCATCGTAAAATAATATTAATTTATTTTCATCTGTACACATTGATATCTTTGATATTGTTAAGAGTTACATTTTCCAAGAGAAAGATGACCTTATATTTTGTCCAAACATGACTCTTGCTTTCCATTTCATATCCTGATAATTTCTGCTCTAATTTTGCCCTGACTTGAACATGCAGTCTTTCAGCCCTGCAGTGAAAATTATCTTGTTTCAAAACAGATTTTAGAAAACAGAAACTTCAACTGTGTATTTATATCTAAAATGGTAGCCTGAGATAAACTATCCTGTGTGAATTATGAAAAGGTAGAGTTTAGTGCTGTCCTCAAGGTTAGGAGAAATTTTATTCACAAAATTTACAGTTATGATGAGGATGTCATTTTCTTTGTCACACCTAGTTTCCCTAGCTGTTTGTTTTCTAAACATGCCAAGACAATCTCTAAAGTACTATTCAATGTCTATGTATGTATCTTTCTTTTTACCTTCTTACTGTTCATTACTTGTGGTTTTATAGAATTTCAATAGGATTTTGATGAGTATTCCTGTTGCTACACCTTCAAAAAAGACATGCTAGATGCACTTAACTTACCAAATCAGATTGTATAGAACAATTCATTGTAGTTTTCTAGTAAATGCAATCTATTTTACTTAATCAATAACTTCTCTACTTCCTCTTTGCAATAACAAAAAAAAATCACTAAAATAATAAATGTAACTTCTGTTCATACCTAGTGATTCTCCATGAAAATAAGAGGACATGGAATGTTTCTTACAAATTCTTCTAAGTCATAATTTAATTTTTTTAATTTTCATGTATACTATTTTTTTTCAAATGTTGCTAATCATTAAACACTTAGCATCTTATCATATGTTCTTTTCACATAGCATAAACTATTTTTAGTAAACTAAAATAAATCATGTGATATTGACCAAGATGACCATAATGTCCTCCTCAGCTTGCTGAAACTTTAGACAAGTTTCTTCCTGAGTGTAAACCTTAGACTACCCATTACTTAGAGCTATTTACTTTAGAAAAGTTGTTATTATAAATTCTTTCTCTGTTCTTTTGAAATGTAAATAAATTCATCTATTGTCAGCCTTATTACTCAGGAGTGTCTTTCTCAAGGACCAGGAAGCCATCCTATTGAAATGTAATGTTCAAGAAAGATAGGATTCTTTTTCTGAGTTTGTGGGAGGGCAGGAGCCTAACTTCCATAATCTCCAAACAGCAAATATATAATAATGATGTAAAGATGACACTTGAATATTATTTACTTTATTGTACCTTAAGTTATCTTATTCTCTTTTTCTCCACATAGTATATCACCTCTTATTCACTTAAAAAACAGGAAAAACAATACATTTATATATATCTGCAGTAAACTTTCAATAAAGCCCTCTGAAGAGAGTAAATTTTATTTCACATTAGCAGGAAAATTGTAGAATAGAAAAGCAGAAGGCGAAAAGGAGACTAGGGAATAAAATAACTAAAATTAAAAACTTGGAAGCAGAAGTAAGACTGAGTAAGCAATTAAAAATATATTGTTTAATCAGATTAAATATGCAATAAGTTTTATAATTTTAGTGATTAAAATTTTTAATTTTTAGTGAGTCCTATATTTTTATTTTTAATTATGAATTTATTGACATAACATTGGTTAACAGAACCACACAGATTTGAAGTGCACAACTCAATATAACACCATCTGCACACTGCATCATGCACTCTCCACCTCAAGCAAAGTCTCTTTCCATTCTCATTTTCCTCCACTTTGCCCACTCCCATTTACCCCTAAGCCTCCTTCCCTTCTGGCTGTTGCCACTCTGTTGTCTGTGTCTATGTGTTTAGCATGTATGTTTTCTGTCTAATTCCTTTACCTTCATTCATCTAGTCCCTTCACTTACATCCTCTCTGATGGCTATCAGTCTCTTCCATGTATTCATGCCTCTATTTCCACTTTGTTTATCAGTTTGTTATATTTATTAGATTCCCCTCATAAGTGAGATCATATGTTATTTGTCTTGCTCTGACTGGCTTATTTCACTTAGCATAATAATCTCCAGATCTGTCCATGCTGTCACAAAAGGTAATTTTTTTCTGGCCATGTAGTATTAAGTATACTACAGCGTTGTTATCCATTTATCCACTGGTGGGCATTTATAATCTTTTGAAATCTTGGCTATTGTAAATAACTTTGCATTGAACATGGAGGAGTGAATATATTCTTTTGAATTAGTGTTTTGGGATTCTTATATTCCAAGCCTTCAATTAAATTCATAGAATTTTCTGAAGGTCCATGAAACATTGTGGCGAGATCAAAAAATTTAAAAACTTAATAACATATTTCTTTCATCAAAAGAAGAAATAGACATCAGGAATAATGATGTAGAAGATAGATATGTCAGTAATTATAATAATAACTTCAAACAAAATACATGCTAAATAAGGGTGTATGAAACATACCATAACACCACTGGGTAAAGAGGCATTAATTTTGAACATTAGAACAAATGGCACATTTCCTAGAAGTTATTAAACGATACTTAGACTTTGAAAACTAAAAAGAAAAGAAAGAGCATAAAACAGAGACAAAGGCAATCCATAGTGAAAGAGGAAGCTGCAAAGCAGGCAAGAAATAACAAAAATACTCATGCAAAGAATAACAATTCTGGTATAGTTGAAGATAGGGTATGAGTTGCAGCACAGTGTAGAAGTATTTAATAGCTTCAGAGATATTGTTTGTGTCTATTTGACAGATGGTAATGAATGTCTTATTAAAGATTATGAACATTCTTTTTTTCTATAAGGAATGAAAAGCTATTAAGAATTTAAAAAACAAGATTTTTTTAATGTTTTTATAGCAAGTAAATATCAAATTAGGGTCAGTAAAAATATCACATGGAATATTTAGATACATAAAGTTAAGTGAGAAAATTTTTACTATAAATTAATTGTGAAATAATGAGAAATTAGTTAAGATTTAATTCTGGAATTGATATTTGATTAGACAGGGATGAAAAAAAAAGTAGTTGAAAGTAGCTTTGAGAAAGTAGCAATGAGAAATTTTAAATGATGCACAAAGTAAAAAAAAGAAGAAAGTAGAGGTGAGGGGAGGATAAGGAATGGCTTATTGTTATTCAGTGAGTTAAAAGTATTCACTCAGTCATTCATTGCATAAATATTTATAGAACTACCATGTGCCATATATTGTATCAGGCCTTAGTAACAGAGAAGTGTCAGCACTGCTATTTTCTGTATCTTTATCTTCTACTGTGTTCTTATTGTCTGAAATATAACAAGACAGGACTCAATAGCCATATTTAATAGTTGACAGTAGCCAGCATCAACTAATAGTTGACAGATAACCAGCATCAATTTTAATTGACCAGAGGTTTCACTCCTTGCCCTATTCTTATGTTCCCCTGCTAAAAAAGCCTCAAGAAAGATGCTACAAAAATGACTATTATTAACTCCTTTATAAATTTTGAAAGTAGAATTACAAAACCAGATATAATTAGTTATATGCAATAAAAATTAGCTTACATTGTTAAAGTATAACAGTAATTTTTATTAGTTAATGTATTTTAAAAATTAATGAGTCTTTGATTTGACATTTTATTATTTCTATTATCATTTTACATCAAAAAAGATTAAAACAAATATTTTTTTGGTATTAGTATGAAGGCACAAAGCATTATATAAATGTTTATTGGGAATATACATTAAAATTAGTGTTAAAAACAGTGTTGAAAAGGCTTAATTTTTAATCTCAAATTTATTTATTTATTTATTTTTTAAATTTTTTACAGAGACAGATAAAGGGATAGATAGGAACGGACAGACAGAAATGGAGAGAAATGAGAAGCATCAATCATTATTTCTTTGTTGTGACACCTTAGTTGTTCATTGATTGCTTTCTCATCTGTGCCTGGACTATGGGGCTACAGCATACCGAGTAAACCCTTGTTCAAGCCAGCGGCTTGGGTCCAAGCTGGTGAGCCTTGGTCAAACTAGATAAGCCCACGCTCAAGCTGGTGACCTCAGGTTCTCAAACCTAGGTCCTCCGCATCCCAGTTCAACACTCTATTCACTGCACCACCGCCTGGTCAGGCTTTAATCTCAATTTTAAATTTTAACAAATAAAATAATCATGCCAAAGAGATTATATGTATGATAGAATGTTGTATTAGTTCACTTAGGATGACCAAAATATCATGGACAGAGTAGTGTAAACAAAAGACATATATTTCTCCTAGGTCTGGAAGCTAGATGTATAAGGTCAAGATTTAATCTGATTTGGTTTCTCATAAAAACTCTTCCTGGCTTGCAGACAGCCACCTTTTCCTCCCTGTGTTCTCACATGGTTTTTCCTTGGGGCATGTGCTTGTGCATGTGGGTGCATGCACACACACATACACACACATGCAGAAAGAGACAGAGAGAATTAGAGCTTTTTAATATGTCTTATAAGGACCACTGACCTGAGACTTTTCTAAAATGTTTCAAACAAGCAGCATCTGGCCTTGGAGAGGCCTGCACCTCTTGGTAAGTGGCCACAGGTCTGGCATGAGCAGTAGCCAGCCTTGGTTCAGGTATGGTATGCACCTTGGCTGCTTCTGTACACCTGCAAGCCAGGAAAAAGTAGCAGCCATTTGCAGATTGCTTTGGCCAGGTGGTCCCAGGAGAAAACACAGGCAGTGGCTAAACTTGGCCTGTATATTCTGGCAGGCCCAAAAGCCAGTCCACTTGGTTGACAACTTCAGACCATGTTAAAGCACCACACAACTATTTTAAAAAAGCAAGTCAGCAGATACCAGAACCCTGCTGAAGTAAGTTTTATTCAATGGGACACCTACACAGCTTACCTACCATGGTGGTCCCAGCCAGTTCTTGTAACCAATTAACTTGAGGGTAAATCACTCTCATTGAGGGTCCAACAGAAATTAAATCTCAACTAAAACAGGAGGGTATAAACAGATGACTGGGGGAGAGGCACACCTGGAGTTTCTAGATTGGGTTAATGAAGAGTTGCTGTGCCACTGGATACTACAGAACACCTAATACATTAGGCCACTCTACCAAGCTCATGAGACACAGCAGCTGTACAGAATACATAGAAACAAACATAATGAGACTGCCAAAATACAGAATCTTGTCTCAAATAAAAGAACAGAAAAAAAAAAACTCCAAGAAAAAGAACTAAGCAAAATGAAGACAAGGAATCTACTAGTTGCAGAGTTTAGAACCCTGGTTATAAGAATGCTCAGCGAACCAAGGGGGAAAGTAGATAAAATTAGAAAGAACTTCAATAGTATAAAGGACATAAAAATTATTAAAAATAACCAGTCAGAAATAAAGGATAAACTAATTGAAATAAATTACAGGAAATCAAAAGTAGAGCAAATAAAGCTGAGATCAAAACAGCAATTTGGAATATAAGAAAGCACAAAGTAACCAATCAGGAGAGAAAAGAAATCCAAAAAATGAAGATAGTGTAACAGTCTTTGGGACAACTTCAGGTGTACCAACATTCACATCATAGAGGGTCCAGGAAAGAGAAGAGTGAGAGCAAGAAATTGAAAACCTATTTGAAAAAAATTCCAGAAAACCTTCTTAATCTGGTGAAATACATAGATACACAAGTCCCAGAAGCACAGAGACTTCAAAACAAGATGAATTCAAAGAGATCTACCCCAAGATACATTATAATTAAAATACAAAAGGTTAAAGACAAAGAGACAATCAAAAACAGCAAGAAAAGGGAAGTTAGTTACCTACACGGGGTCTTCCATAAAACTATCATCTGATTTCTCAACAGAAACTGCAGGCCAAAAGGAACTGGCAAGAAATATTTAAATAATGAAAAGCAGAATCTACAACCAAGATTACTCTAAATAGCAAAGTTATCATTAGAATCAAAGAACAGGCCCTGATGGGTTAGTTCAGTCAGCGAAGAGCATGGTTCCGAAACAAGGTTATGGATTAAATCCCTGGTCAGGGCACACACAAGAAGCAGCCAATAAGTGTACAAATTAGTGGAACACAGATGAATACTTCTCTTCTCGCTCAACTCTCTCTTCCTCTTTTTCTTGCTGTCTCTCTAAAAATGAAAAAAAGTTGCCTGACCTGTGGTGGCGCAGTGGATACAATGTCAACCTGGAATGCTGAGGTTGCCAGTTCAAAACCCTGGGATTACCTGGTCAAGGCACATATGGGAGTTGATGCTTCCTGCTCCTCCCCTCTTCTCTCTCTCTCTCTCTCTCTTTCTCTCTCCTCCTTCTCTCCTCTCTAAAATGAATAAATAAAGTCTTTTTAAAAAAATTAAATTAAAATTAAAAAATTAAGTCTTGCCCAGGTTGGTTGGCTCAGCGGTAGAGCGTCGGCCTGGCGTGCAGGGGACCCGGGTTCGATTCCCGGTCAGGGCACATAGAAGAAGCGCCCATTTGCTTCTCCACCCCCCCTCCTTCCTCTCTGTCTCTCTCTTCCCCTCCTGCAGCCAAGGCTCCATTGGAGCAAAGATGGCCCGGGCGCTGGGGATGGCTCCTTGGCCTCTGCCCCAGGCCTAGAGTGGCTCTGGTCACCGCAGAGCGACGCCCCAGAGGGGCAGAGCATCGCCCCTTGGTGGGCAGAGCGTCGCCCCTGGTGGGCGTGCCAGGTGGATCCCGGTCGGGCACATGCGGGAGTCTGTCTGACTGTCTCTCCCCATTTCCAGCTTCAGAAAAATACAAAAAAAAAAAAAAAATTAAGTCTTGGCCAATAGCTCAGTCCAGAGCATGGTGGTTGCCTGTTAGATTCCCTGGTTAGAGCACATATAGGAGCAGCTCAATGTTACTGTCTCTCTCTCCTTGCTTCCTTCAGAAAAAAAAAATAATAATAATTTAAGAACATAAAAACAGCTTCCCAGAAAAAAAAGTTAAAGGAGTTCATCTCCATCACACCATGAAATGTTAAAGGTTCTTGGAGAAGAAGAAGAAGAAGAAGAAGAAGAAGAAGAAGAAGAAGAAGAAGAAGAAGAAGGAGGAGGAGGAGGAGGAGGAGGAGGAGGAGGAGGAGGAGGAGGAGGAGGAGGAGGAGGAGTAGAAGGAGAAAAAGAAGAAGAGGAAGAAGAGGAAGAAGAAGAAGGAGGAGGAGGAGAAGGAGAAGGAGAAGAAGAAGAAGAAGAAGGAAAAGAAAGCTCAACAATGTGAACAACAAAATGGCCATATATATATATATATATATATATATATATATATATATATATATATATATATATATATATATATATCTATATCTCAACAATTGAATGTACAAAACAAAATAAACAAACAAGCCAAGTAGAAACAGACTCTGGAGGATTCCAAGATGGTGACAGAGTAGAATGACATTCCATTAGCCACCTCCTAGGACAAAATTATATTACAACTTAATTAAAGAACAATCATCTTGAAAAATCAACTTTGGACTAAACAAAGAGGAATCTATAACCAAGGATCACAGAAGAAGCCACACTGAGACTGGTAGGAAGGTTGGAGACTTGGAAGGGATTGCCACACTCCCAGGAGTGGGCAGTGGCTAAAGGTCAGAGGAAATCTCACTGTGGGGAGGTTTACCTTGCAAGGTGTGGATTCTCAGCCCCAGGCCTGGAACCCCAGCCTAGAGCACCAGAATCTAGAAGAGGTACCTACACAGCTTTAGGCATTGAAAAAACCCAGGTTTCTGTCAGTGAGAAAGAGATGGGGCTTTCAGAGAAGCAGACTGCATCTTAAAAGGTGAGTGCAGAAAATCTCATTCACAGTCATTTACCCAGTGCTCCAGTGGAGGAGGAGCTCAGGAAACTGGAGTTACATTAAAGGGAATGTAAAGTTGGAGGCCCAGGGAGAAACACTGTGAAAAACAGCCACCAAAACCCCTGTGCTGAGTCATTCTCCAGTACTGCAGTCTCCATCTTTCTTTGGTGGAGTAATCCCCTCTGAGCAGCACCAACCTGGGAATAAGCAACTGCTCTGCCCTTGATAGTGTTTCCTATCCTAGTCATGCTGACAAGTGTTTGTATTCAGGGATTCATGAAGAGGAGCCACAAAGGAATAAGGCAGCAACAATACTATATGTGGAGGATCCCAATCTTTCCAGATTGAGGTGCCTTAGGGAGATCATCTATCCAATTTATTAAATAGAAATATCTTGCATAAAAAACTAACAAGTAAAATACAGTGTATATTTTTTTATTTAGTTTTGCAAAAATTATTAGATTTCTCTTGCTATTTCTGAGACATAATAATACACCATCTTCTGTCTGATTCCTGACCTGCAGAAAGCTCCAGTTGGGCCAAGCACCCACATCCTTGGGCATTCCCTAGATGTGACTGATTTCAGTCATGTATGCTTGGTCTTGACCTTCACTTCCTCAGGATGGGAACAGAAAGTCAATCGGTGCTTTGGCTTTCTTCCAACAGACAACATCATGCTAAGGAGCCAGGAGGGAGGGGGCATGTCAATGACTTAGTTTTCTGGTGTTGAGGCTGGAATTTTCCCCTAAATGCTCCTCAGTCTAAGACTGATAATTCCACATCACAGGAGACTCAGTGAAAACTAACTAGAGTGTGGGAAGACCACACCTCTGGATCTCAGAGGCCATACCCACTGGACTCCTGGGACCACACCCTGTAGAGATCTATAAAAAAAGTCTAGACAGACAGACAACTAGGGCCTAGGGGCAGAGCCACACCCACCACCCTTCCTAATCATTGAATTCCCACAAGCTCCAGACTCTACCAGAGGTGTTTTTTCAGTGGCCAAGCCCAACAAACAGCTGCCAGAAGTTGCAGGAGCAAGGACTCAGTAAACCTTGGCCTTTTAAGCAGACTTTACCCCAGGTTCAGTGTTGGTAAAAGCCAGCCCAGGTATGCAGCTTGGTATTTCCATGTGCACCTGGGTCCAGCAGAGGCAGCCAAAACTCTGGATTGCTTGTAGCTCCAAGAGGGTTGTTGAGGGACAGTCACAGGCAGTGTCTTCCACTGGTTCGTGCCAGGTATTTGCCAGGGAGGCCCAGAGTTGGCACATCCTGTGGCCAGTTGTGGAGAGCATCAATTCAGCACCTAACAACCTTTGCTAGACTGATATTCAAAGGAAGAGTTCCTCACACCTGACCCTGCTGAGGCGAATTTTACTCTCTGAAATCAGCACTGGCACAGTGGCTCATGTGCATTGGAAATGGTAGAGCTTCACAGTCAGCCAGCTTCGGTGATGGATATCCCGCCCTGTGGAGCTAGATTCCACTGGGGGAAAAAGAAAGGCTTGGAACATGGACATTTAAGGTGCAGGTCACTGTGACCCTATTGTTGGGTCTGCTCAAGGGGCTTAGCCACTTTCAGGGGAGGCACAGTCAGCCCCAGGAGAGAACTCACTCAGTCTTCCTCCCTGAGACCAGGGTTTCATCACCTATAAGAACTTTTGCATGGGGAACTGTCAGCCTCACTTTACCTGAGACTGCTGCTCACCTAGCTGGAAAGAAATAAAATTTGAGTATCCAGCAGTGGGTGAGGGTTTAGGCTCTGGAGTGGAGGCCACATTCCCCATACTGATCTACTGACCAAGAGACCCCTAAAGTAGGGGGACCCACTAACATTGTATTCCCACCCTCAGCTTTCATAACCAAACAAGCTTACAACCTGCATAAGGGTTGGTTGAGTGAGGTCAGTCTGAGCCCAGTCTTTCTACAGAAGACTCTATGGGAAGATCAGGAAGCTTCTCGAGGAGGTGAAACAAGTGAAACAGGGAGGCAAATCTAATAAAAGTTGGGGCTTTATGGAGATGCTGTCCTCTCTAAGCAGGAGGAGGCTGATCCTTATACACAGATTGGCCCTTTCCACACTACCTAGGCAAACAAACAAAAAAAAACACAGACACAAACAGCAAAAAGAGCAGTACCTGCAGACAGGTAGCCCACAGCACATTATAAACAACAAGTGATTCAACCCAAGAAGATCTTTAACCAATACAACTGGTAGTGGGTTCCAGACAGCACCAACCCTAGAATCAGCTACCTACACAAGTATCAGACACTGTGTAGAATAAATACACCCAACAAGGTAGACATTACAAAGTGTGTAATACACATGATCAAGGTAGATACTTAGAACTGGATAAAGAAGATGTGGCACATATACACTATGGAATACTACTCAGCCATAAGAAATGATGACATCAGATCATTTACAGCAAAATGATGGGATCTTGATAACATTATAAGGAGTGAAATAAGTAAATCAGAAAAAAACAAGAACTACATGATTCCATACATTGGTGGAACATAAAAATGAGACTAAGAGACATGGACAAGAGTGTGGTGGTTACCAGGGGTGGGGGGAGGGAGGACATGGGAGGGAGGGAGGGAAGGAGAGAGTTAGGGGGAGGGGGAGGGGCACAGAGAACTAGATAGAGGGTGGCGGAGGACAATCTGACTTTGGGCGAGGGGTACGCAACATAATTTAATGACAAAATAACCTAGACATGTTTTCTTTGAATATATGTACCCTGATTTATTAATGTCATCCCATTACCATTAATAAAAATTTATTTAAAAAAAAAAAAAAGGTAGATACTTAGAGCCAGCCAGCCTGAAGGAATAATCATAACCATAAAAAAACAAACTGCGTTCAATGCTCACAGACAACATGAAGAAAACTAGTACCCTCAAAAATCATTTCAAGAACAAGAAACCAGGTGGCCTGGAGCACAGTACCACTGATCCCTTTTTCCTCATAAAGATACAAGAAGTTTAAAGTCAGGTTATGCTACAATCCCCAGAAAAATAATTAAATGGAATGAGAGTAAGCAAACTACCAGATGCAGAATTTAAAATAATAATTGTTAGGATGCTCAAGAATCTTAGAGCAACAATGGATCCCATAATGAGAACTTAAATAAAGAGATAGCAAACATCAAAAAGAATATTGAAATCATAAAAATGTACCAGTCAGAAATAACAAATGCAATATCATAAATAAAGACTGCTCTAGAAGAAACAGCAGGCTGCATGAAGCAGAGGACTGAATCAGCAATTTAGAGGACAAGATAAACAAAAGCACGGAAGCAAATGATTGATGTTTCTCATTTCCTCCATTTCTGTCTGTCTGTCCCTATCTATCCCTCTCTGACTCTGTCTCTGTTAAAAAGAAATTAATCAAGGAGGTAAAAAACTTATACTTGGAAGATTATAAGATATTGAAAAATAAAATCAAGGAAGCTACAAACAACTGGAAGCATATATACCATGTTCATGGAAAAAATAATAAACATCATTAAAATGTTTATATTACCCAAAGCAATCTATAAATTCATTGCAATTCCTATTAAAATACAAATGGCATACTTTAAAGATATAGAATAAAGATTCCAAAAATTTAAAGGTAACCAAAAACGAACAGAAATAACCTCAGCAATCTTGAAAATGAACAACAAAGTGGAAAATATCACACTTCCTGATATCAAGTTATACTACAAGGCCATTATAATCAAAACAGCATGGTACTGGCATAAGAACAGGTATATGGATCAATGGAACAGAACAGAGAACCCAGAAATAAACTTATGCCTTTATTGTCAATTGATATTTGACAAAGGAAGTAAGAGCATACAATGGAGTAAAGACAGTTTCTTTAATAAAAGGTTTTAGAAAAATTGGACAGATACCTGCAAAATAATGAAACTAGACCACCAACTTACACTATTCAAAAAATAAACTCAAAATGGATAAAAGACTTAAATGTAAGTCATGAAACTATAAACATCTTGGAAGAAAATATAGGTAGTAAACTCTCTGATATATCTTGTAGTAATATTTTTGCCAATATATCTCCATAGGCAAGTGAAATGAAGGTCAAAATTAACAAATGGGATTATATCAAACTCAAAAGCTTTTGCATAACAAAAGACACCATTAACAAAATAAAAGACAGCCCATACAATGGGAGAACATATTTGCCAATATATCTGATAAGGGGTTAATATCCATAATTTGTAAAGAACATCAAAAACTCAACACCATGAAAGTATATAATCCAATTTAAAAAATGGGCAAAAGAACTTAATAGATATTTCTCCAAAGAGAACATACAGATGGCCAACAGGCATATGAAAAAATGTTCAACATCACTAATCACCAGAGAGAAGCAAAATAAAACCACAATGAGATATAACCTCACACCTGTCAGAATAGCACTCATTATTAACAAATCAACACACAGCAGGTGTTGGTGATGGTGTGAAGAAAAGGGAGCCATCCTGAACTGCTGGTGGGAATGCCACTGTGGAGAACAGTATTCAGTTTCCTCAAATAATTAAAAATGAAACTGCCTTTTGACCCAGCCATCCCACTTTTAGGAATATATCCTAAGAATACCAAATCACTGATTCAAAGGAAGATATGCACCCTCATGTTTATGGCAGCATTGTTTACAATAGCCAAGATCTGAAAACAGCCCAAGTGTCTGTCAGTGGACGAGTGGATTAGAAAGCTGTGGTACATATACACAATGGAATACTATGTGGCCTTGAAAACAAAGAAAATCTTACCTTTTATGATGGTATGGATGGGCCTAAAGATTATTATGCTAAGTGAAATAAACCAGGCAGAAAAATACAAATACCATATTATCTCACTTGTATGTGGAATCTAATGAACAAAGTGGACTGAGGAATGGAACAGAAGCTGAGATGAGTCACAGGGAGCAGAGGCACAGCTGTGAGAGGGAAAGGGGATGAGGGAATGGGATCAGAGAAGGTGAAGGGATTAGTGAAATTATATATACATAACACAGAGATACAGATAACAGGAAAGCACATCCCAGAGTGATGGAGGGAAGCATTTAGGGGAAGGGGGCAAAATGGGTATATATAAAGACATGGATGTGGGGTGAGGGTGTTATATTCAGTGGGACACTTGAATTCATGTAAACACAATAAATTTAAAATAATAAAAATTTTAAAAAACAGACTCATAAATATAGAGAACATTTAGGTGATTGCCAGATGGGAGGGGCATTGGGGTATGGGTGAAAAATTGGAAGAATTAAGTACAAACTTTTGTCTCTAAACTGTCATGGGAGGTAAAGTACAGCATAGGGCAGTGTTTTTCAATTGCTGGTCTGCAGACTGGTGCAGGTTCACCAGAAACTTTATGCCAGTTCAAGAAAGAGTTAATCACCATGACACTGAATAAAGATTCTATAACTGAAAGCCATCAGAATATAGTCAATAATATTTTAATAACTATGTATGTTATAAGATTTATTGGAATGTTCACATAGTAAGTTATGAAATGTCTAGTCTAATACTATATTAGCAAACTAATATAGTATTGTATGCTAATTGTAATTTAAAAATTAAAATAAAAAAAATGAATCCAAGTGAGTAAGGAGGCATCGCAAAAAAACAAAACAAACAAACATAAGTCTATTGGATTCAGGCCCCGCCTTATAACTCATTTAATCTTAATTATTTTATAAAAGCCCCATTTCAAAATACAAGCACACTGAAGACTAGAGGTGCAACATATAAATTCAGTTCATATTATGTCTTGAAAGTGTGTTAAAGTAATTAATCTATGCAAGAATTGGTAATTTTTTAATAGTTTTACTATATAGTGTTATTAAGAAAGTATATTTTATTGAAATTTCTTTTTATTTATGTGTGTTATCTATTGATGACCACTATATCTCATTGTTGTTCCTAAATGAATAATGGATATAATTTTAAAAAAATGTTCTTCATCATAATATTGGAAATAAAGCATGTTTTCCTAAACTAACTAGTATAAACAAGTGATAATACTATATCTAATATTTTATGTGCCCGTGTTCTCATAGATTTTCCCAAAGCAGTGCAAAGCGAACCCATGTTTATTACTCTCCTCATGTACCCTGTGACACAGTGGGGACTGATTGATTTACAAAAGCAATTCATTATTAGGGCAGCAGGCAGCATCAGAACAGATTCAGAAGAACATATGCTCTCATGAATGCTCAGTTTGGAAGTTAATTTGTTTTGGGTTTGTTTTGTTTTTCTGATTAGAGTGAGATACATGGAAAGAAAAGATAATCATTTTAATTGAAATAAAGTCATAATCATTTTATGATATATGTAAATTAAACCATCATGCTATATACCTTAAATTTATAGTCTAATATAGTTCAATTATTTCTCAATATAAATGAGAATTGATTAGATGTTAGTT
The DNA here is from genome assembly GCF_036850765.1 of Saccopteryx bilineata. NCBI lineage: Eukaryota > Metazoa > Chordata > Mammalia > Chiroptera > Emballonuridae > Saccopteryx > Saccopteryx bilineata. The sequence continues at coordinate 91,417,498 of NC_089497.1, forward strand.
TGTTGTCAGTCTGAAATTGGTGAATGCCATATTTAGAAATGGATTCAGAGAAAACAGAAGTCAAGAAGGAGAAAACAAGATTCAAAATATATATATATATATATTTTTAAATCACATTTACTAAACTGAAAGATAAGCCAAAGGAAAACCAGAATTAATAGTCAGATGGCAAACAAAGGGTCTTATGGCAAGTTATCCCAGATTATAAGAGTGAAGCATTTGTCTCAGAATCAGTTTTGTCAATAATCATACAGAACTATAATAGTAACAGTTTAACAGATTAAATCTGGTGCCAAACCAGGTATTTTCTGTTTAACACCAAAGATTAAAAAACTAAAAGTTGCAACTGAGAATAAAAGCTATTATGTGCACTATATTCAATAATTCACCAGCTTTTGAGTATCAGCAGCTTGCACGAGAACATCACCACCTTGTTTTTTAATTTCAACAAATTTGGTGTTCCAGGCTCTCACTTTCCATTATTTATATAGGAAGAGTATTAGATGCAAAGAAAAGATATCCTCTGATGGAGATCAGTGTTTGTGTAGTCATTTTCTTCATTTGAGGAGAAAGGATATATCATGAAGTAGTAACAACCCTAAAAGCAAGCTAAGGAGCCTGACCTATGGTGGCACAGTAGATAAAGCTTCAACCTGGAATGCTGAGGTCACTGGTTCAAAACCCTGGGCTTGCCTGGTCAAGGCACATATCAGAAGTAATTAATATAAGTTGGTGCTTCCAGATCTTACCCTCCTTCTCTCTCTCTCTAAAAATAAATAAATAAAGTCTTTAAATATATATATTTATATATAATATATATTTATATATAAATTCTCTCTAAAAAAAGCAAGCTAAGGAATAGTCAAGAGAATTTTTTAAGAGATAGGAGAAATTTGATGAAAGGAAGAATTGACATCTAAGTCTTTAAAGATCTGACCACTCAGTCACCATGGTTACAACCATTCATTGTGGTACAGAAGTAGGAAGCAGCATAGAGACAAATAATACAAAGGTATATTCATATAGAGAATGGGAGGTATCTCACCTTTAAGTTCATAGTTTATAAAAGGTATGGCATGTGGAGATCTTATGTGAATACAAGGTCTAGAAGTGGGCATTGCAGTGGATACTCAGTGAGACTAGACTACAGGATTTTTGGTCCGTGGGCCATTTGGTACCGGTCTGCAGAGAAAAAATAAATAACTTACATTATTTCTGTTTTATTTATATTTGTCTGAATGATATTTTATTTTTTTAAAAATAACCAGATTCCCTCTGTTACATCTGTCTAAGACTCATTCTTGACACTTATCTCAGTCACGTGATACATTTATCCATCCCACCTTAAAGGCCAGTCCTTGAAAATATTTTCTGACATTAAACCAGTCCGTGGCCCAAAAAAGGTTGGGGACCACTGATATAAATAATCATATTGGGCCTTAATTAGTCTGGAGAAGGAAAAACAAGAATCTGTTATGTGTCTCCTTTATGTTTCCATTATAGAAAAAAGAATGAAAGAATGGATTATCTCTCAATAAAAAAAATTAACTTCTTAAATAGACCCTTCTTTATACCATCTTAAAATCCAACACGCCAATTAGAACTTTTTTCTTCCTGGTTTGTATGAAGGGTTCTAGAAAAGATGCAAGCCAGCTGCAGCTGCTGCAAAATAAATAAATAAATAAATAAATAAATAAATAAATAAATAAATAGATTGATGATAGATAGATAAATAAATAGATACATAGATATGAATAAATAAATATTTTACAAAAACCCAATAAATATCATTAACCTCCAAAATAGTTCTAACAGGCTTTTATTTAAGATGTGAATAAAACATTCAAGATGAATGCAACTTTGGCTTTTCTATCCAACATTGGTCTTCCAAGTTCTCTATACTCTTTTGCAGAGATGGCTGGAGAAAAAAGGAAATATTATGATGATCAAAGATAAAAGATAATAATAGGTTAATTCTAAGTGTGATACATCATTTCTACTCATATTTCCCAATGGCTAGAATTAAGTTATAGGACCACATCTAAATGCAAGGGAAACTGAAAGTTTTGGTCAAACTATATGTCCAATAAGAGGAGGAGAAAACTAGGTTACAAAGCAATTTAGTTTATTCTCTGGTATGCAAATTGAGCTTTCTGAATAGTTTATTTCTGGTACAGATAACAGCTATCTTATTCTCAAGGAACATAATAAGAATAATCTAGATTATGCTCAGTAACAAAGGCAATGTTTTAGTGGCTTAATATCACTGAAATTTATTTCTTAATCACAACACATGCCCAGCACAGTTCATCAGAGGGGCTCTGATTATAGTGAGCCAGATGGACAGAAGTTTTCAAAATCACCATGGTTGAGGGAGGTGAACAGAAAAACTTACATAAATTCTGCCAACATTTTATTGGATAAAGCAAGCTATTTTTCTATACCAATTTTCAAAATTATAAAGAAGTATGGGTCCAAATGAAAGAAATTTAGTAGAGTGTTGTCTTATTCCTTAATTCTTGTCACTTTGTTCATTTCAAAGTCCCAAATATCTAACAACTGTGCTGTTCTTGTCATTAGGCCATGGTTTGTATGGTTTCTCATATATTGCCATGTTATGAACTAAAAAGAAAAGTTATTTTTACTTACCCATGTAATGTATAATGGTGAACAAGGAGAAAATGACCACTATAAGCACTTTGAGAAGAATGAAGAGAGGAAATCACAAATAGCAATTTCTACTTTATAACAATCAGAAAATCCTACTGGATATTCTTTGTAAAAGCTTTCCTCCCTGTTGGTAGGGGAAGTTTCTTAATTAGACTTAGAGTCTGTTCTTTGGGAGGAATAGCCTTGTAAAATCTCTTCAACACTATGTGTGCATCTTTACATACCCTACTCGGTGAAGTCCCCCTTGCTCATCATCCTCTCTAGTATCATATAAAGTAGTTATTGGGAAAAATCTTTGCACTAGGATCTGCATGGCTTTCAGCACTTACATCCCACTTTTGAAAGTTTTGAGGGCAAAGAATAGTTTAATACTTTATAGAAAAAACCATTATTACATTAGAGTCTTGCTATTGTTGATAAAACAACTTGCTCAAAAAATGTTAATTAATTAACAAGCTTCTGATTTACTTCTAGAAATGTATGCATTCTGGTAATCCACTTCATATTTATTTTCTCTAAACTTAAGTGTTAAGTCAGCTTTATTTCTCAACTTCTTTAGATCTACTCATTGTTTTTTAACATGAAGTTATTTGAAATTATAGGCTTGCATCGGAAGGAAAGACCCTTAGTTTGTGCTTTGTTGCAAGGCTAAGTGACTTTGTTTAATTGGAACTTAAAGACCATTTATCACCCAAATGACTGTTGTCTCATTTACTAGAATTTGAGGCTTAGAAAGAAGCAGATGCATTTTCCAACCTGGCAGGCTACTGATTTCTGGGTTATATTTATTATCTTAGATTGTGCCTGAAAACTGTCAATTTCTCTCTGTGCCTGAGCTCATCTCTCTTGTTTAGTATTCTAGTAAAAGTAGAAAATAAATGCCAAAATATACTACCTTACCATTTCTTTTCAATCACTTCCCACTGAACTGGAGTCTTGTTAGGGACATGGACTGCCTTCCAAGTTACCAACCATAACAAATTGCCACTTGTGTTTTCTTTGCATAAAAAGATCTTTAGGTTTCTAACTCCTGACATTAATTTCCTCACAGATCACTACTAAACTGCTCAGTTATAACAGCATCCTAACCATGAGGTAATTTCTGTATTGGTTAAAGAACCTCTAAAGACTGAAACTGATAGCTCCAATAAGTGCAATGATACAAATGCACAAAATTACTTTCTCACTAATATGATGAGCTAAATGCATTTTCCAAGTCTGAAGTTTGTTCCCTAAAAATCTGTTCATAATTCTCCAGACAGGATAGGGCAGGGCATTTAACCTGATACTTACGCATAAATCTTATCTTTTTCTACACAAAACAAAACAATACAGTGCATTTTTATTCTAATCCTTCTCTTTTGTGCTGTTTTTGATTAATATATTGCATTTCCATATATTATAGCTTTAACAATATGCTATATATATACATTTTGCAATTATTATTAAATAAGTAAAAGAAAAATGTTTAAGAAAAATTATTTTATAATTTCTTTTATAAGTATATAATTACCTTTACCTTTGTTTCTCGGTGTGGCTTTATATTATTGGCTAAGGTTATTTGCTTTCAACCTGAAGAATATCTTTTATTATTTATTGTAAGGGAGATTTGCTTTTGTCTATGTGGGAATGTCTTTTTTGTTTTCTAATTTTTGCAATATAACTTTTCTGGATATAGAATTTTATTTGACAAGGTATTCTTTATTATATATATATATTTATTTTTGCATTTTGCTCTTTATCCTGTCTTTTATTTCCCTTGCCTGTGGAGATAAATCAGCAAATATATTGCTGTGAGAGATGTCGGAGAGTTTACTGCCTATGTTTTCTTCTAAGATGCTTATGGTTTCACACCTTACATTGAAGTCTTTTATCCATTTTGAGTTTATTTTTGTGAATGGTGTAAGTTGTTAAAAATATTACCAAACCAGATCCAACAATATATGAAAAAAATCATACACCATGATCAAGTGGGATTTATTCTGGGGAGGCAAGGCTGGTACAATATTCACAAATCTATCAATGTAATTCGTCACATAAACAAAAGGAAGGAGAAAAACCACATGATAATTTCAATATATGCAGAAAAAGCATTTGATAGGGCAGGGTATTTAACCTGATACTTATGCATAAATCTTATCTTTTTCTACACAAAACAGCACCCATTCATGATCAAAACTTTCAACAAAGTAGGAATACAGGGAACATACCTCAACATGATAAAAGCCATCGATGACAAACCCATAGCCAAAATCATACTCAATGGGCAAAAATTAAAAGCAATCCTCTTAAGATCAGGAACAAGGCAGGGGTGCCCCCTTTCACCACTCTTATTCAACATAGTCCTGGAAGTCCTAGCCATAGCAATCAGACAAGAAGAAGAAATAAAAGGCATTCAGTTTGGAAAAGAAGAAGTAAAGCTATCATTATTTGCAGATGATATAATATTGTATATAGAAAACCCTAAAGTCTCAGTCAAAAAACTACTGGACCTGATAAATGAATTCAGCAAGGTGGCAGGATATAAAATTAATACTCAGAAATCAGAGGCATTTTTATATACCAAAAATGAACTGTCAGAAACAGAAATTAAGGAAAAAATCCCCTTCACTATTGCAACCAAAAAAATAAAGTACCTAGGAGTACATTTAACCAAGAAGACTAAAGACTTGTACTCGGAAAAATTATAAAACATTGATAAAAGAAATCAAGGAAGATACAAACAAGTGGAAGCATATACCGTGCTCATGGTTAGGAAGAATAAACATCATTAAAATGTCTATATTACCCAAAGCAATTTATAAATTTAATGCAATACCAATTAAAATACCAATGACATACTTTAAAGATATAAATCACATATTCCAAAAATTTATATGGAACCAAAAGAGAACATGAACAGCCTCAGCAATCTTATAAAAGAAGTATAGACCTGACCTGTGGTGGCGCAGTGGATAAAGCGTCGACCTGGAAATGCTGAGGTCGCCGGTTCGAAACCCTGGGCTTGCCTGGTCAAGGCACATATGGGAGTTGATGCTTCCAGCTCCTCCCCCCTTCTCCTTCTCTGTCTCTCCTCTGTTTCTCCCTCTCCTCTCTAAAATTAATAAATAAAAAAATAGTTTAAAAAATTTAAAAAAAAGAAGAATAAAGGGGGAGGTATCACACTTCCTGATATCAAGCTATACTACAAGGTCATTGTACTCAAAAAAGCCTGGTACTGGCATAAGAGCAGGTACATAGATCAATGGAACAGAACGGAGAACCCAGAAATAAACCCACAGCTCTATGGACAGCTGATTTTTAACAAAGAAGGTAAGGGCATACAATGGAGTAAAGACAGCCTCTTCAACAAATGGTGTTGGAAAAATTGGGCAGCTACCTGCAAAAAAAAAAATGGATCTGTAGGTTAATGTTTTTACAATAATCTGGAAAGTTATTATTTCTTTAAATATTTTTCTGCTCTGCTCCTTTCTCTTCTCTCTGGGAGTACCATCATATATAGATAGATAGATAGATAGATAGATGTGCCTAATGGTGGCCTACATTTTATTAATTTTTTTCTTCGGTTTCTTTTTCTGTTTTTCAGATAATATTCACCATTCTATTATCAAGTTAACTAATTCTATTAGTTTAAATCTACAATTAAATCACTAATAATTTTTTTATTTCTATTATTGCAGTTTTTAACTTCGTAATTTCCATTTTAAAATGAAATTTCTCTTTATAGAAATTTTTCTATTTGATATAATATTGACAATATACCTTTCTTTAATGCTTTAAATATACTCACTTTTAGTTCTATAAGTATATACTTACTACTTTTAAGTATTTCTGTTAAATGCAACATTGAGTTATTATAACAGAAAATTTCTATTACCAATTTTTTTTTTTGGTATGTGGATCAAACTTTTCTGTATTTCTGCATGTCTCTCTCTCTCTCTTTAGTGGCAACTAGACTTTATATATAACATGGTAACTCTGGGTGTCATTTCTCCCTCCAGCCTGGGCTTCATTATTTTTTTTTTAGTTATTTACTTGATTCATGATAAACTAGATTATTCTGATGTGACCTATTTGAACTCGCCCAGCCCCCAGTGTGAAACCTTTAGTGTTGCAGGGTATACTTGCATATGCCCATAGTTACAAATGATTTTGGCTGAGCTCTCTTTGACTATCTTTCTCAGAATACATTAATTGTTGCAAAAATATACTGGGGTAAACTTTGCTTTACAGACTAATCCTTATAAAGGTAGGTTCAAGAGATCAGAGTTTGAGATTTATTTGTTCTGACCTCTAGAAGACTCTCCCAAGGTATCTTTTTCTTTTACTCTAAAAAACTAGCAGATTTATGGTTTAGCCATTATCTCTGATAAATTTATCAATTACTCCAATTACTTTTTGCTACAGTTTCCACTGTTTTTGAGGGTGCCTTTAAGTGTGAGTTTCTGCACACTGTGTGGTAAAGCAAGTATTTCCTTATGGAGAGATATTCTATTTCTACATTGCATGGCTGCTTCTCCCAGGCAAAATCTTTTAAGTACAGTTCTCTAGGTACTGGGTGCTCACTGGATGAGTGGAGGCACACCTAGGTCTTCTTAGTTGGCCTGTCTTGTCATAGGAGTCCCATAGTATGATCCAAAGTAAGGGTAATCAGGAATTCAAATAAGCAGTAGCATCCTGCCTTAGATAGAATTTCTGTTATTTAAATGGAAGATGGACAGAATTAATGAGTCCCTAACTCTTTGTTTTATTCTCCAGAATTTGACCTCACTAACAAGTAGCTGAGGGCAAGATGCCAATGCTAATGTCCTGCCTTTCATGAGCACTAGTCTTCTGGCTGGGAGCCTGGGGGAAACAAGCCTTGTTTTACTGGCTATATTGGTCTGGAGTAGGGTTTCTGTCTCACTTATCTGAGAGCAGGAAAGGTGGCATGGGTCTTGATTAAGACATAATAGTTCTTACTGAGTTTGGTGTATTTTATTGGATTTTTTTTTTTCTTAATTTGCTTTATACCCTCTAGTCCATTTAATTTAAATTCTGTTGTTTTATTTCATTTTTCTCACCAGTTTCACTGGGGAGAAGATTCATATAGCTCCTTATATCATTTTGGTGCAAGGGGAACTGCCACACTATATCTTTTAAATGAACATTTTCCCATGCCTCACTTATGACCATAGTTAGAACCAGACTTCCAGTCATAAGAGATTTAAATGTATTTCTTTACTTATCATATACACATGGCCCATTGGCACTGACAGAATTAATGTTTATTGTATTCAACTCATTGGAAGACCTCAACCCAAATTTAATCATGTTATTAGGAAGTCAAATAGCTCACTTTAAGTATAGGGTGATTGATCAGCATGATAAATTTTAATTATAGCTTTTAGATGAAGACCTTTAAAAATATGTTAGAAAAGACTAGCTTAGAGTAAGTAAAACATTAAAATGTTTCTGTTTATTTTAGTGATTTTATCAGAAACCAGCTCAAATAAAAAACATTTGACTTCTGATAAAATATACAGATTGAACATTTTTTTTCTTTTTATAGAGAGAGAGACATACAAATTGGGACAGACAGATGGGAAGAGAAAGAGATAAGAAGCCTCAATTTGTAGTTGAGGCACTTTAGTTGTTAATTGATTGCTTTCTCATATAAGTCTTGACTAGGGGGCTCCAGCTGAGCCAGTGACCCCTTGCTCAACCCAGCAACCTTGGGCTGAAACTTATAACCTTGGCTTTCAAACCAACCAACTTTGGGCTCAAGCCAATGACCATGGGGTCATGTCTTTGATCCCATGGTCAAGTCAGTGACCCAAGCTAATGTTTGTGAGCCCACACTCAAGCCAGGTGAGCTTGTGCTCAATCTGGCAACCTAGGGGTTTCAAACCTGAGTTCTCAGAATTCCAGGTTGATGCTTTATCCATTGCACCACCACCTGGTCAGGCAATTAAACATCTTTTTAATGCATTCCTATTCAAATTCTTAGACAAATGACAATAATGTAGAAAAAACCCACAAGGACAGATACAAAAAGAGAATAAAAGTAGTGAAAAGCAAATTTTAATAACTGTTGGGAAGATGTAAAAGACAAGAGTATATGGTAAATGACGAGCTCAATGGATAAACACATGTACAGATTGATGTTAAAGTTGCTTACTTGTAAGAACAATAAATTTTCAAGGAATTTTAAGCATCAGCAACCATGCACAGTAAATAAAAAAAAAGGTTTCTAAATTTAGGTGACTGGATTATAGGTTGCAGATTAGATTGTATCCCTATAAAATTCATATGTTAAAATCCTAATTTCTATACCTCATAATATAATTTTATTGGAAGGCAGGGCTTTTATGTAGGTAATTCAGTTAAAACGAGGCCATAATGGTGAGCCTTAACCCAACCCATTGGCATCTTTAGAAGAAAAATTAGAACATGGAGATGTTGAGGGTGGATGTGTTTGTATAGATGTATAGTCATGAAGAGTGTCAGTAAGTGAAGGAGAGAGACCTCAAGGTCTCTTGATCCTGGACTTCAGTCTCCAGAACTGTGAGAATGTAAATTTCTGTTATTCACATCACACAATAAGTGGTATTTTGTTATGCCAGACTCTGCAAGCTAACAAAAGTGATTCAGTGAAATCCCTGTACACCAAGATTAAGGGGTATCCAGCAAGAGGATTATTTTATCTCTCACTGATTTCTTCCCATGTAACAAAAGTGAATGTTTTTGATTGGCTTATAAATAGACTGGACAGGACTAAGAAGGAAATCTCTGAGCTAGAGGATGTTTCCTTAGAATCCTTGAAACCTAAAAGCAAAGAGAACACAGACTTAAAAACAAGCAAAAAGAGAAAAGAATATTGAAGGGTCTGAATAACGACTACAAAAGTTGCAACATCTCCATAGTGGGAATACTAGAAGAGGCAGAAAGAAAGGAATAAAAGAAATATTTGAATATACACTAAAATAATGTTGAAAGGATTCTATAAACAACCGTAACCACAAATTTGGTAACCTATATGTAAAGGACCAATTCCTTGAAAGACACAGTATGGTAAAATTTACACAAGAAAAAACTGACAATCTGTATAGGCCTATACAGATGGTCCCTAGATTATGAATGAGATAGGTTCTGTAAATTGAAAATGTTTAAGAATTTATATGCATGGAAAATTTTTTAAAAATACTATATTAAGACAAAAATCTAAGTAGCATTTAATAGATAAATGTATATATTTGTTCTATCTTATATACAGATCAACTTAAGAACAAACCAACAGAACCTATCTTTTTGTAACTTGAGGACTAGCTGTTTCTATTTAAAAATGGAATAAATAACTAATAACTTTCCAAAACAGATAGCATTAACCCCAGATGGGTTCACTGGTGAATTCTTATAAACATTTAGAGGAAAAATTATAACAGTTTTCTGCAACTGTTTTCAAAGGATTCAAGCAGAAGGAGTACTTTCTAACAAATTTCATAAAGAAAGCATTGTCCTAATATTAAAAGGAAACAAAGACATTGTAGGAAAATTACACTCCAATATATTATAAACATATATGCAATGGCTTCAACAAATATTAACATATCAAATTGATAATGATATAAAAAAATTATACACCAACACCAAGTGAGATTTATCCCATGTAGGTAACCTTTTACAACATTTGAAAATCAGTTAATTAAATCCATTACATTAACAGGTTAAAAAAGAAAAATCACATGATCATAGCAATAGATACTTAAAAAGTATTTGATGAACTACAACATCTCTTAATGACAAGAACTCCCAGTAAAATAAGATAGAGTGGAACTTGCTCAACTTCATAAAAATATTTACACAATACTTATAACTAACATTATAATGTTGAAAAGCATGAAGTTTTCCCACTAAGATTAGAGAGAGGGCAAGATGTTCCATCTCACCACTTTTTTTCAAATTATACACAGATTAGAATTTCAAGTTATAAATTAGAAAAGAAGAAATAAAACTATTCATAAATAACATGATCTACGTAGGAAACCCAACAGAACAACAACAAAAAAATATCTGAAATGATTAAGAGATTATAGCAAGTATGCAAGATATAAGGTAAATATGCATAATTAATCATTTGGCCATATACTAACATTGAACATGTGGAATTGGAAATTAAAAATACAATCTCATTTGTATTAGCACCCACTAAAAATGGCAAGCTTAGGTATAAATTTAACAAAATATCTAGAAAATCTATATAAAGATAACTATAAACAGTGATGATCTAAATAAAAGTAAAACAAAATATATGGATAGATATAAAATAGAATTATTTTTATGAATAAGAATACTCAGTACTCTCAGATGTCAGTTCTCAAATTAGTCTATAGATTGAAAGCAATCTTAATATTTTAACAAGGTATTTAGTGGATATTAGCAAACTGTTTTTAGAACTCAAGAGCGAAAAGACTAAGAATAGACAAATCAATATTGAAAAAGAAGGACAAAGCTGGAGGACTGACACTATTAGACTTCAAGTCTTAAAACAAAGTTACACTAGTCAAGAGAGTATGCTATTAATAAAATAAAATAATAAATACATAATAAATAAATAAATAAATAAATAAATAAATAAATGGAATAGAAGAGAGAGGATAAAAATAGACCTATCTAAATGCAGTTCACTAGTGTTTGACAAAGAAGCCAATGCCATATGAGAAAGAAAAAGGAGTCTTCTTAAAAGATGGTGCTATAACAATTAGACACAAACATGCAAAAGCAGATGCAAAAATTGAATCGAGATATAGACCTAAGAACCGTTAGGAAAATTAACTGAAAATGGATCTCTAACTCCATGTAAAACACAAAACTATAAAACTTTTTATACATTATCCATGAGAAATACTAGGTATTCTTGAGTACAGTGATAACTTTTTAAATACAACACTAAAGGCACAATCCACAAAAGAAATAACGAATAAGCTGGATTTCATTAAATTAAAACTTCTGCTTTGCGAAAGATAATGTGAAGAGAATAAAAAAGCCAAGCCATAAACTGGAAAAAAAAATTTGCAAAAGACAAATCTCATAAAAGATTATTACCAAAAATCAAAAAGCTCTTGTAGTTCAACAATAAAATATAACCCACTAATAAAATGGGCCCAAGACGTTAACAGTTACCTCATCGAATAAGACATACAAATGACAATTAAGAATATGAATAAATGAACCCCATTATATGTTATCAGAGAAATTTTAACTAAACAAAAATGAGATATTATTATATTCTTATTACAATGGCCAAAATTTAGAACACTGAAGATACCAAATTCTGATAAGCATGTGGAGTGACAGTAACTAATGCCCACACAAAAAAACTGCATGTCTGTGCATAATTGCCAAAACTTGGAAGCAATCAGATGATTCTCATTCAATGAATAGGTCAGTAAACTGTCGCATATCCTGCCTATGGAATATTATTCAGAACTAAGTATAAATGAGCTATCAAACCATGAAAATACATAGAGAAACCTTAAATAAATGTTATAAGGTGAAAGTATATAATCTGAAAAGGCTATATACTTTATAATTCCAACTATATGACATTCTGTGAAATGTAAAACTACTGAGGCCTTAAAAAGATTTGTGGTTATCAGGAGTTGGGAGGGGAGATTGATGAATAGGTAGGACACAGAAGATTTTCAGACATTGAAAATACTCTGGGGTAACATCAGAAAAATGGTGCCATGAGGAGTGCTCCCAATATTTCTCCCTGAAACTTCAACAAATTTAACAACTAGAGACAGAAAAAAAAATCTCAGAAGCATCTGAAATACACATATATCAAACAAAGGTACAATTGGGTGAAAAGGTGACTGAATATATAACCCACTCTGAAGGAAATAAGATGCAGAATGGAGTATTCCACTTTCCTAATTGACCTGAGCAAGAGCTGCTTTATTTTGGAACTGAGAGAAAATGAGGGCTGGGGGCATGGAAGAGGCTGGGCAGGGCAGAAATGTTCAAGCTGAGGAGAGAGTGTGCCTGCGGTTCAGCTCACGTGGAGCTAATGGCAGTGGTAGACCACAGCAAAGGTGGGCGAGCAGTTGACTTGTTTACTCCAAGTATCCTGGTTGGTGAGCACGGGCAGTGTGCAAGTGGATCTACCTGGCGCTTCGGGTGTGGGTGCCTGCATTCCCTGATGGATGGGCTGGATCAGAGACTGTCAGTAGCAACCTTCTGTGTGGGCTGTGACCAAAATTTCTGAATAATCCCAGCTTCCCAAATAATAGCACGTGGGAAGTGCATGAAAGCCGGCTTCCCTACACACGGACCTGTCTGAGCATGGAACCTCCACCAGCCATACAGGCTAACAAAGCACAAACATAAGGAAGAGAACTGCAGAAGTGGTGGGGGGAAGGATGCGCAGGCAGCTTGCAGACAGCCTCTGGAGAGCAGACCTGGGGAGAGCTGAGGCATACTAGACATGCCTGGAGGCTCATAGAAAAACACCTGAAAGGCAATCAGCTCCCAGCCTTCCCTGATTACACTGGCAGCTCTGGCTGACAAAGCCTTACCCAGAACCCTGCATTGAGTGGGGATAGAAAGGGGATTTGGCAGCTCTTAGAGCCTCTTGCTCTCTAGGCAGTAGCTGGGGCAACTTCACAGCTGGGTCCCAGGCTGCTGGTTCAGGAAGGAGAGATTTGGGGAGAGGTTCCAGGAAAATGGACTCTCCCATTATAGGAGCCTGCAAATGCTAACAATCCCCACCTACCAATGAGACTGAGGCTGAGTTTATGTCATCACCATAGCAACACAACAGCAAATCAGTGCCTAAGAGTGCCACAGGGGCAAAAACTGGGGTAAAGAGCCACCAGCCAAAAAGAGAGAGAAGAAAGAAAAATGAAGAAGATAATTTCTCAAAACCAGAAAAAATCCAGTCTTTACAATTTTTTCCATTTTTTTATATTTTTTATCTTTTTCTTTCTTCCACCTTGGTCATTTTATCCTCTTTCCATTTTATTCTTTTCTTTTCATTTTGAACGTTATTACCCATAGGTGCTACATTTTTCATTCTTTAATTTTCTATGAGAGTTATATTCCAAGAAACAACTCAATTTTTCCTCTATCTCTCTCTTTTAGTTCCTTCTTTTCTCTTTCATTTTTTTTTTCTCTTTTGAATCTGACCCACAAACAAATTTTTTATTCTGGATTCAAATTTTTTCTTTGTGGCATTTTTTGTGCTTTTAACTTTGCTTTTTATCTCTTTAGCATTCACCCCAACTTTAGCTCTCCATTCTATAGTTTTTGTGCCACTTAATACAATAAAATTTTTATTTTTCACTGTATTTTTCCCTTTTTTCTTTTTCTTTTCTCTTACACTATTACTCTCATTTGACTATCATTTACAAACAAATTATTTTATTCTTGATCCAAATTTTTTCCTTGAGGCATTCTGTGGATTCTTGACTTGTTTTTTGCCTTTTTGTCACTCCCCCTCAACCCAGGCCCTTTGTTCTACATATTTTGTTCTGCTTAGCACAATAGAATACTCCATTTTCACTGCATTTTCTAAAGAAAACCACCTTTTTTATCGACTCTTATTAGTGTTATTAACAATACCACTCTCAAATGCCATTAAAGAAAAAGAAATTGAATATCATGGGTACAAAAGACAATGATGTAGTTCAGATAGATGATAAAAAATCTATAGAAAAAGATTTCAATGTCTTAGAAACATTGGAGTTAAATGACAAAGAATTTAATATTAAAGTCTTAAAAATACTCAGGGATATACAAAAAAGCACAGAAAGGTAATTTAGGAAGCTCAAAAAACAATTCAATGAACAGAAAGAATACTTCACCAATAAAATTGAAACTATGTAAACAAATCAAACAGAGATGAAAAACTCAATTCATGAACTGAAAAAATGAGGTAAAAAGCTTAGCCAATAGAACAGGCCAGACAGAGGAGAGAATTAGTGACATAGAATACAGGCAACTAGAGGTACTACAGAGAGAAGAGAAGAGAGACTCATGAATTTAAAAATATGAGATAGCCTTACTGGAATTGTCTGACACCATCAGAAAGAGCAACATAAGAATAATAGGTATATCAGAAGAAAAAACAGAAAATTGAATGGAGAACATATTCAAACAAATAATAGACGAGAACTTCCAAAGCCTGTGGGAAGAACTAAAGCAGGAGTCCCCAAACTATGTCCCACGGGCCACATGCAGCTCCCTGAGGCCATTTATCCAGCCCCCATCGCACTTCCGGAAGGGGCACCTCTTTCATTGGTCGTCAGTGAGAGGAGCATAGTTCCCATTGAAATACTGGTCAGTTTGTTGATTTAAATTTACTTGTTCTTTATTTTAAATATTGTATTTGTTCCCATTTTGTTTTTTTACTTTAAAATAAGATATGGGCAGTGTGCATAGAGATTTATTTATAGTTTTTTTTTATATTCCTGCCCTCCTACAGTCTGAGGGACAGTGAACTGGCTCCTGTGTAAAAAGTTTGGGGACCCCTAAACTAAAACCTTGAATTCAAGAAGCACAGAACACCAAGTTATCTTAACCCTAACAAACCTACTCCAAGGCACATCATAATAAAATTGACACAAACCAATGACAAAGAAAAAATTCTCAAGGCTGCCAGGAAAAAGAAGAATACATCATATAAAGGAAGGTCCATTAGATTATCATCAAATTTCTCAGCAGAAACTCTACAAGTTAGAATAAGGTGGATCCCAATATTTAAAGTTCTGAAAGATAGGAACCTTCAGCCAAGAATAATATACCCATCAAAGCTATCCTTCAAATACAAAGGAGAGATAAAAACATAAACAGATACAGAAAAGATGAAGAAATTTATTACCAGAAAACCCCCACTTCAAGAAAAAATAAAGGGGTTTTTTAGACCAGACACAAAGAACAAAACAAAACAAAACTACAAATAAAAGCTTCATCAAGATAGCAATAAAAACAAGATTAATCTATGAAAAAGAAACAAAAAAGGGGAGAGCATAAAGATTAACAGTAGAAAAGGAGGATGGAGTGCAGAAGCACTCATGAGATACTGTACTACAATGAACATAATATGTGTGCTTTCCATTACTTAATGGTAACCATCCCTGAAAAAACCAACACAGAAGTACATGACTTGAAAAAAGAAGTAACAAAGAAAAGAAGTATGGATAACAACCAAACAAAAACAAATGATACAAAAATTAAAGAGAAGAACCAAACAAGATACAAAACTATCAGAAAGCAATATAGAAAATAAAGAAAGAAAACCCTCAAATGTCAATAATTACACTAAACATAAATTGATTGAACTCACCAATAAAAAGACACAGAGTAGCAGTATGGACTGAAAAAGAAAAAACAACTCTATGCTGCCTACAAGAAACATATCTAAGCTACAAGAATAAAAACAAATTCAAAGTGAAAGGTTGAAAAATAATACTCCAAGCAAATAATATTAAAAAAACCGACAGGTGTAGCAATACTCATATCTAACAGTGCTGACTGCAAGACAGCAAAGATAATCAGAGACAAAAACAGTCATTTCATAATGATAAAGGGGACATTAAATCAGTAAGATATAACACTTCTTAATATATATGCACCAAACCAAGGAGCACCAAAATATGTAAAACAGCTACTGACTGACCTAAATACAAAAACCAAAAAACCCTACAATCATACTTGAAGACCTCAATACACTGCTGAGGGCCCTAGGTTGTTCATTCAAACAGAAAATCAATAAAGAAATATTGGCCTTAAATGAAACAGTAGAACAATTGGATATGATAGACATCTATAGAACATTTTATCCCAAAGTGCCAGAGTATATATTTTTCTCTAGTATACATGGAAGATTCTCAAGAATTGACCATATGATGGGCCACAAAAATAACATCAACAGATTCAGAAAGATTGAAATTATACCAAGCATATTTTCTGATCATAAAGCCTTGAAACTAGAATTCAACTGCAAAAAAAGAAGTAAACAAACTCACAAAAATGTGGAAGCGAAACAACATACTTTTAAAAAATGAGTGGATTAGAGAAGAAATAAGCGCAGAGATCAAAAGATACATACAGGCAAACAAAAATAACAATACAACAGATCAGAATATCTGGGATGCTCCAAAAGCAGTAATAAGAGGGAAGTTCATATCACCATAGGCCTATATGAACAAACAAGAGAGAGCCCAAGTAAACCACTTAACTTCACATCTTAAGGAACTAGGAAAAAAAACATCAAAAACAAAGACAACCCAAAACCAGCAGAAGAAAAAAATAATAAAAATCAGAAAAGAAATAAACAAAATAAAGAACAGAAAGAATATAGAAAAAATTAATAAAACAAAGAGCTGGGTCTTTGAAAAGATCAACAAAATTGACAAAAACTTGGCAAAACTCACCAAGAAAAAAGAGAAAAGGACTCATATAAACAAAATCCAAAACGAAAGAGGAGAAATCACCACTGTATCATAGATATACAAAGAATTATTGTAGAATACTATCTAAAACTATATGCCACAAAATTGAGCAATATAGAAGAAATGGATAAATTCCTAGAACAATACAATCTTACTAGAGTGAGTCATAAAGAAGCAGAAAGCATAAACAGACCCATAAGTAGGGAGGAAATAGAAACAACTATTAAAAACCAACCCAAAAAGAAAAGTCCAGGGTTAGATGGCTATACTGGAGAATTCTATCAAACATTCAAAGAAGACTTGGTTCCTATTCTACTAAGTCTTCCAAAAAATTGAAGAAGAAGCAATACTGTCAAACACATTTTATGAAGCCAACATAACCCTCATACCAAAACCTGTCAAGGACAACATAAAAAAAAAACACTACAGACCAATATCTCTAATGAATATAAATGCTAAAATTCTAGACAAAATACTAGCAATTCAAATACAATAACATATTAAAAAAAATAATTCATCATGATTAAATGGGATTCATCCCAGAATCACAAAAATGGTTTAACATACGTAAAATGGTGAACATAATACACCATCACCAAAACAAGGAACAAAAACTATGTAATTTTATGAACAGATGCAGAAAAGGCATTCGATAAAATACAACATCATATTATTTTTAAATCACTTAACAAAATGGGCATAGAAGGAAAACATTTCAACATAATAAAGGCCATGTATGATAAACCATCAGCTAACATCGTATTAAATGGCATAAAACTGAGGACTTTTCCCCTAAAATCAATAATAAGACAAGGTTGTCCACTCTCTCCACTCATTCAATGTAGTGCTGGAAGTTCTAGCCAAAGCAATCAGACAAGAGAAAGAAATAAAAAGCATTCATATTGAGAAAGAAGAAATAAAGGTTTCACTTTATGCAGGTAATATGATCCTGTACATCAAAAACCCCAAAGATTCCACAAAAAAGGCTACTAGAAACAATAAACCAATACAGTAAGGTCACAGGATACAAAATTAAAATACAAAAGTACATTGCCTTCCTATATGCCAACAATAAAACATTAGAAAACAAGCTTAAAAAAAACAACAATCTCCTTCATGGTTGTAAGAACAAGAACAACAAAAATACATAGAAATAAACATAATAAAGAATGTAAAGGACCTATATAAGAAAATTACAAAGCGTTGTTAAGGAAAATTGAAAAAGATACACTGAAATGGAAAAATATTGTCTGTTCTTGAATAGGAAAAATAAATATAGTCAAAGTGACTATATTACCAAAGGGATATACAAATTTAATGCAATTCTCATTAAATTTCCAATGTCATTTTTTAAAGAAATGGAACAAAAACCCATCAGGTTTATATGGAACTATAAAAAAACCCAAATAGCCAGAGCAATCTCAAGGAAAAATAACATAGCTGAGGGCTTTACAATACCTGACTTCAAATTATATTATAGAGCCATGATAATCAAAACAGCATGGTATTGGCAGAAAAATAGACACTCAGACCAATGGAACAGAATAGAAAGCCCAGAAATAAAACCACATGTATATGGTCAAATAATTTTTGATAAAAGGGCCAACAACACACAATGGAGAAAAGAAAACCTGTTCAACAAATGGTGCTAAAAAAACTGTAAAAACACATGCAAAGGAATGAAACTCAACTACAGTTTATCCCTTTGTACTAAAATTAATTCAAAATGGATCAAAGACCTAAATATAAGACCTGAACCAATAAATTACATAGAAGAAAACATAGGTACTAAACTCATGGACCTTGGTTACAAAAAGCACTTCATGAATTTGACTCCAAGGGCAAGGGAAGTGAAGGCAAAAATAAATGAATGGGACTACATCAGACCAAGAAGATTTTGCACAGCAAGAGAAACTGACAACAAAACAAACAGACAGCCAACTAAATGGGAAACAACAGTACAGATAAAGGCCTAATATCCAAAATATACAAAGAACTCATAAAACTCAGCAACAAACAAGCAAACAATTCAATAAAAAAATGGGAAGAGGACATGAACAGACACTACTCCCAGGAAGAAATACAAATGGCCAACAGATATATGAAAAAATACTCATCTTCATTAGCTATTAGAAAAATGCAAATCAAAACTACAATGAGATACCACCTCACACCTGTTAGATTAGCTATTATCAAAAAGACAGTAACAAATGTTGGAGAGGCTGTGGAGAAAAAGGAATGCTCATTCTCTCTTGGTGGAAATGTGAAGTAGTACAACCATTATGGAAGAAAGTATGATGGTTCCTCAAATAATTAAAAATAGAACTACCATATTACCCAGCAATCCCTCTACTGGGAATATACCCCCATAACTCAAAAACACTGGTACGTAAAGACACATGCAGCCCCATGTTCATTGCAGCACTGTTCACGGTGGCCAAGACATGGAAACAACCAAAAAGCCCTTCAATAGATGACTGGATAAAGGAGATGTGGCACCTATAGACTATGGAATACTACTCAGCCATAAGAAATGATGACATCAGATCATTTATAACAACATAGATGGACCTTGATAACATTATACTGAGTGAAATAAGTAAATCAGAGAAAAACTAAGAACTATATGATTCCATATATAGGTGATACATAAAAATGAGACTCAAGGACATGGTTACCGGGGTGGGGAGGAGATGGGAGGGATCGGGAGAGAGGAGAGGCACAAAGAAAACTAGGCCCTGGCCGGTTGGTTCAGTGGTAGAGCATCGGCCTGGCGTGCAGGAGTCCCAGGTTCGATTCCCAGCCAGGGCACACAGGGGAAGCTCCCATCTGCTTCTCCACCCCTCCCCTTTCCTTCCTCTCTGTCTCTCTCTCCCCCTCCTGCAGCCAAGGCTCCATTGGAGCAGAAATGGCCCGGGCACTGATGATGGCTCTGTGGCCTCTGCCTCAGGTGCTAGAATGGCTCTGGTTGCAACAGAGCAGCGCCCCAGATGGGCAGAGCATCACCCCCTGGTGGGCATGCCAGGTGGATCCCGGTTGGGCGCATGCGGGAGTCTGTCTGACTGCCTCCCCGTTTGCAACTTCAGAAAAATACACACAAAAAAAGAAAACCAGATAGAAGGTGATGGAAGACTATGTGACTTTGGGTCATGGGTAAGCAACATAATCAAATGTCAAAATAATCTGGAGATGTTTTCTCTAAACCTCTGTACCCTGACTGATTAATGTTGCCCCATAAAAATTAATAAAAAACATACTCTGTATAATAGTATAATGATGAATACACATTATTAAACATTCATCCAAACCCAGAGAATGCCCAATATCAAGAATGAGCTTTAAGCCTGACCAGGTGGTGGCACAGTGGACAGAGCATCAGACTGGGATGCGGAAGACCCAGGTTTGAGACCATGAGGTCACCAGCACGGGCTCATCTGGTTTGAGCAAAAGCTGATCAGCTTGAGCCCAAGGTCACTGGCTCGAGCAAGGGGTTACTCGATCTGCTGAAGGCCCGTGGTCAAGGCACATATGAGAAAGCAACCAATGAACAACTAAGGTGTTGCAACGCGCAATGAAAAACTAATGATTGATGCTTCTCATCTCTCCGTTCCTGACTGTCTGTCCCTGTTCCCTGTCTATCACTCTGTGACTCTCTCTCTGTCTCAAAAAAAAAAAAAAAAAAAAAAAGAATGAGCTTTAATTTAGACTATGGACTTTTGGTGAGTATAATATATTAATGTATGTTATCAAGATCAACAAATCTATAGCTCTGGTGGGGGATATTGTTAATGGGAAAAGAGGTATATTTTAGGAGGCAGATGATATATGTAAATTCTCTGCATCTTCCCTTCAATTTTGTTGTGAATCTCAAACTGTTCTAAAAAAATATTCAAAAAAAATTTTTTTTACTGGTCCAGGTTGGATAAAGAGGATGAAAAGCTCTTAGGAGGGTAACTGTAGGAAATTAAATTGAATAAATAAATTACCTGATGTGTTTGAATATTTGGCAAGCATAATTGAATGCTTTTATTTTTTTGATAATTCACTAGAGAATAACTACAGATGTTTACTTAAAAACAACATAAATGAGCCTGACCAGACAGTGGTGCAGTGGATAGAGCATCAGAGGACCCATGTTTGAGACTCCAAGGTCGCCAGCTTGAGCACAGGCTCATCTGGTTTGAGCAAAGCTCACCAGCTTGGACCCAAGGTCTCTGGTTTGAGAAAGGGATAACTCGGTCTGCTGAAGGCCCACAGTCAAGGCACATATGAGAAAGCAATCAGTGAACAACTAAGGCGTCGCAACAAAAAAACTAATGATTGATGCTTCTCATCTCTCTCCATTTTTGTCTGTCTGTCCCTATCTATCCCTCTCTCTGACTCTCTTTCTGTCTCTGTTAAAAAAAAAACAAAACCCCAAAACAAAAAACAAAACATAAATGAATAAACAATGAGTACTTCTGCTTCTGGTCAAGATGGGTTAAAATGGACTATAATTACCTTTCTATTGGCAGCAACTAACAAAAGCCAACAAATCAAACAACCAAAATAAAACAGAAAATATGTAGAATATATAAAATAATCTAATGTATATTAAATGTTCACACAAATAAAATAATCTGATGTAGAAAATGAAGAGTCCCAGGAAGAGTCAGATGTGCTACATGTTATTTGAATTTTAAAAGGATGATTTAATTAATAGGACCACTGCCATGTGTTGGCATCATATACATATAGACTGTTGAGGATGACCAATAGCACCCATTTTTGATGCCCAATTTTAGAATCATTTTAGAGCCAGTCTCAAAATCAAAATTCAATTTTTTTTTCTCCTAATACATCCACACTGAAGAAGGTAGAATATGTTTGTGGCCAAAAGGGCTTCTCAATCTATATACTACAAATGAGAGCCTTATCATGTTACAAGTAGTATTACACAACTGACTGCAATCAGCAGAACCCTAGTGCCCTCAAGTTATTATTTCATCTTATTTGTCATGCACAAGGCTACCCTTCATTTAACTATTTCTAAATATTTTCTTCATGAAGATGCAGTAATCTTTGTGCTGTTTGATATTTTAATTTGACTTTGTTGGCTTTTGTACTTAGAGCACTTTTAACTTGTCAGTTCATTTATGGTGACTTTTAATAAGGACAATTAAACATCTGTCCAAATTATCTCTTATAAATAAAGCAGTGGAATATAAATTTGCAATGCAGTAAGATTTATTACAAAAGTTTAATTTGCCATCACCTAGTCTTCCTGCCATTTTATTTCATATAAAAATTCAACCAAATGTATTAAAGTTGAAAAAAGTAAATATTATTTAAAAATGTATTTTAATAAAATATGTAAATTATTATTTTAGAGACTATCAAAAAATACATGAATTGAAATAATAATTTAGAATCTTTATTCTCTTTGCAATTGTACTTTCAAAATGTCTTCTGTCACCAAAATAACCATATCTCCAATAATATTAATATACTTAATGTATATATGTGCAATTCAAACAGGTTTCTAAAATTTTCTTCTTAGTTACTATGAAGAGGCTTCCAGAATGCTTATCACATTTTCAAAATATATATATTAATGCCAAACTGCATCTTTCAGTTTTATTTGATGGAATACGTTTTTCTTTCATGCATTGCTTTACTCAGCTACAATTTAATTTGTTTCCACTGAAATGATTTCTGATCAGATTCATAGTCCATAATTTCTGGTCTTTATGTACAAAATTTGAATTGGGAATATGTCCATTCAAATTTTTGATATATGAAAAAATTTGTGGTTTCTTTAGTAGTGCCTACAAATCCATAACTAAATGTTGGCTAGGTGAAAACTGGGAATTGTCTCCTATTAAGGCTTCAAACATTCTATGTGTTCTGTTCTAATATACTGGCTTCTCCCCAGTGTTTCCACAAATTATGAATTTCACAGAGGTCCAAATCTAACTTTTTTATTTCCAATTTCTAGCAGTGTTTGCTTGTATTAGATATTCTAATATTTATAAAATGAAGAATAAGTGAGTTTAGTATTATTGCTAAGTAGTTCTTGAAGACAGCCAAATGTTTTACATATTTCTTTTTAAATACTTTAAAACTTTGAAATTGAAAAAGAGGTATTTATTGTATAAGTTCACTGTATTTTAAGTACTTTCTTTTCACCATTAATGTTTCCATTCACATGGAAATTAAATTTTTGAATAATTTCTACTTAAGGCTTCCTCTTGTGTGAATATTTTATGCTGATAAGGCATAAACTTCAAACTCTCAAGAGCACACACACAGAAAGCATGAAAGCACCAATCTTTTATGAAACTTAAAATACTGGCCTGACATAGTATTTCACTACACAGATATATCATGACTTGTTACTTTATAACCTATATATATTTATATATTGTTTTCTGATTCCTTTGCCTCTACAAAGAAATGCTGTGATTAATTGCCATATGTTACATAAATGCTCAGCTCTGTTGACTTGCTTTGTCAGAGCTTTCCAGCCTTGGTATTAATGCACAATACTTAGGAAAAAGTTGGCACCACAAGGTGTCCCATTTTATTGAAGTCACATCGGTTCATGAATAAAGATAGCTCTTAAACCTCTAAATTTTTTCTGCTTTTTAAAAATTGTTATTTAACTATTCTTTATATGCATGTAGCACATAATAGGTACTACTTATCATACACAAGTGTTATACAGCACTCAAATTTTATTAACTTAGTCTGCCTCTTTGGAGAATAACTGCTCTGAAATTTAATTTGATAGTCATTGAAGGCCATAAATAGCTTTAAAAATTAAAGTATTTCCATTTATTTATTTATTTTTTACAGAGACAGAGAGTGAGTCAGAGAGAGGGATAGACAAGAACAGACTGACAGGAACAGAGAGAGATGAGAAGCATCAATCATTAGTTTTTCATTGCACGTTGCAACACCTTAGTTGTTCATTGATTGCTTTCTCACATGTGCCTTGACCACAGGCCTTCAGCAGACTGAGTAACCCCTTGCTGGAGCCAGCAACCTTGGGTCCAAGCTGGTGAGCCTTGCTCAAACCAGATGAGCCTGCACTCAAGCTGGCGACCTCGGGGTCTCGAACCCGGGTCCTTCCGCATCCCAGTCCGATGCTCCATCCACTGTGCCACTGCCTAGTCAGGCAAGTATTTTCATTTAAATAGTGCAAAAATACAGGTTTGGATTTGGTCATATATGATATAAAGTATGAACAGTCTCTGAAGTCATTCCCTGAACAAATAACAAAATAACAATTTATCAATCATAATTAAATTCTTGTTTTGGTATTGTATCTTTATAACTCCACAGAGGATTAGTGGTCAAAGTTTGAATATTTTAATGCTGACATGGAAAGACATATATCAGAAGAATTTACAGTTTGGGGAAGTAGTATCCTTCAGATAAGAGGTTGACATTCTGAAACATGATAAAAGGGTGCATGACAGTTTGAAGTGCAGGGTCCTGACTGTATTAAATACAAGGATTCCGGGAGTTGTAAGTCATTTATGCTAACTGGCTTGTCAAGATGACATATCTTGTCAAAGAAAGGTTAGAAAACAGAATTCTGTGGTAAATGAAGAAGTTTTGATGTTTTATCAATATTTTCAACCTACTTGGTTGATATTTTATATTTTTATAAATTTAAAATAAAAGGAATAGAGACTATAATTTAAACTTACTTAGAATGTGTTATAAGCATTATAACTAATATTTTATAATTCCATGAATATATAATATAATTTTTCTTAGAAAATGTTTTCAGAATTAAGCTTTTCAGAAACCTAATATGGAAGACAAACCAAAATATCAATGTCTTTATTTAAATGTTTACAATAATGTATAATCATAACCATAAACTTGAACACATTTACTACTTTTCACTTGTAAGTTAGTGAAATGCAAATCATCTTAGAATATTACCTCTAGAAGAGGAAGTTCTCTGTTCCATTCCAGGAGAATAATGCAGCTACCAAAAACAAAATCTCTAATTTTGCTACCTTTCTTCCAAAGCAATTATGAGCTATTGCTCAAACTTTATATTTTTTTCAGCATATATCTATCTATAGAGATTTTACCATAAACTCATAAAATTATTCATCATGAGGTCATTATTAAAATTTGAAGAAAATAAAATTACCTAATTATATACTCAGTATATTGAGATATTAATCACATGCCATATCAAGACAAATGTTCTTTTAATATCATCACATACATTATATCAAATACATTTATTCAAACCATGTTACTTTTGGGCTATTCTAGATATATTTACACTATGATTTACCTTGGTTCATTCCTTTTCTTAGTTATTATTGTCACTTTAATAAAAGTATGCACCATGGGGAAATGTGCATAAAGCCTCACTTGGTTAATCATTTCCCCTTCAGACAATCCTAAAGAAAAGAGTAAGCTAAATTTCACTGATGGAAATGAAATGATGCATAAAAAAGATGGTTAAAAGCTGTTAAGAGTTATAACTGTTAATTCAAATTTTAAACAAGTGATTACATTCTAATTCCTTCCCTTCAAAAACAGAGTAGAAAGTAGGAAATAGGGTAAGTACATCATAATAAAATGGCATTCTTTTATTTTACCTATAAATTTATAATGAAGTACACATATCTGATAGTATACATATGAAAATGATAGACAAAAATGACAACATTTTAAAATTTGAGTAGTTTTTTTTATTTTCAGAAGTTCCACAGACATATACATTTAAGCAGTCATTAATATAAGTGCTTAAAAAAGATGCTGTACTACCTACGCAGACAGCATGGCTAAAGTAAGCTGTTCTCTCCTTTACACAGAGGTGTGTAAGAGGAAATACACACACAGGTACTAACAGTCAACTCAGTGGGGGAGCAATACGAAATAATGTTCATAAAGAAAAGGAAACAATACAGCTCAGTGAATAAAACTACTGTTTAAATACTCAAAAAAGCATTTGGTGACTACATAGCTTTTAAACTGTTGGTTATCCACCAATGGTACATATCAGGATCAAATTGAGGAACTTTACAAAATTACACCAATACCAAGACCTTGCACTTGAGATTCTGGTTGATTGTTCATAGGCCCAGGTTTTTAATAGAAACTCCCAAGGCAGGGAGCAAATGTACAAACAAAGCTGAGATCCACTCTCTTAGCTTGTTCTTATAAATATACAATGACTTAAAATTCTACATAGAGTAAAAAACATGCTAGAAGAATCAATTCTTGTTTTTTCTAAAGCTGTCAAAATAAGTATTGGTATATGCCACTGGGGTAGGTAGAACCCATTCTCTTTGGAACTTAACTTCTTTGTGCATAAAATAAATAGTTTAAATTAAATGTTGTTCAATGTAGATTATATAAAAATTCACCTCTAATATCTCTAATGGTTGTATTTACTTGTATATGCAAACACTTACAAAGTTTGATTAGAACCCAGTGACAAACTGCAGATAATTTATAACTCAAGAATGGTTGTTAATATTGTTTATTTACTGGAAATGCCTTTCTCTGGAAATTACTACCAATTAGTATATTATGTCTTTTATAGAAGAGAATCATAATGAAATAGAAAAATTGTATTTGGTATCATAAGACTGGTTTAAAT